>NC_043763.1:16160893-16487752 GCF_902148845.1 Salarias fasciatus
GTTACCTGCCCCCTCCCTCCCTCCCTCCTCCCTCCCTCCTTCCTCAGGAGCTTAACAAGCACTATCCTCTCTACCTTTTCCTCGCGTTCTTGTCTCCCGGATTCCTGTCTTCTTGTTCCTTTCCTTTTGTCCCTGCAGTCCTGCTTTCAATTACCCTGTCTGGACGGCATCTGGCGGCCTGACCCGGCGTGTGTGTGTGTGTGTGTGTGTGGGCGTGCGGCGTGCGCTTGTGGCGGTTGCTGCTGACCAGGTGTCTTGGCTGTGTTAGTCATGGGCTCTTGTCATTTCTAACGGAACAGCTGCTAACGGATAACAAGTCGCTGGATTCCCTGCAGGTTTGGAGACAAATTAGGAGCGCCGTCACATTATTCAGTCAGGACCTCTGCGGTGTCACCCCGTGGTTCCAGCTGAAGCACACAGACACGTGGCGGCAATCTCACGTCTCGGTCTGTGTGTATACTTATCTGTCTGACATCTGTCTGCCTGGCATCTGATGTCTCTGTTTATACAATTAAAGTCGACTTTCGTGATTGAATCCCATCTCAGAACGATTCAAGTTATTCCATAAACAACTGAAGCATTGAATTTTGTTTCTGTTTGTCAGGCAACAAGCAGGCGCTGCACTGAGATCTATCTCACTTGCAAAGAGCATCCTCTGTGCAGAAACCTTGTTGGCTTCTGAGCTGAAACCAAGCTGATTCTTCCTCCCTTGACATTTCTTCATCCTGCATCGCTGCCTGCAAAGCCTGCTCAACATAAATAATTACCTCATTGTAGTCCCGTGGAGCCCGCCCTCCCCAGTCACTGTCTGCCAGCTGTGGAGCTGATGGTGGGGATGAAATGGAGAAAGAAGATTAGGAAACCCGATATTAAACTTCTTACAGGGTCTTTTAAAGCCTCTTAGTCTCTCTCTCTCTCTCGCTCTCCCTTCCTCCCTCCCTCCCTCATACTCTTGCTTCACCTTTCTCCCTTCTCCCGGACTATTGAATAAATGATGAAATTCAATCTGACTCTGCAATCACTCCAGTATTTTCATTCTCTCCCCATGGCTCTCTCTGCCTTGCATTCTTGTACCTGAAACGGGAAAAAGAATGAGATTTCAAAGGTTTCCATGCAATTGTTTATCCGCTACTCCTCCCTAATCCCACTCCTTTTTTTATCCCGGTAATTGCTACAAAAGCACAATTGAATGTTTCGAAATGAAATCCCCAAGATATACAGGACTCCATCGCAGGCCTGTTTACAGCTGAAATATCATCTTCACTTTATGCTGTAAACTGCTATCGTTGCACGGCTACAGCCTCACTCCAGCTACATTCAGTGGTGCAAGTTATAGGAAAAGCAAGGTCAGTATATGTCTTTTTTTAAAAGCGATCTCAGAACGCACCACTGAAGAAAGCACGACACCCTCAGAGGTCTGTCTTCAAGAGAGAGGAACTCGGCTCCCTCCAACAACAAACAACAGCAGCCTCCCACTAAACAAGCTCAGCTATTCATTTGTCGAGCCGGGTGATTCACAGGCCAAACCCAGCAGCCAATCACACCACAGAATGCAGCTGATTGTGCTTCATCTTCAACCTAGTGACCAGCTTTGTGCTGCTTATAGAGAGAAATGTCAAATAGTGCCTCTTTTTTACTATGGAAATGTTGGAAATATTGTTTCTGATGTTGTAACTCTTAAGGCTGAGACTCGTCGTCTCTCCAACACAGTGACACGACCTCCACAATACACGCATCAACTGTTAACCCAGACATAGCGATCCCAGCAACACATAAACTTCTTCAGCCGACAGCAACAGTGAAAGTTAAACAACATGGAACACTTAGACTGACATGGGAGGATGTTTCAAACACAGCGCCTCTTTACTTTACCCTAGTAATAGAATTACAGACGGAAGATTTCAGACAACATTTCTCTCTTTCTGAAATATTCTTTTTATTAAAATGCATTTTGAGTCTTTTCTTTTCTTGCTCTCAGTCTGATTCCTGTGTATTTTGTCTCAGTGAGGTTTCACCAGGAGTTTCCCTGAGCAAAATTAGAAAAGGTTGCAATCAGTGGACGCTAGTATGAGCAGTTCTTTATCCAAAGTTACACATATTTGATGAAAGGATAAACCTGTCTCTCTCTCTCTCTCTGTCGGTCCTTATCCTGCCTTTCGCCCTTTCTGTGTTGCTGATTGCTCCAGTCGAGCGTGACCCTAATATGGATCGAGTGGGGGTAATACAGTACAACTGTTATCAGCATTGTAAGTTCACACGAACATAAACTAAGTTGAAAGCCGAGTTTGGGTCATTTTTCTGTAGAGTTTACCATTTCTACATGTCTGTGTTGGATTGCAGCTCCTTCAGTTTCCCCCTATAATCCAAAAACATGTTGAAGTTTCACCTAAAATGAAGTTGGATTTAATTATCCATCGCTGTAACGTGTCCTGCAGTGGCCTGCACATCTCTCTAGATGTACCTTATCTCCTGGATCGCGGCAGCTGCTCATGACCCGATTCAGCATAAAGCAGATGTACATGATGAATGGGTGATATTTGCACAACCTATAAATGTCAATGAAGATGCATTAGTCTTTAAGTGTTGAAAAACAAAGATCTAGACTACCCTTGCAATCCCAATCACACTTGTGTTGATAATCAACAAGACTTCCATTAATCTTCGATCCCTTAAGGCGTTTAAACTTGGTTAGCTGCCAGCGATGACAGCTTCGAGGTCGGCTCTTTGAAGCAGTTTCTCTTTTCATGGACCTAGAGTGTATGATGTGAACAGAGGACATGAAAGGATGCCTTTTTCATACTCTCCATTCTGATCTTGGAGTCATTGCCAAAGAGACCTGAAGTGCGATGCATCCATATGCATCAATAAATTCAAACGTATCATAAAAATTTGTAGTTACTGCTTTTTCTAAATGATTTGCATGTGTAATCATTATCAGTACAGCTTTATTTGATGGTTGTATTGCACGTTTTGTGGGTTCTGCATAATTCTGGAAATGAAAGGTAAATTAAACCTGAATACTCCAACCTACACTTACACGCATTACAAAACCATAATTATACAGTTTATTTCAGTATCAGAATGTTTTGACTGAAGCGACACTTCAGCAGCTGTATATTACCAATACAAAAACATTAATTATGCAATACTCCAATACAGAGCTCCACAGTACTAGTGGGGGTGATAGTTCCTGATGATCAGCTGCTGTGAGTTAATCTTATGTAAAACATATTCCCAATTAAATAAACACTTAGAGCAAATTTCCACCACATGCTCCGGGCCCAGTTAGCCCAGCTATGGAGCTACTGACGCACTGCAGTGCAGATTACGACAACTGTGTGCAGCTGATAAAGAACGCTGCACTTAGCAGTCACTAGTTTCATTATAGCGGCTACAGCATCCGGATTGTCTGAAGTGACTCCAGCACCACTGCATTAGCAGCGGAATACAAAAGAGGGCCCACGCCTGAATCTGATAAAGCATATCTGGGTGGAAAGCAGCACAGATGCTGCAGCTAAGCCGCGGCTGGCTGTGGATTTTCACCGGATAAACTCTTTCCTTCAAGTAACAAAAAAAAGAAAGAAAATAAAAGCACCTCTACCATCATAAAAAAAGATTCTCATTTCCACAATGTCTGGCTCCACACTGATACGTAACATCACGTATTTTAACAGAGAGGAAGTACCTTTACTTCTTTTATAGAAGTTGATGTGATATTTTTGCACCCTGCGGAGAAGATGATGGCAAGCTGCATTCTTTGACCTTAAATATCTGGAGGGACCTTCCCTGAGTATCCGTCATCATCGCTGCTAATACGATATGAAACCCACGGTGTCGTCGCCAACCCATCTGTCTCTCTCGTTCTTTGCATTGCTTGCACTCCATCTCCATTTCTCCCTCTCTCAATCTCTTCGTGCTCTTATCTAATGGAGTGAATAATTCATGCCTGTTCTTCAAGGAGCCTCTTTGTTCTTCCCCCGGTGTTTTCTCTTAAAGCACTTGGGATAGCGTGCAATCTGTGTGGCTGAATGAAGTTCAGTTCTCGATTACTCCACCTTTACTTCTGCGTGTTCTCTCAAGACAAATAAATAAAAGGAATAAAAAATTCAGGATCTTAACGATGTAGATGTGCATCTTTCACCCACAAACACCGGTGCTTAAAAGCAAACACATCGACTTATTGTACAAAGAGAAATATGTGAGTCCCCAGGGTGTGTGTTTTTTTTTTTTTTTTTTTCCCCAGAGGCAAATAAAAGGTATATCCCTTCCTTTCATATAGTCTTTCTGCTAGATTATTTTTCTAATCTTAGTTTGGAATACAATTCTTCTCAACCTCTTTCATCTGCAGAAAGTAGAGCAGAAGTCTAACACACCTTTTGATAACAAGTTCCAAAATGGAACTGTTGGAAAACGTATGTATAAACAGAAGAAAGCTTTTTTTTGTTTGTTTTGTTTTTTTAAACAGTCCATCACTGTCACTGTGTAGATGGAGGAAAATGCAACTTTTGAAATGATGCAAAAAGCATAGGTGCACCACAGCTGGATTAATTTGCATGCTTGAATAGACTGGCCATCACAGCAGTGGTGGGCTCCAAAGTGACAAGAATCCCAAACAATAATATTCTTGGATTTGATAGCTTTATAGTTGAGAGTCACCCGGAATAATAACCCAACGTGGTCATCTCCACACGAGTGTCTGTGTAGACAAAAAAAAGTAGTGGATCTTTATCAAACGCAATTTTTTTTCTTTAGGATTTGTGCCATTGCCATGGAAATGGACATTGTTTTTTAAAAAAAAGCTGTAGTATAAATGTGAAATTTTCCTGAAACAAAATTGCAAAAATTATATGTTTTCCCTTGAAATGTTATCAAACGGGGCCTTAATACGATGAATCAATAAATACCGTTTTTTGCTTTTGTTGACATTTGCTTATTTAAAAGCTTTTACTTTCAAAGGGGCTTCTATCGTCTTTAATATTCACGCCCGTGCTTCCATCTCAGCTGTTACACACTTATGATTTTGTACTCCAGCTTATTTTCTCTTCATTATTAAAAATATGATGAGAAAGAACATCTTATTTACTCTTTTGCCTGGCCTCGCTGAAATTCTGCATGTCTCCGCACAAGAAATGGTCGGCTTCAAATTCAGATTTTCATCAGTATTCAACACAATGCAGGCAAACAATGCAGCGGGTGAATGGGGGTGCATTACCAACAATGAGAGATCATTATAGTTTGGCACTTCCCCTGCAATCTGCCCTGCATGCTGATGATTTATGCACTCACTCACAAACAGCCCTTTTATATTCAAAGCCTCCACTGCACTGAGGAAAAAAAAAAAGAGGCTAAGAAGGGTAATTGAATTCATTAATTACATCAAAAGTAATGGGATTACCAGACAGTGGATGTCATGGATGTTGATTTTTAGATTTAATGGTCACAAAGTGGTCGTTGCACAGTGCCAGAAATGTAAATGACTTGCATATCTGTTTGCAAGTTATACTAATATACAACTTTGGAAGTTTTAACATACTTTGAAACTCATGCTTCGCTATGTGAAATAAAAATGTTGCCTTGAGAATAACAGTCATCTGTCGGCAGTTGAAGGCAAACCACATTCTTTGTTCACATGCTGTAGTTGTCAGATTGATGTAAATACTTGTCGACCTTGTGAACAAGTCATTGACATAACACTATTTTAGCTGTTAAATATAGGCATTCAATATAAAGGGTTTTTCTTCATGCCTATGGAGGCATGTGAAAAACATTTTTCAAATAGTGTAGCTTTCTTCAACTAAATACGTCAAAATGTAATGAAAGTTTGCAGTTTTCACTTGAAAACCTCAAGTGAACCAGGTAGTAGGGCTTGGACAAACTTCGTTCCTTTTCCATAGATTCCTTGCTGGTCTCATCTACTCATAGTGGATGGACATCCAGGACAGAAGGGCACCTTCGGAACGGCGAAATATGTTGACAGGGAAAGTATGCACAACGCAGTGAATCCAAACATCAGAACTTATCAGTACTGGATGTTTTTCAGCACGAAATTGTATTGTTTTTGGTTTTTTTTTGGCACATATGGCCCTTCAGGAAAACAGAGCCTCCTGGGGCCTGTAAAACTACTGTACTCCCGGGCCTCAGTTCACAAAGGTGAATGTACAGCAGTGTCTGTTTATTGCAAAAGCCACAATCTTCCTTTACGGCTAATTAATCACATGCTTTTTTTGTCAGGAACACTGCTTTTTTGCCATTTTCACCCCCACTTTTCATCACTGGTGTTATCAGTTACTACTTCCAACACAAAGGCAGCAATGAAGAAGAAGCAGATCAAAGACAAAAGTGTGTCAGCCAAATTGGCTAAAAATCTGATAGAAATAAATACAGACTTGTATTTTCCTTTGAGACTGTCACACTGAGCTTTGCTGGTGATCGTCCAACTGACTGGCCACAGAAATACAAATGAAACACAGCACCATTGTGAATGTCGAGACGTTATTTTAAGGCATTTGCTTCACTGAATTTACAATTTGGGCAATTTACACGACAGCTAAAGCAGCTGCGGAGGCAGTGCTAACTGCTCACACATTCCAACTCTAGTTCAATCAAGTAAAGTGCCAAGCGAGCGGTTAACAGTGCTAACAAAGAGTCATTCAATGCTCCCACTGAAGCACCTCAATAGGACTTTGCTGGATAATTTACCCTGCAGCTCTTCTCTTATTTCACAAGAGACATTTTGGTGCTTTTTACCATCTACAGGCAAACACTTTAATACCTGGATGAGAAACACAAGAGGTTAATTTAACACTCATACACAAAGCATACATGAACTATCTTGTCGAAAATAATTCTCACTTTGTCTACAAATAGGCTAAAGGATTAATTGTATGTTCCTGTAATATTTTGGTGAGTTATGGTGTCACATTATAAACATTGTGACTCGGTTGGCGGGTTTCTCAATGTATCGAAGCATCCTTGGGATGACTTTGTTATCGATCGTTCTACATTCACAAAACCTACAAGAGCAATCTCTGAAGACTCAGCAGAACTAACTCAATTTGTTGTTTTGTTAAGAAAGAAAACAACAACATATATTTGTTTCATTCTAACAGAAAGCCATGATAGACGCCTCTGTCTGAATTAACTCGATATTCATACGTCACACATGACCTGGTCATGCACACTGAGGAGTTCACAAGCAATCATCAAGTGTTTCCATCAACCAGGCAAAAGGTTCTGTTCCTCTGATTGGAATCAAACCCACTCCACACGTCTATAGCCTGGAGCCAAAATAAATATTCAAACCATTCTCAACCCTGGTTATAAATATGCATCATGGTTAACACCAGATATGTAAATGCACCAGGCAACCCAGATGGCTTCAGATCACGACATAATGATCACACACACACACAGACACACACACACACACACACACACACACACTTGGAAAGGAGACAAGGCACACACACTCATTGATGACTTCCTAAAATTCAACATGCAACATCACCCACGAGGAGACAGAAGGACCAATTAAAAGTGATAGCAAAACTTGATAACGGACACCAACAGGACGTGTCATTATTATGAAGACATATTAAGTCAGGTGGTATTTCTGTCAAAAGAAAAAATCAAAATGTCGGAATATTGCCAGACAGGCTGTCCAAAAAAATAAAAACACAGCAGCGTCATCACATCCCAGCAGAACCGGTTGGTAGAATGTATCCAAGTCAAACTGAAGTAAGAAAGTCTTTTCTATGTCAATTGTCAAATTTGTCTCAATTTTCAGGATTATCCTGAGCTGATAATGGATAAAAAAGAAGGCAAACACTGTGTTAGCCAACTGGACAGTCTGTGGATCCAAGCAGTTGCAGATATATTACATTCAATACCTTCAGTACAAGTGCAAGAAATTCTTTTTTTTATTTTTATTCCTATTTTAAATCAGTTACCTGTAGTTTGAAATTGAACCCCGACACATTTAACAACATGTCCACTCAACCAAGCCTTCTAGCGAGAGTAGCGAGCTGGTCACCTGGGACTGCTTACACTGTTGTTTTGCCAATTTCACCTCCAGGTTCCTGAAGTACAAATTAGACTGACAGAAACAATAAGATTAAAGTAGATTACAGCCACATAAACAGACCAGATTAATGATAGTGTTCTCTCTAGAACACTCCTAGTCATTAGCAGGAACTTAAACAACATAGCAAAGACAGACGGCTAATAGAACACACTTTTTAACACCCGGGAACCGTATTCGCAGAGAGCGGCTTTTCTTCGGATTTTGTTATTATCTATTTACAAATCTGGAACAGACTCCCCCCTCACAACAGTAAGACAAAGAAGATAAAGTAAAATGGCTAAAAGGCTGCAGCCATGCTAGCAGCTTTGCAAAGCCACTTAGGCTTAGCAGTGCTTTAAAGTAAAGGCCAACGCTGCCATAGCAGCAATGTTCAGCTGTGATGGCGCTTCACAACTCCGTTTGGCCTGCTTGAAAAAAAAAAAAAATTCAAAGGGAGAGCATTGTCTTGAATACAGGTGGATTCCATCCTGAATGTCCCGACTTTCATCAGAAAAACACTTAGGTTGTGTTGCAGTTTTCACACAGAATTTAAAAAAAGAAAGAAAAAAGAATGAAATGCACTGGTCTAGAAGTTGCTGTACTTTAAATGCTGCTGGTTGTGGATTCAGTTTGTGGGGCTGCAAACCACAAACCAGTCAGTCAAGTCTGCTTGTTATTACTGTATAATGAATATAAATATGAATGGATATAATACCTATTTGCACGAGCTGTCGTCTGACCCTCCAAAACAAAGGCAATGTATCTGAATGTGTCCTGTGGCTTTTCTATGATGCTGCTGCTTTGCAATATTTTCCCGATGAAACAGCAAATAACACTGAAGTGCAACAAAGATCCTAAACCTAATCCTAAAGATTTTGTATTTTAATACATTGAATTGAATTAAAAAAATCTGAGGATTTTTTTCTATTATAGTAACACAAATCCATCACCAAAATCTTGAAATAAATCTTTGAATATTTCTACTCCAACAATACAAGTCGTCTTCTTCTTCTCGTTATTATTATAATTATAATAATAATTATTTATTATTATTATCATTATTATTATCATTATTATTAGTATTATTATTATTATCATTATTATTAGTATTATTATAATACATCACTACATTCTAATGCCCAAATTCTCAACCTCTGAGCATGAACTTAACCTTAACCGAGGTATAAACCTTGACCTAATTGTAACCTTCACACTGAAACAAACCCTCAAACACACATCAGATACTGTGGGACACATCGTTTTGATTCTCACAAATTAGGCTTTGGCAACAGAAAATAGGTCAGCTGCCAGGTTTTGGACCTCACACACACACAGTTAAAGAAGAATTCCCCAGAGGTACAGCTAGAGAAACAAACCCTGCCTGGATAGTGTTAGCACAATCAGATATTTCCTTTGAGCCAAAGCCTCGCTAACAGGATTATGTCGCCGTGTGCTGTGTGTGTGGTCCTGTGACCACCAGCTAACGTGTTACATATGACACATCTAATGCGACCACACATACACCCGGGGCAGGATTAAGGCCAATTTACCTGTTGTCTGTAAGCTCGACAATCACCTGAGATCACACAAACCTCACACACGCACACGCACATGGACACGCACACGTACATGCAGATTTCTGGACTCTGCTCTTCACTGCGGAAGTTAGGTTGTTCATCGTGACCCCTGAATTCCATAAATACTTAAAAGTTTCTCAAAGCATCTCAAGCAGTAAGCAGTGTTAGTTTTGGTTTAAATATTTGAGTATTCAAACACAAATGAAACAAGTTTTCAGCGTCTTCCTTCTCGTGCTGATGCACAACAGCTGCAGCAGCATCACATTTGTTTTTAGCAAGCGGTCGGAATGGGGTCACGCTGAGCAACAAAGCTCAACTAGGTCACAGGCTGTGACTCACTGCACTTTGCAATATACCTGGACTCAGTAAATAAGAATTAAATAAATCCCCCAGCAAAGTGACTTGCGCCGCTTTAACACTGCCAACCCCTTTCTTCAAAACTGCAAACCAGCGGTGTGTTTACTCAGTACATGCTGCCAAAAAAAACGAACAAGCGGGCTTTCAAATTGTGTGCCTCTCGCACAATGTGATATTGACGGGCCAGGACTTATGTGGGCTCAGTTCCCTCAAACGACTGTCATCATTTCTAAGTGAATGAATCCAGAGGTTTAGAGAAAAAAAATATAATCATGAAAACAAAAGATTGCCAATAAAACACTGTCATACAGTTCAAAGTTCTTTTTTTTAACATTTTAATCATTAGATCAAAATGAGAAAAACAACATTAATATTAAAAAATGACTGACTGAATGACTTTTCACGAGTCTAATGTAAAGGATAAAAAAGTCATACTTGTGAGGATTGGAATCTCTCGTACAGTAGGTAGATCCTTATTGAAGGCAATGAACTGATTTGGAATAAACCATAGGAGCCACAATCCTGTGATGAAGGAACATTTCAGCTACAGTGGTATGGAGCATATTAATGTATTTTAATAGATTCAGACAACAATGGAGCCATATGAGGCCCAGGAACAAGCTGTCAGGCTTCTGATCCACAATGCACCAGAACTATTAGGGCTTGTGAGCAAGATGACAGCGGCTGTGATCATTTCATAGGGTTTGTTGGAAAAATGAAATGAAAAAAAAAGTATGGAATAAAAAATTATCTTTCACTGAAGGTCAGTGTGCTTATCACATTTGATGATGATCAACCATGACGTTTGGTTTGTGTATCTATATATTTATAGCGATGGTCACGATTACCTTACGGCCTCTTCATACTTTCTTTGAGTTTGATTCTAGATTTTGTCGGGCTGTGTCCATGTTTTTGAGGAGACCTTGGATTGCATTACTGTTTTAACATGTGAGGCATACAGAACTTGTTTTCAGATTAGCCATATTGTATTAAACCCTTTGGGGACATTGCTTCTTTGCAAGTGACCAATCCTTTTCAGAGTTAACCTAAGCTACAGTGACCCACAGTACCCAGACCAGCAGTGCTAACCTGTCGGCAGCGTGATTAAGACCCGTGAACCTTCTGATCCTACTTTAACCTCCAGGACATCACTGCCCTTAAAACGGAATAGAAAAGAAAGAAAGAAAGAAAGAAAGAAAGAAAGAAAGATAGAAAGAAAGAAAGAAAGATAGAAAGAAAGAAAAAGAAAATAGAAATCATATCGCTGCTCAAATCTATTTGACATTTTCTTGCACGCTTTTGGAAACAAACCTTTATCAGGCCACTGTAGAAGCACATCTAGTATGAAAAACTGAGGAGTTTCCCGCTCACTTGAAACCTAGTTTTCAACTGATACCATGATTTGAAAAGCTGAGCCAGGAGGGATCAGCAAAAAACACAACTTATGACCAGTTAAGGCTGGGCAATATGCTTTAAAAGTCACATCTTGTTCTCAAAATGGCAACATAAAATATAAACTCAATGTATTTTTTTCCCAATAAAATTTTACCACAAATACAATTCTGGGTCAGAGTCACTATCAAACTGCAACACAGACACTATGATTAACCACCAGCTGCACAAAATAAAAAAGTGAAATCTCCAGAAAAATGGTGAAAAGGGTGGCGTGCATTAAAAAAAATGAATGAATGCCATCTAATAAAAAGTCTACCAACCATTTATAATGTGTCTATCATGATAATTTCTTCACCCAGCCCTACATCTAGTCAGTTTAAGCTGCAGAACTACTCGAAGTCTCCAGCATTGCTCATGTGGTCAAGCATAAGTCATAAGTTCAAGATGCTTTCGCTCCATTAAAACGTCTAGAGGACCTAATCTTTTACGTATAAGAGTCCGTGCGAAACCACAGAAGCGTTGTTTGGAATGATTCGTCTCTGTCTTGTAAATGTGCTGACTCATCACGGGGTGCCGGTAAGTGATTGAGTCATACCTTTGTTTTGCTTCCCAGAGGGCAGCTGAAGTAATGCTACACATCCTTTTATCAGCCCACTTGGTGTGTGGGTGTGAGTGCGTGAGTGTGTGTGTGTGTGTGTGTGTGTGTGTGTGTGTGTGTGTGTGTGTGTCTTCTGATACTTGCCTACACGAGTAGATTGTTTTGGTTTTTGTGTGTGTGTGTGTGTGTGTGTGTGTGTGTGTGTGTGTGTGTGCAAGCTTTGCAGAGATATATTTGTACTTTATGAATCCACGCTCTTGCTCCCTGCATAGTCTCCATTAATCATGGCAAACTCAGCACAGCACAAACTGCTGATCCAGGTTTATAAGCTGATTGCGAGTCATGATAACAGGCTTCAAAAACAAAGACACTCTGTGGATTTCCGGGAAGAGAATGCCGTGAAGATATGGACGAAACATTATGAAACTCTGGATCTCACCTTACTTTCCCTTTGCTCATCTTAAATGCATTTCTCTGCAGCTGCATTTTTTTGTTGTTTGTTTGCACGATCAAAACTAAGAGATGAAAACTGAAACTATAACAATGGGCTGGGTCGTTGTACAAAAGCACATTCTAATCCTTGATTAAGAGATCACATTCTGTTTTTCAAAAAAAAAACCTGATTGGTTTCACCAGTAATGGGTTAGGAAGATCATTTAAAACACATTTAAACTGGATATTACTAGAATCACACTGATTCATGAAGCTTATTTTGTGTAGAAATTGGTACCAAATGCATGCATTGATTTAGAAACCTTTATCAAGAAAGATACATTTTGAATAAGTAACCATCATTCTTAGAGTATATCCTCATCTGAGAGGTGTTTGGTCACAGTTTGATGCCCTACTTGATGGATTTCTATAGTCTGCTTGTAGGATATGGATTTTCAGACACAATGACTAAAGTTGCCCCTCAATGATCTAGAGCTTGAGATCTGACATTAACTGTCTTCACTGAACTGTTTCAGCAAACTATGACAATCAGTGTCAAACAGTGGATCGATCCAGTCAGAGAAGCATCAGAAGAAGTAGAAGCATCATGTTAAAATGACTAAGGCTGAATCCCATTCCACCCCTTAGCCCTCCCCCTTGACCCTACCCCTCTGTTTTGCGCGTTCACGTGGAGGGGTAGGAGTGTCCCAATTGCCATTGTGGCGGAGGGGTAGGGGGAAGTGGTAGGGCTACACACCCCTCCAAATGGAGATTCTCCCGAGGTACACTCCAAACGGAGGGGTCTAGTCTTGCAAGATTGGCAAGATGGCGGCATCCGCAGTGAAAGAAGTTCATAAATGTAAGCATTTTCTCAATGAATAAAGTTTTAAAATGTAAGAAAAACATTCTTCTTCGGCAAACAATTGTCGCATCTGCCTACGTCATCGGCAGCGGCGACTACTGATGACGTACTCGATTTTCGAAGGGGTGTCCCAATTCGGAGGGGTTTACTTTCGGCCCTACCCCTTAGCACTCCGTTTCAAAGGGGTAGGGCTAAGGGGTAGGGATAGAAAGAGAAATGGGATTGGGCCTACGTCTACTTCTGAACTTATCATTTAAATAAAAACCTAAAAAAAGATTACAGTTTTGCTTCATCACATGAATCGACAGTGGTTTGGTAGATATGATTAATCTAATTTCAGACAGCAACAATTCTAGCCTCAAACAGAGAAACGTTAGGTTCTATGGTTGTCTTTCATATCACTCCCGTCCAGGAAGAAGACAGCAGATTCTATTTTAACGGAAATCTTACAGGATAACATAAATTCTGGCATAATTATAGCATGAGCCATAACCGTGATTTAACTTATGTGGTTCCAGTGAAATAAGAATACTCCTTCCTTCACCGCTTATAAAATCCTTGAAATAGCCAAGTAGTGATGTAATAATGTACACATGAACAAAGAAAGAGTGGGTGAGACCGCAGAGCGGAAGAGGCTGGCTAAAAGCAATCTCTCTCGTCACTCGTGTTTGTTTTTGAGCAGACTGTATTTGTTTACTGCAATGTGCATGCATTCATGAGTTTGCGTTGTTTGCGTGTGTATGTGTGAATATGTGAGAGTGAGTGAGTGAGTGTGTGTAGATGTGTGTGAGTCAGCAGGGTGGCAGAGAGATCAAGCCATTCTGACTGACAAAATGACAGCTCATTATCGGAGACAAACAGCCCCTAAGGGTATGGGCACACACACACACACACACACACACACACACACACACACACACACACACACAAAGTCTATTAGCTCACCCCATTAAATTACAGAGGAGGATTGCACAGGCAATTTATTGATTTGATCAAACTATTAAAAAACGCTTCTGTATCATGCGTAAGACATTAAAAAGTAAACAAACTTTACACTTGGAACCCTATTTTTTCAATTTGTTTTTTCACCACACTGCTAAACTTCAGGTTGACTGACACTGTTCTTGTCTGTGGACTAAAAAGGAAAAATAGTCGATAAAAAATGTAGAAAACACATTTAAACGCAAATGTTTCCAGATCAACCACTGTGTGTGTGTGTGTGTGTGTGTGTGTGTGTGTGTGTGAGAGAAACAGTCCTTAGGATTTAAATTGAAAGCCCACATACAAATCTTTTCCTATGTCCTAATGCCGGTCTTAAAGGGATAGTTCGGGATTTTTGACATGAATCTGTATAGCATCCCAGTCAGCAGTGTTGTGCATTCACACAGACTTACCAATGACAGCGTCCAGTGAGCAGAGATCCTGTCCGGTTTTGGTCCAGACGAAAGTAGTCCGGCAAGTTTGCTGGGGTCCCGAAAATAAATCGTTTTTCTTCTCAAACCAATATGTTTTCGAAAGAGTGATATATTTGCATCACAAAACCGTTGTTTCAGAAAAAGTCAGACCTCGTAAACGCTTGGAACTATTTTCTCTCCCTTCATATCACTCCGCGCTGCCTCCAGCTGGCAGCCCCGCTAGTTTACCGCTAGTTAGCTCCAGCTGGAGGCAGCGCGGAGTGATATGAAGGGAGAGAAAATAGTGCCAACCGTTTACGAGGTCTGACTTTTTCTGGAAAAACGGTTTTGTGATTCAAATATATCATTCTTTTGAACACATATTGGTTTGAGAAGAAAAATGATTTATTTTTTTATTTTTATTTATTTATTAGACTACTTTCGTCTGGACCAAAACCGGACAGGATCTCCGCTCACTGGACGCTGTCAGGGGTAAGTCTGTGTGAATGCACAACACTGCTGACTGGGATGCCATACAGATTCATGTAAAAAATCCCAAACTATCCCTTTAAAGTCACCATTTCCACATTTACTTATGTTTTAACTTTGTATTTTTCTTCCTATGCTGCCATTCATGCTTGCCTAAAAGCATAAAATGAGAATGATGTCATTTATACTTCAAAAGTAAAACTGAAATGAACTGACCTTTTGAATTTTCTTTATCAATTAATAGATTACATTTATGAAAAGAAAATACATACAGAAACTCAATTTTGCATATTTGACTAGAAATGGCTGTTGCCCTATGGAGATTCGAGCACAAAGTCTCAGCAAGAGCATACGTTTTGACCCTTCAATGAACACGATTTTGGAAACACAAAACTCTTGCAATACTTGATCCATTCACTTGATCATTTACTGCACCTCAGCTCTGGGAAGCTTTTATTTAGAACCATTAACTATGTTGCTTCACGTCCTCCAAGCTTCTGGCAACTGCCTAGAATCACTTCCAACATCCTTCAGTCAAACCCATCTTGTCATCAGATTTTGGAGTGGCTGTGGTAGCATAGCAGCTTGCCGAGCTTTGTTTAGTGCCAGACAGAGAGAAAGAAAGTAAAAAAATAAATAATTAACTGGGAAAAAAAACAAAAAAAAAAAACACAGCTAACGGCTAGGATTAACTTGCTCCTATTTATAGTGTTTGGTGTAAAAGCTAGCTAAGTGGGATGCAGTGATTTGGAAGTCATTACTGCTTGTGAAGCAGATGGATGAACCTTAACTGAAGCTAATGGAACTCTGAAACAGAGCATGTGATGTGTAGCTGTTGGAACAACACCACATAAACACCTGTCCTGGAACAAGTCTACCAACAAACCATTGTGCCTCTTACAAATGCATACACTTAAACCTAATGAAAATGTGTATTAATGAATGTGCAAAATTTGAACTCAAATCAAAACTCCTGGGTTATTGTTTTGTTCGTAACATGGAAAACCTTTGTGATTATTTTGTCTCGTATATTGTGGAAGATTTGTTAATGGATGAATTAACATGTTAAAACTTCAGTAGTAAATGTGACAGTTAGGAGTGTATTAATATATTATGGGTTTAGTGAGACATGCAGTATTACGCAAATACAGTAACACGCTGGATATTTCACTGACATAAACTGTACCTTCCTCAACACGAACAGAGTCCCACTGTTGTTTTGAACTTCACGCAAGATAAATGTGACCTTTTGGATCATTGGACCCAGAGACAATCCCTGGGGAAGTGGCGCAGGGGGTTAGTGCGAGCCTTCTGAATGGCTTCCTATGCAGCGCTGAAGCAGAAAAATGCACTTGTAGCTCAGGCGCCTGCTGTGTCGTGGTAATCTGTGTGTGAACAGATGGCGCACGCTAACAAGCTAGGCTAAATGTAGCTATTGTTGGCATGGGCTACGACTGATCTCTGACTTGCAGATCCCAAGCCTCTTAATTAAATGCACCATTTAATCTACTCAGTTTTTCGGTCCCTCTGCTGCTCCAAAAAAACATCTTCACTGTTGACCTCCACGCTGCGGTGACTAAAAGACAACATGTCACAGGCATGGAGAATGGCAGAAACTTTAAACACATCACGGCGACTGATGATTAATGTACAGCTGTTGATAAAAAGAAAGTGCATAATTAACACCAATTCAAAATGCATGAAGAACTGCACATAAATCCCCCTGCAGTATGTGCTTTTGCTTAAACCATATAAGGAGCTGTCCATGGTGCTGAAACAGTGGTACATAATGTACAACAGCTCAGACCATGAACTGGAGCTGTCCATGGTGCTGAAACATAACATTATATACAATGGTTACAAACACATGATGAACTAACTGTCCATGATGCAGAAATACAAGTGCAGTATGTTCTTCAGTTCAAAGCATACGAGGAACTGTCCAAGGTGCTGAAACACAAAGGTATAATGTACACCAGTTCATATAGCGTGTAGCACTGTCCTTGGTGCTGAAATCCAAGTGCAATATGTGCTGTGGTTCAAATCACGAGGAGCTGGCAATGGTGCTGAAACACCAGGACATCATGTGCAAAAGTTGATAACACATGAAGAGCTGTCCATGGTGCTGACATGCTTGTGCATGGCAGCTGCAAAGAAGGCTGTCGTTTTGTAGTTTTGAATGCAGCTCAGAAATAGCTGGGGGGAGGGGGGATTTGCTTGCTTTTTTAAAATTTATTTTGCTTTATTTTATTTCAATGTTGCACAAGTGGCACTAACAAAAAAGTATGTATATATATATTTTTTTTCTTTTTCTCCTTTTTTTTTTTTTAAAAAAAAAAAAGCTCATTAAGTTCTTACTTTCTCACTCACTCAGTGCCTCTCTCTTCAGTACTTTTCATCTCACCATTCAAAAATGACTGAAGATATATCTAAAATTCAAATCTTCATTTCTGAAGGTCAAATATATCCTATGGCTCTGAACTTTCTTTGATGCAAGTGCATGATTAACTGATCTGCACAGAGTTTAAATTATGTGCACTGTACTGTCAATGATTCTGTGATGAATTAAGTGAAAAGGCTGCAGTCACATCAAGTGCTTTCTGTGTTTCTGAAATGATACCAGACACCTGCAAAGTATAATCCAATATGGAATGTTTGCAGGTCCTGAGATCTGGAACCTACAGTGTCCAATTATCTGATTTTTCTTTTCATTCATTCGTAGGAGGAGCTGTCTATTGTTCTGAAATGTCAAACTTGCCCTCAAACGGCATAGACGTCTATTTCTATTTTTAGCTGCAGCTGCATGAGGTAGTTCTTCCTTGTGAAACCTGCAGCTTGCAAAATGCATGTGACACAGCTGCAATGAAATATTGTACATTGTAGTTCAGTACTAAAATTGCCAAGATACAGGATGATTTTTTTCATGCTACCTTTAGATGAGATGAATAGCATTGTTACATCATCCACAAATCTTCTTTGTGGTACAGTGCTCCAAGAGATCTAAGAAGTCCACTTCAAGTTTTATATTTAAACTAAAACATGGAATTCCAGAAGAGGTTGGATACTGAATGGGTCTTTAAAAAATGTTCCAATAAGTTTCTGTGACTGGAATTGTAAATGTTCAAAAACAATAATTAAAAAAATTACATGAACACAATTGATCTAAGTATTATTGTAGCTGGGAAGACACTAGTTGTACTTTTTTTGTTTTTACTTCAAGTTGAACATAATTATTTCCATACTTGAAATAGCAACACTTCCCTTTAAAAGTCATGTGTGTATGAGACAAGTGTAATCACTGCTGTTCTCTTTTTTTTTTTTTCTTCTTTTTCTTGTGACTGTCTGTTTAATGTACTGGTGCTATTCTAAACTACAGAATTTTTCTGCTGCAGCAGTGACCCACTTTCGGTGAAAGCCTTTAGGTTTCCTCATTTGCTGCCTATAATCTCCACGTAGAAAACAGATCCCAGCACGATAAATCCATTCGTATTGTGAGTAATGAATTCGTAAATCTAATGGATGCTTTAAAAGACCTACAACAAAAAAACAGATCTGTGTTTATGCTCCCAGGCTTCAACAGCTCGAGTGCTGAGAAGGTAGAGATGGTCTGTGCTTCTTTCTCTCTCCCTGGTTTTATTGAACTTGACAAGTTGACTAAGACTGTACTGTTATTTATGGATATGGCCTTAAGGTTTTTTTTTCTGGCTATCCAAGCCTACACTGTACGGCCGCAGAATCACACCTGGAGCCAGCCCACCGTTAGACTGTGTCAGATACAGAAAAAGTTGGATAGCAAATGCGAAGAAATGGAAACAGAGCTGCAGAGTAATTAACCATTTCATGCTCTCCTACCCTCTTCTTTTAACACTCAATGTGTTAAGTGCTCTCCAGCATTGGCAGTGAACCGTAGTATTTGATGCCAGTTATTTGCTGTTGTTTACTCTCTGGCTGGCTATTTCCCTAGTTTTCTAACTGAATCTCATTTTTACACATAGTGCAGATTTTGTGATGATCAAGCCACAGAGACCTGGCAGATTCAAGCTGAAAATTTGAATTATTGGACTTTTCTGTCTGGCGAATCATCCAGTGTGTACCCCGCCCTCGCCCGAAGTAGCGGGGATTGGCTCCAGCCCCCGGAACCCTGAAAAGGATAAAGTGGCTCAGAAAATGGATTGATGGACTTTTTTTTTTGCTGGACCGTCATGATTTTCAGTGCATTTTTCCCTCACTTTGCAGCTACTTCATACCTTTTCAAAAAGTTATATAAAAAAAAAAGCTTTAATCCTGATAAGTGAATCTCATTCTCTTTAACTGTAGCTAATATGGGTGTAACGGAATTCCAAACTCATTAAACAATATGGAATACAATGCAGGGCTCACGATGCGAAATTCTCACGATACAAAATAAATATGGAAAAAAAATCACCTGATGAAGATAAGGAATTTGATGAAAAAATATTTGACATAAAAAAATGGACTGTGCTTTTGCTCTGTAAATACAGGAAGAATGACATTTGATGTTAAATTTATTAATCTCACTGTTTGATAAATACTCAGTAGTGCTTTTTTTTTTTTTTTTTTTTTTACTTTTGGTCTAAATTAAGGCAGGCCAAAAAAAATGGTCTATTTGTTGTTCAGACTCTCAACAATGTGCACAACCAAACATTTTCCCATCCTCTTCCATTCTCCTCATAAAAGTCAAATGTCAAATTTTGAACTCGTGCAAAAATACATTCTGTTAATAGTAGAAAAGCACAAATGTATTATTCCTTAGTTTCTTCGTTACACAAACTTAAAAAGGTTATGCTGTCTCTCCACAGTAAAAAAAGACTACAATACAAAGCCAAACATAAAATCTCCAAATCTCAAAGGGCGCCTTGTTGTTGTAAACAAGGACAACATGTTTCTTGGAATGAAGAGGAAAACAAAATCCTCTTCTGGGCTGCAGTCTACTGTGAGAGATCTGGACAATTAAGACACATTTTCGAAGTCGTTTATGCTGCCAACTGTATAAAAAGCAAAACAACATGGTTAAAACACATGTTACATTACACAAGGTTCACAGACACCCCACATGTATTTTTCCTGTCTCATTTTGTCATTGCTTTAATTATTTCGTAAAACATTGTGAATTACCAAGTGCTTTTAAACGCATCAAGCTGTAATGTCCCAGCTGTCTTGAACGTCTCTTGAGTGAACAGTACAGCAGAGATACGGAGACAGTAAGACATTGCTTTTGATAAATACTGGCCTCAAAATAAAAACTTCTACATCAAAACCAACTCTGCTGGTCTCTTCTCTCATCTTCCGTTTTCTTCTTTCCATTTTGGAACACGATCAACTCTATAACTTCTTATTCCCATCACTGGTAGTGATGCAAGATGAACAAGATGATTTCACTGGACAAACCATAGAAATGCAGTCCTGCAGAAAACGGAGCTACAGGCTGAGGACTTACTTGCAACTCTTTTTGTACAAAGTCAGCGAGTCTGTCAGCTGTTGTGTGGGCGGGGAGATAGCGAGGATGGAGACTGCAAACACTACCTGAGAAGTCATGAAGTGCAGGTCGCACAGAACAGGATTTACACCCATGTCCTTTTCTGGCCGTGCAGCATTTTTCACTAAATTATCATTGGACATGTGATGCTATGGCTCTTTAATGGTGCCTGTGCCCTTGTTGGGTCTGGCTGCGGCTGTCTGCGACAGGATTTTGGTAATATTTTCCAAATGGCAGGACAACAAAGCGTCTCTTCTGATTTATAAAAAGCTTCACAAGCTTCACCCTTGGGATTTTCTCAGAAGAGCTACTGTACTGCCGGGTTGTGTTAATCTGAAGCGCTGTTCTTTTATGGAGTACCAGCCAGTTTTATAGATTGAACGCCATGTCTGGTGGAATCCCCCTGGTGACAACCGGGTTGCATAATTTATCATTAGCCATGTGTTCAGAGGATAAGGCAGACTAAAAACATCAAGAACTCTCAGTCATATCTCCTTTTCACTGAATCACGTTCAACACATGCTTCAGCAGTGTGCTCTTCAATGAAGAAAGACTTGTCATGTTGAGGTCTTGTTTGATGAATCTCTAAAGTTGTTGTAGACCTCAGGTTTCTTGGGGCATTTCTTGATGCTATGTACTCCTGTAGTAAAGATGAGGCTAATCTACAGTCCTTCTTGGTTGGGAATTACTTTTTAAGGTAAATTGTGCACCAAAAATGGAAACGTTGCTTTGATAAAGTTTCAGCCTGGAGGTGAGAGAAATCCGGCTTTTCTCTCCTTTACCGCGACTTTCTTTTTTTGTAAATCAAGACTTCAAAGGTTACTTTTTACCTTGAAATGAGCCTACAATAAATACATTGCTGTAAATTTTATTCTCATATTTATCAGAAATACTAAGTCCTGCAATTTAAATGGCACTGAAATTCATCAAAAAGAAGAAACAAAATACACTCAAATCACTGAAGTCATCAAAGTCCTGATAAAAACAGTCATACACCCATCAACAATGACAGAAAACCATCAACAGAGAGTAACAAGTAAGACAATTCAATTTCCAGCAGAATTCTGAAGCTTCAGCATAAACATCCTAGGCTGGATCTGGAATCTATCTTATCATTATCAAAGAACCACACAATCACAGACGTAGACAATTTTGAGTCACCAGTGAACTGGAAAAGGTTATTCTCACTTGTGTTTGAAACTCAAACCAATCCCTGCATCTTCTATACTTGCTTTAGCCAATTTAGGGTCCCAGGGGGCTGGAGCCAATCCCAGGTGATGTTGGATGAACGCAGGATACACATTTGATTGATCGCCAGACCATCATAGGGCAAACACAAAGAAACAGACAACCACAAACACTCACATGGTGTTCAATGCAGAGTCCTTAATGAAGCTAGCACAGGCGAGAACTCACCATGAGATAAGAGTCCCAACCAAGACATTACTATGCCACCAGGACACAAATCTCACTTTTTCCTCTTTCATAAGTAACTTTCTTCGCATTCTATTGTTGCTGTTAACACAACTTTTAAATATCAGAATTGTACCCAATGCTATATATAATTATGTTCACAAAAAAATGTATAACATCATTTTATTCTAAACAAAAACTAAATAAAGTTTGTGTGTAGAGACTTTACACTTGGGTAGAAAAGTGTGTCTCAGCAGCAGGATCATTATATGGCTGTAATTCAGAGAACGAGGCTCTCATGCCACTCAGGTTTTTCACATTTACATGATGAACATCACGTCTGCATTCACACTTCATTTCACTGTAGAAATGATCCTGCTTGCACAAAATATGAGAGTCTGACAAGAAGTAATTACTCTGTTTGTGGGTGATGCACAACATCTGAAAACTAGTGAAAAGACATGAAGATTTGCAGAAAAAGCTTTTTTATCCGATTTCAAACAGGCCTGAGATGGAAACCCTGATTTAACATGATCTGATCTTACTGTCTTCTTTTTCCCCCCATTCATCAGGAAAAAAAAAAAAAAACAATTTTGACATTAATGGTCAATAAATACACTTGGTATCATGTGCTTCATGAAAACACACTGGCAATGACAGACAAATGGAGGTGGGGGTGGGGGGTGGGGGGGTTGGAGGTCATAGGTCTGTCTGCATCTTGTCACGTCCACGCACACTTATCTTCACTGCACACAGCTCATTATCGCCAGACATGTTACGCAGCTGTCATGTCTCACACACACACACACACACACACACACACACACACACACACACACACAATGGCTGTCTAAAGCTGAACATAGGGCCACAGGTGACTGTGAAGCAGCAGGTGTGAGTGCGGGGGCAAGTGTGGGGTGGGAAAACAAATGAATTTAAGAAAGAAAGAAAGAAAGAAAGAAAGAAAGAAAGACTTGCTGCAGCGGCAGCTGAACAGTAAGTGAGCTGAAATTACCACCAAATGGCGAGAGAAAAACAAGCAACGGCAACAACATACAAATCTGCTCTAATATAATTAAAGACTGTGTAATGGATTTTAAGCAGGAACTTAACTGGAGCTAGCAGTCAGCCAGAGTCTAATCCTGCCTTGGCAGAGACAGCCTATTTATTTAGAGTGACTTGATGGCACAGAAACACTGGTCTCTGTGTCAGCCAGTCAATAGCTTACTGTTTGAAAGATTCTCTAAAATGACTTGTATAAGTCATTTTGGTATTCTGGAGGAGAATTATCAACACTATGTGCCACTTGTGAGTGTGTGTTACATTTTAGAACCTTTTAAAAGCTTGAATTATCGTAAACAGATCAGCTGGATGTTGGCCTGCCAAAACAAACTGTAATGTAATTACCTCGCGGTGATTGACTAATTCCAGGAGGGAGTAGCATTACTTTGTGTGGAGGGTTTCTGGAATTTAGCAGCAGCGTCAAGAGAAACAAAAACAGTGTTGCATAATGGTGACTATTCCACAAAATTCCAGTTCACATTTTTCTCGTTTGTGCTGTTTGTGAAAGTCTGTCTCTGCTCTCAAGCTCCTTATATCTGATTGCTGTTCTCCACCCTCATGTCTTTCACCTGTCTGTGTTTTTGCTTCAGGGTTCCGGTGCTTCTGTGTTCTTGTGCACCAGTCTCTCCGTTTTGGACTATTTTGTATTTCTGACTCTCCCTTTTGAATTAATAAGATGAATTCTTTAGATTTTAATGGATGTATCTGCAGCTTTAAGTCTGCTCCAGCCAAACCTAACAGCAGCAACACGAATGTTGTCCAACAGTTAAATAACATGAGCATTTTCCTGCAACAATAGCTGTGATCCAATCACACCTTTAAATAAAATATTGTGTCTGCTGCTGTTTGCAAGTCAGTTTTGTTGCTTCTCCTCATTGTCCTTCATTCACAAATCCGTTCATTTCAAGAAACATTAATTTTCAAACAGTGGAGCTTCTTGAAATAAACAAGGCGTGTTCCTATGACCTAATGAGTGAATCAGTCGTTTGACTTTCCCATAAAGTACTTAGAGCTCAGCTCATGTGTCAACGCACCAATATAATTACACAGTCAGGTGCACATTATTAGGAACTGAGGGATATTGTTATTAGGTTCTCTTCCGGTTTCAGTAACAAGTCAAAAGGAGTCACTTTTATCTGCAATTGAACTAAATTACCTCGTTCTAATTGAGCTTAATGAGTGAATCAAGGGCTGCACAGTGAGAAAGTGCCTCAGTTTGAATCTGGGTGGGGGACATTTCAGTACTTCTTGCCTGCATAGAATAATCTTTTTATGTCACAGCATGTCTCCACTTTAAGTCACAACAACACTGCAATAACACACCGAATTACGGTCAATGTTTGAGTGGAGAAGACCGAGACAGCAGCTTAGCAGCTCTTCATCTACAACTCGTGACATAACTGGTCTGTTACCGTAGGAACTTTTTCAAGTATGGACAATCATGAAAATTAGAAGTGGGGAAACACGTGCTTCATCACCAATCTGAAAAAAACCGTCACAAACACAATGTCCAGCCATATTTGGTTGTGTTCAACACCACATTAAAATTCACTATGGGTTTCCTTACATCTGTGGTTCATAAAACGCCACCATCGAGCAGAGCAGAAGTCGTTAGAAAGTGAATTTCCATGCAGACTTCAATACATAATGAGACAGAATGCTCTCCGAAGCCTTCCTGCTGCTTCTGTTTCAGTGTAATCGTGGAGCCTTGAATGTGTCGCCGGCACAGCTTGTCTGGCGGCTTCCCGTCGAGCTGTCAATCATGTGCCTTTCGGCCAGTGGCTGGGGTGAGAGACAGCTAAAGGGTGAGTGGTTAATCTTTGTTTTCTCCCCACGGACTCACTTTAAGGACGTGTTGTGCTTGATAATGACACACGCCGCCGCGCGTTGCTTTACCCGGCCACAGAGGCGCTCCAGATGTCACAGCGTCACACCGGCTCGCTATAAGGCCAGCCTCTCTGCTGCTAATAGGAAATGTTCCCTAACATCTGTGCTCTCTCTCTCTCTCTCTCTCTCTCTCTCTCTCTCTGTATGTGTGTGTGTCTGAGCAGCAGAATAAATTGAATTAGAGCTCCACCACCCACTCCGCAGGATCCTGCAGCCCTCTGTCAGATAGCAAAACACCGAGAGGGAAAGAGAGTGGGAAAGTTGCAGGGAGATAAACAGAGGGCAAGAAGAAAGACAGGAGTAATAAAACTCTCCTCCTGCCCCTGTGAAGAACAGAGTGCAGTCCTTACAGCCTCTTTACGCTGCTGTGCTCCGTCAGGGTGTGTCTCTCAGTTTGTAATGAGGGAAAGGAAATGTTTAATGTACACAACCACACACCTGCCCTTAACAACTAGTATTTAAAACACCGTCCATGCAAAACTGCTGCTGGCAAAGCATGTGTCGAATATCAGCTAGGAGAAGCTGTAGAAATCATTGTTCCTGTACTATTTTTCTCCCTCCTGCCGATACGTTTTCCTCACTGTAAGTGTCGGTCGGTAACTGCAAGCCTGCTGCCATTCATCCCAAAGCTAATGAAACGGAAAACCACTCCTCTCAGACGTAAATAGGAAGGCTAAACACAACTAAAATGGACTGAAAATCACAGGTTTTTCCCTCTCGCTCATTCACCCACACTCCTTTTTCCTTTTTTTTTTTTTTTTTCGTAACACAGCCGATGCATTTGCATAATGCCTCCATATCCACGGGCCATTAGCACCAGCATGAGTGGCTCGTGTGCATAAATTTATTGCCCTGATCAATCAATGCGAGCCACTGTACCATTGTAAGCAGCATGAAATTCCAATCCAACCAGGACAGGGAGGGAAGAGAAAAGCAGGGCAATTTTTTAACCTGTTATCATTACACAGTACTAAAATAAAGCGTAATAAAGTGTGCAGACAATCAGTGGGGAAAGGTTTGGTTAAAATGAGCTCATTTCTATTGATTTACTGAACATGATAATTAAACAGCCAAGAGGCCCTTCGAAGCTTTAACAAAAATCTCTGAGCCAAAGGCCAGAAAATCCCACAGTAAATGTAATAATCTGAGCAAACTTTATGGCTGCCATCTCTTTTTCCTCTTTAACCAGGATTCTGGGTTGTTTTTATTTCAAAAGAAAACTCATCAAACCACAGAAAGGTATTTTAAAATCTGAAGCAAATATGTCATCAGTCACAGACTGAGAGTGAAACACTCTAAAGTATGCACTTGGTTGAAATTATTCCATTTTGAGGGTGGAGATGCTGTTAGATGGCTGATTCATGGGTGAACACGCCATTTGTTGAAGGGTGTTATTAGAAGCTTTCACTGTGAAAACCCAAGTGATGTTGGGTCTTGTTAAACAGACTGTAACCGAAGCACCTGCTCGCTCTGGCACTGAACTTATTGTATAATTTTAAGTTGTTGGCATTGGATTACATCCCCCCCTGGCTTTAACCATAAATGGCACCACATTTCTGCTTCATGCAGTACATCCCAGCCCATAACAAGACGAAATTCTCATTCAAGAGACTACACACGGAAGGAAAAGCATGCGTTTTGGGGTTTTGCAACAGCAGCTGAGCAGAGCAAATGATTGGCTATGAACGCACAAGACCTTGTTTTTTTCTCCTCCAATCCATTCCTTTTTCATGCATTTTGTCTATTTGTTTTACATTAGCAATTGCATAAAAGTAAACATGCGAAAACACATTCAAACGTGCAAGGATGAACATTACTATAAGACTGATCTTTAAATTCAGGAATATACAAGGACTGGATGCAACCGACTCCCATATCCATCTATTCACTGGGTGTCACATAGCCGGTGAGGACAAGGGCGCGCATGCACGCACACCGATCATCGTTTTCAAACTGGCAGGTGATGAACGCGCGCACGCGCACGCGCGCACACACACACCCGGAGGTTCAGACGTCGGGGATGGAGGAAGCACCATCATCACTGCACAGTCGACACATTACAGCCGTCGTCTCATTCGGTGCAGCGCGCACACGTTTTACTCGTGTGCGCCTCAAAGTTTTTTTTTTCTTTTTCTTTTTTTTAACCCTTCTTCCACACGCGCGCGCACAAATGGGTGCAGAGCCGCTGCTGAATCGAAGCCTGTACTGAGAGTCTGCAGCTGAGTCGGGCGCGTGAGGCGCCCGTCCAACTTATACCAGGCTCAGTTTTGACCTTGTAATGTTCTCACTGCTCGGTTTTTTTTTTCCACCCCTCTCCCTCTTTTCTACACCTTCCTCGCCGTCCCCCTCCTCGCCCCCTCTCCACCCTCCCTCCGGTCTCTTTTCCTCCACCCTCACCGCCTCTCCCTCCCTCCCGCCCCGCTCCAGCATCCAGACCATCCGCCTCTGGGAGGACGTCTGCAAATAACTCCTTATCCAACAAAAAGCCACACACTGCTGCTCTTTTGCAATAAAAAGAAAGAAAGAAAGAAAGACGAGTTGGAAAATGTGTAACATAAACGCCCGTGAATAAAAAAAAAAGGACAAGCAATAAGAAGAACAAACAGCCTTTTTGTGTGCGTAAAAACAAGATATGAGATTTAACTTTACCTCTTTCTGGATACGTTCCTTCAGTTCACTGGGTGTCAGGGCGCAATTATCTCTCCAAATCCCATCCTTACAATGATACTGCCGATTGTAGTTGTAACTCCACACAGATAGACTCCAGATAAGAGATTATGCCCCATATACGTGCGCGCCTTTCGAGGTAAATGTGTGTAAATTTCCTTTGGGTGGCTGTAAATTCCGTTTGCGGGTTTTTTTTTTTCTTCTTCTTCTTCTCTATAGTTCAATCCTGCCTTCCAGAGGGGTGCGTCCGTTTTGCATTCTTACAGCGCCCGACGACTACATCCTGCTCCTTTTCTCCCTCCTCTCTCTTTCTCGCTCTCCCCGGTCTTCTCTCCCGGTTTCATCCCTCCATCCGCGGGGTGGAAGAAGAATCCCATCCGACAGAAAGCTGGAATGATTCTCGCCCACCTTTCCGTCTTCCACCACCACCTCCTCCTCAGTATCCGTCTGTTCTTTATCCCGTCTTCCCACCTCCCTCCTCCTTCCAGCTGGTGCAGGTGAAACAGGAAGAATTCCAATACCCGAGAGAAAGAATCCCAGGTAAAAAGGGCGGAAAAGTCCGATTATTCCATTTTTTTTTTTTTTTTTTTTTTTTGGTAAATCCCTTATTGTTGTTTTTTTACACTCTTATGAAATCCATAGCAGATCCTTTCCTGGCTTGCTGGACAGTTGAACCTTCTGAATAACGGATTTTTGTTCTGTTCTGCCTCCCTCACCCTCTGTCTGTCTCCTAGTCTTTGCGCATGTTGCTCAGCCTGTTAACTCGACTCCGCGCGTCTCCTCTGCGGTCTGGAGTTGAAAAAAAAAAAAAAAAAGGACAATTCCAAATATAGAGCAATCCGGAATCAGAAAAGAACAGATCTTTTCTTCAATCAAAGCCAATCAAAGCAAAAAAAAAAAACAACAAATAAGGCTGAGCGCGCTCCCTGTACCGCTGCTGTCCGGTCACTGTCACGCCAGAGGCTTAACGCGCCGGTCCCGCCGATCCTCGCTCCTGCGCGCAGGTCGGTCGCCTCTCCCGCACCGTTAATCCGCGCGGCGCAGCGGGCGAGACAAGTGGCAGGTTTACCAGAACACAAGGATCCCGCTTCCTGCTGTGCGTTTCAGAATAACAGCCCGCCGTTTGGCGCCGCTTCACTAATCTCTAATCCGCTTCTTCTCTCACCAGATGTGTCTGTGGCGTGTAGTCTCGGGTATTTATGGATCGAAATGACTCATAAAACACGACGCAGGCCGTTACTCTTCAGCCCAGCTCATTCAGGCAGTCCAGTCCTTGCATTTTGTAGATGTGCCCGTTTGTGTAACCTGAATTTGGATTTTTGTAAGTTCCAGTATCGGTACTTGATATCAGCAAGTAAATCAAGATTAGTACTTGTACTCATTATTGAAAAAAAAAGTGCTATTGTCACATCTCTAGTTGTATCCTTTTATTTTGCTTCAGATTTGAAAGCAAAATGTAAACTTTATTATGGGGCATTCTGAAAGTCAATAGTGGTTTGTCTTCTGAGGACACATTTATTCATGAGTCTTTTTTCTTTGTTCAGTTGTAAAATGCACTGTTAAAATGTATTCAGGCTAATAAAAATTGATTATATACTGCACATCAGGAAACCATTCTGAAATGATCAATAAAAGAAATTGGGTGATCTCTGTCACCCAAAGACGTTGAGAAACCCAGGGAGCCCAGCATAAGGTCCCCTTGCACCTGTAATAAAATCAAAAACTGAGTTGATATTTTGAATAGCAAAGAGATGCAACATTAGACTTTACTAAAATTAAATTTGTGTGACATTTGGCCTATTAATTGATAATCAAAGTGTGTCTGACATCAACTTTTTGGACATGCCATGAATAGGTCAATTTGATTAGCTGTATCAATCAATCAATCAATCAATCAATCAACTAATCAATGTCTGGATCCACAGAAGAGTGTTGTGTAACTTGTCTACATAATTCTTCCATAACTCCCTT
The DNA here is from genome assembly GCF_902148845.1 of Salarias fasciatus. Taxonomy (NCBI): domain Eukaryota; kingdom Metazoa; phylum Chordata; class Actinopteri; order Blenniiformes; family Blenniidae; genus Salarias; species Salarias fasciatus. The sequence goes on from NC_043763.1 coordinate 16,190,557, forward strand.
AGTGTTTAGTGCTTCAGATTCCTAATTGCAAAGTGCAATTAATTATTATTATTATTATTATTATTATTATTATTATTATTATTATTATTATCATTAGTTCATATTTTCATCAGGTTCAACAAAGAGACATGTTTTATGATTAGATTTTGTCAAGAGAGCAGGTCAATCCACAATCAAGTACTCAGAGGTAGATTTGTATTTTTTTTTAAATTTTTTTCATAACTTGAAGTTAAAGATTGAAAACTGTTTTCTGTATTTTCAATGCCATCATACTTTTGTCATCAATACTTAGTAGGAGGACCGAGTAAGTATAAAGCTGCCATATGCCTGTATATATAGTTCCATGGCTTTTATTGTGAAGTCTGATTGTCCGGATTTCCTGACTGACTTTTGATGAAACTGTCTCTCTTGACTCCTCAAAAACTGCTGCATGAAAGTTATTTTACCAAAATCCCTTTTTTTATTACTTGTCTTTTGATGCAGAGTGAAAGCCAACCCTCTTCTGAGCCCTAATCTTAAAAACAAACATCCATCCCGGACCTGATTTCGCCATGTCTTTCACTCAGGTGAACAGCTTCCTCCTCCTCCTCCTCCTCCTCCTCCTGTCCTCTGCTCCTCGGTCATTCTGCACATCACGCACAGCAGAAATGGAAGAGAAGGTGTGACTGCCATCCTTCCTTACCCCACGTGGTACCCTACAGAAGAGTGAAATCCAATATATATATATAAATCACTCTCCGCGAGATTACATTTTCTCAACCTTCCATCCTTCTTCTCTGCTGCCATTTCTCAGTGTGAAAAACGTGTCAGAGAATGAGAAAGAGATGTATGCTCCAGTGCGTGCATTTCCCTTCAATTCATGACATTCATGCAAAAAAAAAGAACAATTCAGAATTCAAAAGGTAGATTTTCACTTCCAATCGATTCTCCAGTCCAATCAATCCTAAAATATGCATCTGAAGTTAATCTGTAACGATAAACTAGCAGTAGGTCTGAGTGCAGCTGCATCTACACTCTGCCTTTATCCGCCGTCAGATGGGATCGGCTCCAGTGCCCCAAAACAATGAATTTGGGAAACACGTCTAGTAAATGATCATATGGACCAATGATTTTTTGGAGGTTGTTTGAATTCCTCATTTTTCTTCTGTCATGATTGATGTGGCCACTGTAGGTGATCCAGCATTCCCCGAGACATGCAGTCCTTTTCTCGCATCAACTGACTGGAACTAATTTTTTGACAGGCTTTTCTTGATTGAAATCTATCCTCTGCTACATTTTCAATCAGTATGCATCTGTGCTAAAGTAGTAGTAATAGAATTTTTTTTTTTTTTTTTTTTTTTTTTTAAAGTCATGGTGGATTTTATTTTCACTTCCTGCGATCGCTTTTACTCACAGTATACAAAGATGACCGTTGGGCCACGTAGGTCTTGATCTTTTGTTCCAGTTTTTCAAAGCCCCAAACTCATTATTTGTAGCTCTGCAGCTGGGATTAATCTCATCTGTACACACATGGGGATTTACCATTTCCATCCTCAACAGGTCCCAGTTTCTGTTTTGTTTGCCTTTTTTATTTTGTGTTTGTTTTTTTTTGTTTTTTTTTCTTTTTTTTTTTCCTCGCTGCAATGGTTTTCATCTTCATTTGGCAGCGCGGCAGCAGGCACTCCGCTAAGCTGCCAGAGGTGCATTGTATTTCACAACAGTCTTGTTGTGTTTCCCATTCTGCCTCTGACTTCCCTTTTGATTCAACTCCTCCTCTGTGAACTCCGGTTCAAATAAAAGCAGCAGACCATTAACGATTTGGAGCCATCCTCATTAGGCTCCGCGGGGTGTTCTGCCATCGCCGCCCATATTCATAGCAGTCACATGGGGAATACAGCAGGTTGACACAAGCTGGAAATATCCTTTAAAGGAGGAAATAATCGCATTATAAGTGAGATTATAAGTGAGTTAGCTGCATGTTTTTCTATGTTAAAAGGGTCATTATATTTGTACAGTGAAATTACTTTGCTCAGCAGACTGGTGCAGATATATATATAGTTAAGGGAACCGCTAATGGTGCTAAATTGCACCGTGCATGTTCTGGTTCATTAATAGTTCATGCCCACTGTACAACAGAGGTTGTTATTGAATGAATTCAGCAAGCAAATTCCAGATCCAAACAAATCTGTGTCTTCATGTTATTTACTCAAGTCGTATATTCTCTGTAGGATGTAGCCTGGCTTAAGCTGAGGTTTTACAGCTCACTGTGTTACCTGAGGGCCACCGAATGGCCAGTCAGGACAATAAACCAACCAAATCTAACCTTCAGGCTACTACTGCTGCCAATCGGTTTATTGATCTGCCCTTAACGGCTGTTAGGCTCACAGAGACATTGTCAGGCGGCTGATAGGATACCTCTCCACTGAAATGACTTTTTCATTTGTTGGTCGAGCGCTAATAAATGACATTGACAATCGGTTGACCATTTAAAGCCTAATCACACTTGTCGACTTACATATATGCCGTACATTTTATATAGTTCTTCCTCAATCCAGTGATGCAATCAATTCTGAAACATCATTTTGTTGTGGGTAAACTCTTTTTTTATGATTGTAATAAATTACAATTCCACGGTCGTTGTACCCAATGCGTTAAGTGACCTGCTTAGCACATGCTGTTCTTTCAAGAAATATATGCCAGACATCAGTCTTTACCACTGCTTTCCATCTTCATTTATGCACTCGAAGCTGCACAGCGAATCTCAGGCTTCTGATTTCTGCTACAACCCACCAAAACATGGTCTGCTTTCTCATTAACCCGGATTCCTCCGAGACTTGAATCACGTTGGGCTCAAAATATCACACAGGCTACAGGCCCAACCTCTATTCTAAGGATGTGGCAGAAAATAGTCTGACTAGGCCTGGCGATGCAGTTCATCTTTGACAAGGCAGGTATAAACATAGGGGACATTAGATGTGCCTTGTGATTTCATAATGTTAAGGACTATGAATATACACAGTGAGGCAGTGTTACCTTCCATGACCACAATGATACTGATCTGATCCAGAATGTAAATACACTATGATGACAAGATCAGTTGTGACTGATTGTAAATTAATCTCTGCACTATTTGTTAGATAAATCTAAACTGATTAAAATGTATTGTTTTGGATTGATTTCCATCCCACTACCCACCCAGTGAGAAAGCTGATTACTGGCCAAACCCTGTGGTTTGTTATTGTGCAGCAGCACTAAATTTGTGCTTCACAGAATGCTTTGTGGATTTTCTGTAAATAGAAAATATATGGTTTAATATGTCAAATTACTTGAGTGTTGTCCTCATTTCAATGGAGGCTCAAGTAGGAACATTTCCATTGATAGGATGTGTGTATTTTCAGTGGAATTGCATTTTCTGGGGGCATTAGGCACTACAATAGAGCAAATCACAATGCTTTCACTCTATTTTGAAGTCTTGTGACTTTTTTTTTTTTATCAGTCCCAAACATATTAGGCAGTCCAGACTGGAGCCAGAGGTTAAGATTTATAGGGGACCTATAGTGGCCCCTAGTGTAAGTAAATAAACAGTCCATGTCACCAGGCTAATTAGGGTGAAAGATGGGACAAAGTAGAGAATCACTATCGAGAAGGCTGGTGTTGGAAACCACAGTCATCTCTTTTTCTCTTATCGGTGAAAGTTTCTCCTTACTAAGAACTTCTCGTGCCTGAGCTACGGCCAAAGTCAGTGACATTCATTAGTGTCACCATGGATGTCGCCGTATCACCACGGTTCAGGAATGGACAGACTTTATTTTGCTGATTTATTTTAAATTTCTTTTCTCTTTGAAGTTGTGAGGATGCGTTTGCCCAATAGACAGCAAATGTTTTTGTACTATCCCAACAGAGTGGGATATTTCCCCTCAAATCTGAGATAAATACAGTAAGAATGAAAAGCATTAAGTTACACAAAATGATATCCAATAGCTGGCTTGGATATTCAGAGAGGAAAGATTTATTTTTCTTAGAAGATTCCAGAACAATTGAATGCTGTAAATGTTATTTAGACGGCCCGCTGACAGAAGATGATCGCGTAGGTAATAGATGCAATGGAAAAAGAGCGAGATTGAAGCACTAACTCACTGCTGAGTGCATACTTTCCTGACCACTCATCTGTACGCAAAAGGATTGCAGCCAGTACGACCTGCTGCCGTCTGCAATAGTTATAGCAGTTAATCAATAGCTTGATCCACGGTGACAGAAGGCCAAAGCTTGAGAAGCTTATGTTGATACTGACAGTGTCTTTGTGCTCCTATCCTCAGATTTTGCCCCATCTGATTGAGAATGACACCAACATGAAGGGTTTTGTGGGTTTTATGAAAATGTAGTCTGACGTGGTCTGGCGCAGAAAAAAAATTAATGATTCCCACCAAGAAGTGTTTCTCAAACACCTGTCCTGCGATGACAAGAGACAGGATCAACAAACGATGCTACATCACATCGCCGTACAGTAGGCCAGACCTTATCTCAAATTGCTTGCCGGAGTTCGACCACTGTGATCACTGATCCAAGTCTCAGCGAGAGGATTTTCTACCCGGCCATCCAATTATTTCAGTCTTACCACTGTTTCCAACACGGTCCCCAGATGATCAGACAATCAATGCACTGATCAGCACCAGTGGAAGCCTTCACTTTTACTGGCTTAGAATGTCAGGAGCATCGGTCAGCGGCTGCTTGTGACACCGTGCTTGTTAAGGACAGTCCCCTTGTTATAAATTCTGTAAACTCAAGGTGAGGATGTTTTTTGTTTTTTTCGTCAAAAAAAAAAAAAAAATAGACATAAGGTTCTAAGAGGTTGCTGTTTCCAACATTTTCACAACGAGGCCATTTTTCACTGCAGCTGGTAAAGAAAAATGAGTTTCAGGAACATCCTCTGAAAGCTAAATGTTATCCTGTTGGTCTCACATATCCCACTAGAATTACATATATATGACTGATGTGTTCTTGTTCAATATATCACAAATTATCTCATGGATTTTCATTCCAATCGTGAACAATGACTTCACCGACCAGAATTCAGATGGATTGGGGAATGTTACAGTTCACAGCCTCTCACAACTATTATTTTGTGTCTGGAAATTGACCGATCAATGGGTCAGTGAGCTCATTTCATGGAATTATCTTACCTATAAAAGTCTTTTGTTTGAATTTTTTTCTATATAGTATTGGTCTGAATATATATATATATATATATATATATTTTTTTTTTTTTTTTTTTAATGGCAATAAACAGTCTCTTTGCATTCACAGAGAAGCAAAACTATCCCTAGCATACAGATAATGTGACCTGTGTCTAAATAAAATGAAGCAATATGACGACAGTCACCTGGAGAGGAGTGGCTGTGAAGTAGGTCAAATCAATCAGCTACACAGGAGGAGTTGTGGCGGTACTTTAAGTTGATGGTGATCAACGAAGCTGAGACTTATATTAACTGTCAAGCTGATGAAAGAACAGACTGTCACTGAGTGCAACACAGGAAGACGGACAGCACAAAACGAGTCTGAAACGCACAGTCAGAGGAGGTCGTTCCGTGGTCCTCGAACGGATTTACAGACATAGATAGGCGAGGGTGTGATTACTGACTGAGAAACAAAAGACAGAATGAAAGTAAGCAGAGCTGTTATTCAGCAGAAGGCAGGGAACGTCTCCAAAGAGCTCAACATCAGTGACGCCGAGTTTAAAGCCAGTCATGTCATCAATCTGACAAGAAGAAAAAAAACAAAAAACAAACAGTCAGACCCTCTGAATCAGACAGGAAATGCCAATCAAATGCCAGTGTTTTTGTTTGTTTTCAACAAGTCTACATACATCACTTTAAACAAAAGTTGGACGAAAGCGTCGGTCTCTGGCGTTCTATGCATCACTGACAAAACCAAACTTCTTCTGTATGCTGATCCAAAGATGTCACGTTTTGAGTTCCGTCCTACATGATGCCATAGAAATTAATACATGATCACCACACATGTGGGTTATATTTTTGGTATGTACTGTTTGTTATGTACTGTTGTAGTGATCTCAAACATTTCCTCATTCATTTTAACGCAACACAGAATGTAAATGTGTTGACATGTAAATGCAGTCTAAGCCACAATTTCCATCATCAGAAGAATGTATTATAAATTGAGTAACTAAGTCGGTTTGCTATTTCATTTTCAGCCACGAGCTGAATGTCACTGCATTTTCGAAACGGTATTTGAGGCCTGCTCTTGTGCAAAGGAAAACTCGCTTTTGTTTTTTATAATTCATATTTGATCAGGTAACAAATGAATGTTCCCTGATCCGAGAAACTCTGAGGACTAATTATTCATTGCTGTAATGGACAGTTAAAAGAAATAGGATTTTCTACACAAGTTCCACACAATGAGAAGATGCAAACTCCAAATAGAAAGGCTTCACAGCCAACCAGGAGTTTCTTTATGGCAAGGTGCATCGTTAGAATATCAAAACCATTCATTTGTTTTATTTCATAAATCAGGCATAACTTGTGTGGAAAACCAAAGGAACACAGGATAAAGTTTCCTCTATTTAAAGACAGAGAGATGAATGTAAAACAGACTAAAGGTTAAATGTACCAACAAAGCTGAAATTTAAAGACTATTTTTAACCAATTGAAAGAGTAAATAAAAAGCAACATAAAATTGAATTTTGAAGTCCTCCTTCTAAGAATGTCAAAACAATTGTAACACTTACATAGAAGTATATAAGACAGTTTGGATTTGTGCAAGTATTTGTGACATTACCACCTTTTCCTCATAATTAACAACCCATAAGAACAAGAAAAGGGTTTAAAAACAAACAAACAAAAAAACTGCATATTTTTGACACACAGACCAGACTAATGAGCCGTCCCTCTTTGGCCCCTCTTGATCGAGTGAACGAGAGTCCATACTCATTAAAACCACCAAGCTCCTCAAATGAGAGACAATTTAGGCATGTTGACTGTTGATATGCCAGCAACCACACGAATTTTAATCAAAAAAGACGGGCGTGTCAACTCAGGGTCTGTTTACACAACAAGTTTTCAAGTGAAAACACAATTTTGCATTTTTGTTTCAGAAAAGTTTCACTTTTTTTTTTTCATCTATATCCACAGCGATGGAGCAAGAGCTTTTCCAAAAAGTTGGCATTTCCAGTGTCTCCTTGTACCTTTATCATGTAAACAGACACCAGAAATACAACAAAGTTTTTTTTTTATTTATTGTTTTGACTCAAAAACACTCTAATTCACTTATTAATATCAGCTGATATTACTGCGGTTTCTCCACAAAGTAATTAAAGCAACTGCACAGTGACGACAAAACTGATTTTACCGGTGAAATCACAGACGGGTGCGGTAATTCCAGTTGTATTATGAAGTGGAGCCGGCGACCAAGGAAAGTCAGGACAAGCCAGCTTTAGAACAAACATTAGGACTGACTCCAGCAAAGAGGGATTAATGACAACAGGAAAGCACAGAGAAATGAAAGTCTTATCTGTTTCGGCTGCAAGAGTAAGAAGGGAAAAGCTTCCACCGCTGAGGCGTTTAAACACTAAACTTGGCCTTTTATACTGTTGAGTCATTTCTGGTGCATGAAGCATCCGCAGCTACTGTATGAGGTTCATTAGTGGACAAAGTCTTGACAGCTCTGACACACTCCGCTTTGTTCTGGAATAATAAGGCTGAAAACACTTTATGTCCATACGACAGCTTTGCACACACACGTGCACGCATGAACGCACGCACACTCACAGAGCGCTGTTTTCATGATTTCAGGGAATTTAATCGTAGTTACATTGACTATAGTGGGAGGCTTGTTAACATAACTCTAAACTTGGTTCAACTTTAAAATGTGGCAACACCTTAAAGAACAGTGATAAACCAACAAAATCACACACAAATTAGATGTTACCAAGAGTTCTTGGAGCAACCATTCCTTAATGTAACAAGTCACCACAAAATCTGTTTTTATTTGGGGACCTGAATCTTTAACCCAAGTGCCAGATTTTTCATCGTTTCCATGATCTGCATGCTCCATGCATGCACACACTGATGGATTCTCCTGACAAGCAGCATTGTCAGTTGTATTAATGTTGCCTAGAGACTCGATGACCCTAAGACCTCCGCTTGCATGCGCTGTGTGACCATTCAAGTACCTTCATAGGGCCGAAACATGTTCTTTTCATGGCGTGATCTGCTTCTTACTCCCCGACTAACAATGCTATCTACGCTGACTCAGATAAGGCTGTGGATGTTTGTTTGCGAGCGTGTGCGTACGTGTGTGTGTGTTTGAGAGAGAGAGAGAGCACATGTGTGTATACTGGCACACAGATAAGCCTTTACTGTAAACCTTTTATTCATGCGGCATCCAGCAGGACAAGGCCACAATCACTCTGAGATCATCTTTGACTTGTTTACACCTCAGCATGTTCAAATACAACTTGTGTGACTGTATGTTTGAGAGTGAACCGTTAGTAACAGTTACATCACTATGTTCACATAGATTCTTGCTGCATCTCATTTTTGTAAACAAGCGTGGACGCCTTCCCTTTTTTGTATTGAAGGTGCATTTCTGTGTCGTGTCGTGTGTGTGTGTGTGTGTGTGTGTGTGTGTGTGTGTGTACGACAGATAAGCCGCCCCACAAGCCTCTTGCTCGTTCAGCGCCGCACAACAAGGCTGGCATTACTAATAAACTCGCCGTCTCAAGCTCTGATATGAGCGGCAAATTTAGGGGGCTCTCGAAGAGGCTGGGCACACGGGGCAAGCTCCACAACATCTGCTGCTCCAGGGACACAAACACAAGGTGCAAGGGAAGAGGAGAAAAACATCAGTAAGTCTTCCGCTTCCTTGTGGTGCATGCAATAGGAAGACCTTGAATATCTCTGTGAAAACCAAAGTGAGTACGGTGTTAAGGAAAACACATTCGCTCAGTTTCTCAACGTGTGTACACACAAACACAGCTTTGAACGCAGCGATGGAAAGGTCTCAATGCGCCATGTCTTCACATTTCATGGAAAATTCTAAAGCAAAACGGAGATTTCTACGAAACTGTCAGAAATAATCCCAGCACAGAGTCCACACAGCACAGGCACTTTGTTTCAGACTCAAGCTGTGGTACATTACGTACATTCGCATTAAAGCTGCATTAAGGAGTTTTACAACCTTAAAAATACTTATTTTCCACCATAAATATGTTACACATTTTTAATGATGTGTACAATGTGCCCTGACATATTCATTGCAAATACCGCTAACAGCGCTAAATTGTCACTTGAAAGTTGCAGTGCTGGTACGGCACCAGAGTTTTTGGGGGGAGAATTTGAGAGGAATGACGCAATGCACGCTCCGGCTGGCCTGATTTAGTTAGGTTTCGTTTTTTCCGCCATTACTCCGCCAGATGCTTAGTGAGCAACAACTGAGCAGGATCTTCCAGAAAGTAAGAAAAGACTGGCTTCTAGCACTGCCACAGCTCCAGCACAGACTCCACCAGGTAAAAGAAACTTAAATTTTACTCGAGCGCTAATAAAAGAGCGAGGAATGAGTTCCCCTCTTCCGTGCACGCAAGCCACAGGCACGGGTGTTTCTCTAAGATGCATTACGCCCAAGGCCTGCAGGGGCCGCTGTTTCGCATAAAACGTGCAAACTCCTTAATGCACCTTTAAATATTAGTATTACTACTTCTACTAGTCATTCCACCATTCAAAATATGTAACTGAGGTTAACCTGTGGCTATAAATTGTCTTTAAATGTGGCTGTATCTGACTGTCTCTAACTCCTCGTTGCTCTTTGTTAGCACCAGGAACCCTCAACAAGATAAAGCTGTACAGAAGAAGGATGGATGGGTGGATATAATGCAGGTTAGTATTTTGTAGCCTATAGTTCTTTTTCTCAGATCTTTTAGAAACATGTAGCTCTTCCAAAAAAAAGAAGTGGGAGAATGACTGTACCACTTTCTGAAAATTGTGTTGACAGGAATGAACAACAGAACTGCCAACTCAACTTGTCCTGTTAGGTGCTGTCCATCAAGCGGTGCCAATGAACTGATCCGACTGATGGATTATTAGCTGGATTTTGAAATGCACATTTATTTTGTCAGCATGCATCTCTGGGAATGTGTTTATTTTTTAACCTGAACGAGGTGATTCACTGCAAACCGCCTGTTCCAAAACCTTGATGCCGGCATTGGATGAGGCTCACTGCCACGTGAGAAAAATACTGAGGCTCTGTGAATTTCTGACACTGTTGATTTCAATAAAGTCAGTTAAGAAAGTCACTTCTCATTTGATGCAAACTCAGCGCCCATAGACTCGCTGTGTCTTCTGTTTGCATTGTGAAAGAAAGTTGAAGCCGAACAGAGGGCTACGATCAGCAGGGTCGGCCTCAAACCTCCACTGTGGAGACAGTCTCAGGTGATAGTTTCATTCTGAGACCAATTTTACTGAGAGGACTGGTAATATCCTTAAAAGGAAGCATGTGTTTAAAGAATTTCAGTCTCGCTTTAGTCGTCATATTGAATTTACCAATGTCGAGCGACTTGGAATCGATAGATATGGATGTAGTCACTGAAGCATAATGATGTTTTTTTTTTTTTTTTTCAATGTAGTGTTATTGACTTAATCAGCCAATGTTGCACAGTTATTGACTCTGTGATACAAACTGATTCAAAAACATATACAGCTCATCGACTGGAAGCACACAGCTGTCTCTTCTTAGCTACAGACTGAAAAACAGTAATAACACGTCAGTAAACACTGTCGGCTCTGCGTTTTCTGGGATGAACTCTCCCGATCATCGGGGTGAAAAAAATGTTTTGCTTTTTGAATGGAAAATTAACAACATCTACATTTCAATCAGCATGTCAATGTGAAAACAGATTATCCTCTGCTGGGCTTCTGATTAAATCCACCCCCCTTGCTAAACCCTTCTTCGATGTAGAAAACCAAACGCACAATAGAACACGCATACAAAGAGCATCTATCTTTATGTTTTGGTCTCCCTGTGTGTTGTCACCATGTATTGACTCTCCATTGTTTGATTTAACAAAGATATCCAATGCCGGTATGCTTCCAGGAGATAACGGCCCCAATCTGCCTTTACAAGGACCAACCAAACACCTCAGATTTTACAGCGTGATGACCACTTGAATGAAATGCCTTTGAATATTGATGAATAGTGCTGCGCTGCTTAGTATTGTTGACTCGTAACATTTTCAGCTTTGGTCTTCCCTTTTGACTTTTTTTCCCCGTCTTTCTAATGTGTCTATAGGCTTCCTTTATTTAATATGACATCTCCTCCATGATCAATGTCAGTGTCAACAGCTTATAGTTATTGACCACAACTGTAAAAACAACAGGAACAAAAAGCAATCTTTCAGTGGAGAGATGAACACCTGCACCGATAAACAACATCTTCACCTATAGAAATCTTCTTTATGGTCTTTTTGAAAACATTGAGACTGGAATACTGAACAATGGATAACTCCATTTTATATAAATATTCTAAGAAAAAAAAAAGGTGGTTTTCCAAATATAATTTGAGTAAGTTCTAGCAGCCATGAGCATAATGCGTTTTAATGTGATTTAACAAATTGGTTTATCTGAAAAAGTGCAGCTTAAACTGCTGGAGCAACAGTGTAGCAGCTTATGATCGTACAAACTGGCCAGTGGGTTTTGTCATGTTGTGTGATTGTGATATATTTATCAATCCCAGTAATAGAACCCACTGAGGTCACATAGTGCTGGAGATCTGCGCGACCCACAGTGAAATATTGTTTTTATTCCTGCATTCCTATTTAGAAATAATTAGCATTTCCCATTCTTTACTTTGAAAGTCCACGTCAACCATGGTCTTACGTTTTCTCAACCCTGAGTTGGTCGATCATATTTTGTTGAAGATTTTTTCATTAATTTTTGTGCCGTCACATGACCGTGGCTTCATCTGACCTGGTCACACTGGGTCAGGCGACAGAAGCTGAGGAGGAAGTCTCTCCATCGTACAATGACATCAAACAACTTGAGCATCTCTTCAGAATCATTCTGAAGTTGAAATACAAAGTATTTTTAGACCATGGTAGCATCATCGTGGATTTAAATCCAGGCCAGGCGTTTCTCTTTCCTTTAGAGTCCAAACTCTTGCAGGGGCCATATACACTTAAAAAGAGGGACCCTACAGGGCGATGGCACACAGAATCATACAATAAATCCATTCTCTAGTACGGGAATGCATTCATATATTGTCATTTTTCATTGGTGACAGTTCTGGATGCAATTTCCCAGCATGATGCTTCCTCTTCGCGTTTTCACAGGCTGGTCTGCATCACTCGTGGGCATCATACTGTGCCTCCTCTTCATGAAAGTGTTTACATGTCAGTGTTTTCAACCGAAACAACGCTGTCTGATATGATGAAAAAGTAGAAGCCACAGCAATGCTGGAAATTTTATGGTTCATGGTGCCAACAACATTTTTGAACTAAAGAAAGCTGCAGTGAAAATCTGTTTCACAGGCTGAAGTAACCCCATCAAAGTCAGACTGCGGTCTTCCCTCAGTGCCTGACTTCATGGGGATGTCACTGTCTTTTTCTTCTTTATTTGTCTTGTCTTTTTTTATTATTATTTTAACAGCAAATGTAGTGCAGAGAAATGCATTCATTTAAAAAGAACAGGTTATATTTGTATGTCTGAAAGGAATGCTGAAGCCCATTGTCAAGTAGCTGAATAGATGAAAGAAAGAAAAGGCCTTGTACTGTCCCTACCTGGCAAATGTTCTTTAAATGATTCTAAAAGGATTTGTCTAATTAATAAAAATTGATGTGTCATCTCAGTGACATGCCCATATCATGTGTTACCTCAAACACATCTTTATACAGTGAATTCTTGAGAGATTTTTTTTTTTTAGATTCTTGAAGCGTTGACTTGACGTCACAAGAAACAAGGTGTAAATCACTGTGAAGGAGAAATTAGTATGCACTGTTAATTTGAGGCACTTAGAGAAAATAATCCTCAAGATGACTGAAGTCAGACACAAAGTTCTACAATCATGAATATGACAAAAAAAAAAAAAAAAAAAAAAAAAAAGATTAAATCTGGTGAATGCTGAGGTTTTGAATTAAACTCAAAACTCTAACCTTATACTGAACTGATAGGTTCAAGGTTTGCCACAGTAGAGTATCGTCTGGACACCACAAGCATTTTTTTTTTAATGATAATTCCTCACGTTCTGACATCCAATGGCCATCAAGTAACAGTTAATAATAAACAGAGGTTGAAAAAACATAAAAATGGTATAGAATGTTGCGTCAAAAGACAAGTGTCTTTCAGACTTCTTTCACAGTTACATTAACTGGCTCTCTTGTTGAAAAGTAACTCGCTGTGCTTTTTTTAATTGATGCTGTTGGTTGCCACAGTTTCTGAAGTGAAGCTGAAGCAGGGGAAATAGAAGTCTCACCTGCTGCATCTGTGCAGCTGCCAATGGAAATTATTTAAATACAAGTTTCACCTGCGCATATTCTCTCTGAACTTCAGATGCTTTTCTGTCTCCATGTGTTTTCAAATAGCACTTGCGCTGGTAATGTATTCCTCTCAAAGTAACTGTCTTACCAAGGGGATATTCTGACACAGGGAGTTATGACTCTTTTATTCTCCACCATCCATTTGTCATAATGGCAGCTGAGATTCTTGAATTTGGTCTTTTCCCCTTCTAAAAAGTGTTTCCTTTTTCTTTATTTCTTTCTTTCTTTCTTTATTGAGACAAAAGAGCAAACATTCTGGGGAGGATGAAGAACGGAGAGAGAGGCGACTGAGATAAATCATTGGGTGGAGCTTCATCATCGTGATGATTCACCTGTTTATTGAGGTCATGTTGTCTTCCACAGGGCATTACAAAATCCTCTTTAAAACTGATTTACATAGCCTCTATCATGTCCACATTTAATGCTCTTAATTTACATGTTAACATTTTCCTGTGAAAACGGAAAACTTCCGTTTGCTATTTGGGGCTCCAGCAGTGCTCGGAGAAGATGCAACTTTTTGAATTTCAACTTCGTCGTCTCCTCATACAAATGTCTGTGTACTCGTTATTATTAATTGATTCTATTGTATTGTACTCTGTACATACGTGTGTGTGGTCTTATTACAAAAAAAAAACAAAAAAACAACAGCACTAACTTATTGCCCCTCATGTTCTGTCATTTCAGGGACGTCATTTTCAAAACTTTGCTGTGTAAATGTGAAACTTCTGAAACAAAAATGAAAAAATAAAGTATTTTTGGTTAAAAAAAACCACTAACGAGGCTTCAAAGCACATGTGGAAACCCTCCGAAGTATCATAGATGCAGGCCATGTTCCTGTTGGAAACAGGAAACCCTGTTGGTTCTGGAAGGTTCTGTTTGGCCTGTATGAGTTCGTTAACTCCACTTTCTCCCTGCGTCACCACCCCACAGTAACTGCATTCGGCACAGTTCAGCTTTATATCTTAAAAAAAGTATTATTTTATAGTCTGTTTTGACATGCGCAAATGTAATCTTGACTGCCTCGGAGCAGGCAAAGCTTCAAGCCCCCCCCCCCCCCCCCCCCCCCCCCATCCTCCCCCCTGTGTCTTTTATTGATCTAACAATTCATGACTTCAGTCTGCACTTTGTCACTTCAGCTTGCGCACAGCACCTTATACAAACAACAGCATCACACCTTCAAGATTCAAGCTTTCTGCTGCGCGGTGCCACGAAGCAGCTCTGCAAAGTCAATATATGACGGTCGGGTTTCACTTAAGCTCCTGGAGTGAGCTCCTCTCCCTGCCACTGTTATCATAACGCCGAGCGGATGAACGTTATCTGCTGCCGAAGACATGAGGCAGTGATTAAAGGTCTGTCTGCATTCATAAGTGAACCGGCAGGCCAAAGAGCGGCAGCAGGGTCATTACAGGATAAGAGAGATAGTAAATTAAACCGGAGGAACTTCTCCTCTAATCTCTCTCCTGCTCAACACTTTTTTTTCTCATTTTTTTTCTTATTTGCTCCTCCTTATTCCTTTGATATAAAAGTAGTGGCCGATATTGCATATCTCCCTTCTTTCATGTTGATTTTATATCATACAGAGGCAACAAAAAGCCTGATAAATTTACACACGACAGGAGAGTTGGTGAGGTTTCACAAATCTTCTGACAGCTTTCATTCTTCGTTAAAGCAAACAGCTTCTGCTCACAAGCCTTTCATCAATTAGTTAGCATTGATTTATAGGTCAGTATTTAATAGACATATAGATCCAGCTCATAGTGCTAGGATGTAAATTTAAAGATTTGATTAAGCTTGCTTGTAAAAGGCAATGTTTAGAAAACTCTGTAAGTAGTTTTAATGCAGGGACGTTAGTGGAGGCTGTTGTTTTGGAATGAAACCACAAAGATGCACACAGAGAAGAACATGCTATAAACATCAGCAATGTTAGCAACTACACTGACATTAGTATGGACAGATGATAAAGTTGGGTTGGTCTTCCAAGTGACTCCCAGTCTTTAAAGTATAAAGTTCCAGGAGAATATTCACAATACTACAATTTTAAAAGTGTCACAATATGAAATAGGTAAAAACTTTGAAAGAATTATGTTGAATGCAGAGTTTTGAAATTAATCAGTGAAAAGAATCTGGTGAAAGCTCCAAAATCAGAGGTTAATTTTGCATTGTGTCGTTCACTGTACGTGGTCCAAAACTGCTGCTGTCTTCTTTTGGGGGGAAAAAACGTAATTTTAAATGAACTAAGGCAACAAGAAAAGTTCTTCTGTAGCCAAATGAATCAAAAATTTGAAATTTCTTTCGAAGCAAAAGGAATCATCAAGCTTGTTAAGAGCACAAAACTGATTGTATGGAGTTGTATTTGTACCTGTGGTGAGAGCAGCTATCCATCTAGAAAAGAGCTACCAAGAGCAACACAACTTTTACACTGGCGTACATCACGCTTATTTTAAGAACACATATGTAGCCGCATTGTAAACAAACCCTGGAAATCACCTGCTGCTGGAGAATCCATCTGTAAATTTGCTCCTTCAAATCCATCTGTCGTGCTTTTCACCAAACTCTCACAACATTCTTAGACTTTACAATCCCTCTTTACACTGCTCTGTTTCCATTTGCTGCACAATTTAAAACTTTTTGTTTCAGTTCTCCTCACTACGACCCTTGAGATTGACGGCTGTAATGTGACTTCCCATCACATCCTAGAAGCAGCGTTGCTAAATGCGCCTGAAGGAATTAATAAAGAATGCTCAAGTATTCTTCCTCTAAACATGACCCAGTATGAAACCTTTCTCCCAACTCCAAATTCCAGATGAAAGTGTCAGATTTGCAAATTCTATCATTCTGTTTTTATTTACCACATTTGACACACTGTTGCAACGTTGTTTGGAGACGGGGTTGTATAAGCAGCAACTTGGGAGCAGATTAGTAAAAGTAGAAGCAGGATGGAGTGAGGAAAAAAAAAACAAGTGTGAAATCCAGCAGGTACAGCAGTATTAGTAAGACAGGATGTGACAGAGCAGCTGCAGATTTAGCTTCACCTGATGAAAACCAATGGAGGATGAGCTTTTCTGTCTGTCCAGTGCATCCCAGAACGTTTAAAATAGTTTAACATTCTGTGGTCTGCTTGTGACCTGGGGTGGGGTTTTGAATCGGACCAAAAAAAGAGAGAGAGCGAAAGATTTAGAAAAAAATGAATTACAAATGATCACAAGGTGCATGACTTTAGAGAAGGAACCCATTGGAATAGGGAAGTTGTGCAAAAGCGGCATCATCATTGGTCAATTCAACTCTTGAAGTCAAGACATTTTGTGTAACAGTCCCAAATGCTGTTTATCAACTGGTACAGATACTGCCTGCATGTCTGGACACTCCTGACTTTCATCTGGCACATAAATACAATGCATATTTCAGTAACATATTTTCAGTACAGACACATGTTTTCCCGCTGTATGCAATTCAAATCAGCAAATAAAGTCACATTCCACCTTGTTGTTCAGCAGATATTATGGTTAAACGTGGACATATAAATGAGCAAATAACTCATCAGCTTTTGAAATCACACTACCTCATTGGTGTACATTCTTATGGTGATTTACCTGGAGTTACAAAGAACACCAAAGCCCTGCATTCTGAGTGAAACCGATCAATACAAAGGAGATTAATGGCGCCACCTGACTGTGCTTTCTGGACTGGGTAAACCTGTTGGAAAGAAAACACATCTATCACTGTGTATGAGGGGATTTAGGGAAGGGCAGTGACGATGCAGAGTCAACGGATCATTTTATGAAAACTTCCCAAAACGAGAAGGGACATAGTGAAGCGGAGAGTATCATCAATGATGAACTTCGGGTGACGGTCATCCGAATGTAAATGTCTTCAGAAGATTTTCATCACGCATAATCTTTGCTCGGCTGGAGGAGCACACTTAAAGACACTCGTGGTTTAAAGCCCCACGGTGCTTGTTGTGCAGGAGAGTCTAACAGGCTCAACTTTAGGGACAAGTCCTCAACTGAGAGATGTGACTCTGAGAGGTAATAGGAACTCTCCATCCTCATTACCGGCACATAATGGAATCTCTGGCCTTTAAGAGTTCTGTTGATATCATACAAATACTCCTACCAATTGCTCCCTGTCAAGAAACAGCTAAAAACTGAAATAACAGAAGTAACAGAAGGAGGCAGAAAGTGTGTGTGTATGTGTGTGTGTGTGTGTGTGTGTGTGTGTGTGTGTGTGTGTGTGTGTGTGTGTGTCCTCGGGCAGAAGCACAGGGGTGACTGGAGTTATCAACTCTTTCTGTTCAAGGATGCATCCAGAGCCCTGACTAATAATAAAGTCTTTGTTGAATAAATCACAGCTCCCACCTTCCAAAATTCTCCTGGCTGCTCATCAAATGTGAATTTGACAGATGAAATACTTTTTATCTCTTCCAGTTCTAGATTTCAATTTGGCAATGCATGTCATGTTTATAAGGTACTTAATTAAACTGCAGACTGACGACCACGACTGAGACATCCGTGTGTTTTTGGATGACCCAAACATAAAATCCATTCTTTTTGTTTTACCTTCTTCTTTCTTGTGAAATGACATAAAGGACCTTTTTTTTTTCTTAGTGACTCACAAAGTCCCCAATGGGACCAATTGTCTATCTTCTCCTTTTCCAAAGGTCAGATATGCAAAATTTAGAAAGGGCATATCTTGTGCAAAACAGTTTGCTCTGACAATAATGTAAAAGGGTAACTTTGTGAGCTGTAAGAAGTTGTACCGGTTGTTTGCTTTAAAGAACGTGTTCTATTTATGCACGTACGGTTGACGCCACAGGATAGAGGCTGCTCTGCCCAGAAATCTTCGCCTCTCTGTCTCTATCTCGCTCTCTCTCTCCCTCTCTTTCAGTCTGTCTTCCTCTCTGACAGTAAATGGATTCAGAGCTACAATTAGCATCAATCTGCCATGCAGCTCAAATTAATGACTCCTAATAGACTCCACTGCAACATGCCGCAACAGACTGCACAATGAGATACACTGATAGAGCCAGAAACCTACACACACACACACACGCAGAGCGCTTTTTGAATTTCAATTATCTTTCACACCAAAAGCATTTTTTGGATATTATTTTCTTACACGAGTAAGAGAACGCATGAAAGAGCGGAGTAAAACCACAAACAGCATCATTACTGTCAAACACTGACATGGAGCAAAGCAGCAGACTTAATGACGAAAAGCAGAACGCCGACCATCACAGACAATAACGTGCTCGTTATCGGAGCAGAATGAAAACACACTGCCCTGCAAAAAACGGGAAGACACCACTTTCATTAGGACACAACAGGAGCGATAATACAGATAAGTGCAACATTTCAGTGACAGAAAATTAACTAACAGTTCATTTTACCTCCCTGTGTTTGGAGTAATGGGTGTTAGCTCAGATGATATTGAGCTGTTTAATGCTGCACTTATTGCCATGTTTATGGGTGTATTAAGGTAGTCGGGTGTGATGCAAAAAACTGACTGTCATCAGGAAGTTCAGCTTATCCTGCAGCTGAAGGGTGGCTCGGATAGTCCTTCAATGATTTTGTTGATTGTTTGATCTCCAGATCAGGGAAGGCATAATTTTTTTGAAAAGCTGAATTTCTCTGTACCTGTTCTTTTCTAATGTTTATAGCCAGGGCATACATTAACACTGGCCAAGATCCGATTGCTGGTATAAATAAAATAGTTTGGCGTGTAAAACAAAAACACACACCCACCAATGAACAATAGAACATTTTTAATTGTGTGTTTAATTGTATTATTGATGGCGGGAATACCAGGAACGGCATGAAGTTGGAGTTCAGTTTGTTCCTTTTGTTTGAAGATGCACGGCGAGAAGACTATATCAGTATTTGGTTTAGACAGTCGCCACATCACCATTTCCAAAACAATCAGTTTTTTGTGTTTTTCAGGGACAGAGTTACAGCTGCATATCGTCGTTCTTCCATATACAGGAAACTTCTAAGACTTACAGGGAGAAAAAAGATGGTTTGGGTCATGTGGACATTGCCGAGGAGGAGGAGGACACTATAAAACAAACAAGTTGGGTTCCTGTGTGGCTCAGGGACAGGTAGTCTACCTCACAACCACCTGTCTCACAACTTGTGACTGATGCTGGGTGGGTAGATGGTGATTTGAAGTGCACTGTGGGTAATTTAGCCCACTGGACCTCATGGCCTTAAATCAAGCACTGGAATACGGAGGAAGATGTGGTGACACATTCCCGATGTGAAGACACCTCAAACAAAAAGGATAAACAGAGAGGCAGGAGATGATCAAGAAAAGGAACAGAAAGCTAAACAGAGTAATGGCACTATGGCGATTCAAAGAAAACTGGAAATTTGGCGAGGCTGGCCAACCTTGTTGTTGTCTGAAGTACAAACCAGGGATAATATGTACGTGATGGCACAGCATTCACCTTAAAATGAATATAACCTAATAAAAAAGAAACAATGTAATTTTATCTGTACACAATGGCATTCTTTAAGTGATCGTTAAGTTGGATTGTATAATAAAAATATATGATAATTATTTTAAATCAAATAAAGTATGATTTATTTTTTTTATTTGGTAGGTGAAAAATATTTCTGGCCTGTAAATTTTTGGGCGGTCACGAGCCAATGGCAGATGAAGTAAATAGTGTTACATCCTGTTTATAAGATGTTGTTCTCTTTGAATATGGGTGTGATTTCTTTAGAGAAACAACCAACAGCACCCACTAGTGGCTCAACATGAAAAATACAGCATTTTCAGCATTTCTGCCGTTTCCGTGTATACTCGGAACTTTCTGAAAAGAAAACGCAAAAACAATTTTCATTAAATTGTTGTGTAAACAGAGTCTGAAAAACCAAGCTGCGTGTCACAGCTGAGGCGTCACATCGAAACAATTTGTACGTAAAACAGAACCCGTTCCCAATCTTCAGCTCCTGCTTTCTTCTCCATTGCTTCCTGGTGAAATTACTTTCACAGTGAGGTTATTTTTTTTTTTTTAACCTTGTACCACAAATTACAACACAGAGCCAGACATGGTTAATTTAAGGTCTGCATTAAAATGTAGAGAAAGTCAGAAAAATTCCCATATGAGCATGCATGAGCAACTGAAAAGAATAGACTCCCTCTCATGCAAGATGTAAGCACACGAGCTCTCAGAGAGTGTGAGCTCCTATTGTAATTGGGTGATCTGAAGTCACTTTCAAAAGAGAATATGCACACACACACAAAAAAAAGAAACACTCAGCTGAACTCAAAAAAAAAAAAAAAAGAACTTGGAGATGTACTGAGGCCTTTTAGACTATGTGTTTTGGAGCATTGATTCTATACTTGGGGTTGTAGAAAGTGATATTTTAAATACTCCTTTTGCATGTTTGTGAGTTGTTGTTTCCTCATCGGTGTTTCGCTTCTCTGGAACTTTTTTTTCCAGTGATCCACAGTAATTGCGAAAGACAATCCATCTTGCTCCCTTCTACCTCAACGTCCCCTCATGTGTCATTTTAACTGTTTTGATTCACCGTGTAAAGGTCAGTTCATATCAGCAGTATACCGGCGGTTCAGACTATCATACAATACTGTCGCTGAACAAAACATTGATTCCTTGGCGTTACGGTTCATACACCATGTATTTATTGTGTGACTTGAGTCACATCCAGAATGTTTCCTGTGATTCTTTAAAACAGCTTGTCAGGCATCATCTCGTCATCTGCCCTGCTCACCCTGCATCCACATTCGACGACACCAAATTTAATTATGGAGGACCTGAAAAAGAGCCAATGCACTCTGTCTGAGCAAGGCCGCCCCATACAATGATAAAAATAATCATGTTTTTGAGTGAGTGTGACAGGAGGGTTGTTGTAGCCTGAATTACTCTTCTCTCAAAAAGCAATAAAGCGATGTGTTTATGTCCTTGTTTGGCAGTCGCTGCAGAAATGAGTAGATTCTTTTGTCCTTATAAGTCCAATGCGCTTCCCCATTATGAGAGTTGCTGCAGCAAAGGCCAACTTCACACACACATACACAAACACACACGTTTGCACGCACTTCAAAGTGTGTCCAACAGGAATACCGAGAAAGCTGTGGGTCACAAAATTTAAGGAAGGGATAACATTCTGCCTTTAGTAGAGCTTGATAAACATAACCTAGGGAAGTTTAATGAGGGACGCAGGGAATAATATCTAAATAGTTTTTCCATCAGAAAGCAAATTATATATATATATATATATATATATATACACACACACATACACATATATATAAATAAAACACTACCGGTCAAAAGTTTTACAACACTCCAATTTTTCCAGTTATTTATTAAAAATCAAGTCACTCAAGTCCAATCAGTAGCTTGAAATGATACAACGGTAAGTGGTGAACTACCACAGGGTAAAATAAAAAGTAAGGTTACCCGAATCTGAAAAGTAGAGAGTACATTTCAGAACAATAACACAAAATGGGTTAACAATTGATAACTGTCCTGCAGCAACGGAAGGTGACCAAGCCTTAAAAAGCTGGTGCGACTAATTCCTACTAATGTTCCAAGTTTGCTTGATTACTAACAAGCCCCTCTGTCAGCATAAAAGCAGTGTTTGACCACAATGTGGTATCATATCCTCGTGAGCATCAGTTGAACAGTATCGTACTGCAGAAAGTAGTGTGTTGCTACAGAAATGGCAAGAAAAAGGCAATAAACAGTGGAAAAGAGACAGACCATCATAACACTTACAAATGTAGGTCTTTCCTACAGAGAAATTGCAAAGAAAGTCAAGGTGTCAGTGAGTACAGTTTCCTTCACCAACAAAAGGAAGTCAGAAACTGGGGCAAACTTTGACAGGAAGAGGTCTGGCAGACCCAAAGCAACAACTGAATCAGAGGACATGTTTCTGAGAGTCAACAGTTTGCATGATAGGCATCTCATAGGACAACAGCTTCAAACACAGCTTAATAGTGGTCGTAGTAAGCAAGTCTCTGTTTCAACTGTGAAGAGAAGACTTCGAGCTGCGGGTTTGACTGGACGAGTTGCAGCAAGAAAACCATTGCTAAGACGTTAGAATAAGACAAAGAGGCTTGCCTGGGCCAAGAAACACTGCCATTGGAATACTGAAGACTGGAAAAGGGTATTATGGACTGATGAATCAAAATTTGAAATCTTCGGTTCATCACGCAGGATCTTTGTAGGGCGTAGAGTAGATGAAGGATGCTTCTGCAGTGTGTGGCTTCAACTGTCAAACATGGAGGAGGAAGTGTGATGGCCTGGGGTTGTTTTGCTGGATCCAGGGTTGGTGACTTGTTCAGAGTGAGAGGCACCCTGAACCAAAACGGCTACCACAGCATCCTGCAGCGCCATGCAATACCCTCTGGTATGCGTCTAGTTGGTCAGGGGTTCATCTTACAGCAAGATAATGACCCCAAACATACAGTAAGTCCAAGCTATGCCAGAACTATCTTGTGAAAAAAGAAGAAGCTGGCAAACTTGAAAGCATGGAGTGGCCAGCACAGTCTCCAGACTTAAACCCCATCGAGCTGGTTTGGGATGAAATGGACAGAAGAGTGAAAGCAAAGCAACCCACAAGTGCCACACATTTATGGGAACTTCTGCAACAGACATGGGAAGAACTTTCTGAATAATATTTAATTTCTATTGTAGAAAGAATGCCACGTGTGTGTTCAGCTGTTATATCTGCCAAAGGTGGCTACTGCGATGAGTCAGCATTTTAGAATACATTTTAGTTTATAAAATGAGTCCATAATTTCTTTTTTGACTCCAATTGCTGTACTATGCTTTGACATCCTAGTGCAATGAGATATTAAACGATACAATTTAAAAAAACTGGAAAAATTGGGGTGTTCTTAAACTTGTGACCAGTAGTGTAATTATTGGTTGACAAGCAACAGTCAGGAAAACCGTTATCTTCTTCAGGTCGTATTAACAACCCCCCCACCACACAGCAGGGTGCAGCCGGGGAGCAGAAAAGCCCAGGAGACGTGGAGGTTAATTAAGATGGTGATGAATGTCACTGCGATGTGGCATCGTGATCATAAACTGAAGTCGAGTTGTCATTCAAACTCAGCTATCGAGAGCAGGACCATGTCAGTCTGCGCCATCTGCTTGTTAACTGGTGAGAGATTTAATGGTTTCTGCATGTGAAGCAGATTTCAAAATTAGAAGATACGCCTTATTTGTAGTTTGTGAATTTATCCAAAAGTGAGCTGATGCCTGGTTTTGGAGTTCTGTTTGTATAAAAGCAGGTGTTTTCTTGAAACTACCTAAATTAAATTCGGTAACGCTTCCTTTTACAGTACGGTAATTACCATGTATTAACATGGTAATTGCAAGGTAAGTACCATGTAATAAGGAGAAGTTACTGTAAAATTACCATGTAATTACAGGGTAACTATGTTGCTAATTACCTAGTACTTTTAGAGTAATTACCAAGCCAATTCCAGGCAAATACCAAGTAACTACCTGGTAGTAAGTATTAATTACTGGGTAATTATAATGTATATAGCAACTATGTCGGTAATTGCCAAGTACTTACTAAGTAATTGCTAAGTAATTACCATGTAATCGTTGGGACATGTAGACTTTTTACTAGGTATTACTCGGTACTGCTAGGTGTGTACGCTATGTATTTCCCTATAAGTCAAGTGTTTTTTACTACTTACCTGGTAACTTCTTAGTATTTCCCAGTAACTGCAACATTTACCTGGTAATTACGGTTGAACTGTAGACTACTGCAAAAGGAAGTGAGGCCTGTTTCCACACTATTACCTGGTAACTACTTATTCGTTACCCAGGAACTGCAAAAATACCTACCTGGAAATTACATAGTTATTAAAGTGGATTTGTACTGTAAAAGGAAGTGAGGTCTGTTTCCATGTTATTACATGGTAATTACTCATTTATTACCCAGTAAATAGAAAAATATCTACCTGGAAATTACATAGTAATTAAAGTGGATTTGTACTGTAAAAGGAAGTGAGGTCTGTTTCCATGTTATTACCTGGTAATTACTCAGTATTTAGCCTGTTACTCGGAAACTTTCACATTACCCCACACACTTGTACCAAAAATGCAGCAAACCCCATCAGTGTCTGTGATACAGTCTCTGAACAGCACACTGTATCTGTCAGGAGATCAGAGTTTCCATCAAAACCACAATCACCAGCTATCACATTACATTAAGATGAACGCATTATTATTACACTTCCTCACTACGAACACCTCGCTGTGACAGACATGCAAAAACAAGAGAGCTGCCAAAGATAAACATTTTAATCAAATGGAGTTCAACTTCTTATAAAACAATTTACAAAACAGTGCACATTTTTAGCAGTCAGGCACCTTTTTTTTTTTTTTTAATAAACAGAACAGATTTCTTTTGCAAAAAAACAAAATACAAATAACAGTGATAAACAATCACTATAAATCAACATTAATAAGTACACTGCTCCAGTCTTGTGAATTCACATCATGTGTTTTCTGCAGACCCGTCTGGTCTACAGGAACCCTTGATCTCCATCATCCCGAATACCCAGGACCGCCGTCGCCAGGTGTTGTCACGTTGTCCACGTCCAGACTTGTACCTCCCTCGGCGTGATGGAAACGAGGACAGCACAACTGTTCCTTCTTAATGCTCAGGGTTTATTCACTTTAACGCCCAAACCCCAAACGTGAGTCACAGTGAGGTGTTTGGAGTGAGGAAGTGTAATAATAATGCGTTCATCTTAATGTAATGTGATGGCTGGTGATGGTGGTTTTGATGGAAACTCTGATCTCCTGACAGATACAGTGTGCTGTTCAGAGACTGTATCACAGACACTGATGGGGTTTGCTGCATTTTTGGTACAAGTGTGTGGGGTAATGTGAAAGTTTCCGAGTAACAGGCTAAATACTGAGTAATTACCAGGTAATAACATGGAAACAGACCTCACTTCCTTTTACAGTACAAATCCACTTTAATAACTATGTAATTCCCAGGTAGATATTTTTCTATTTACTGGGTAATAAATGCGTAATTACCATGTAATAACATGGAAACAGACCTCACTTCCTTTTACAGTACAAATCCACTTTAATAACTGTGTAATTTCCAGGTAGATATTTTTCTATTTACTGGGTAATAAATGAGTAATTACCATGTAATAACATGGAAACAGACCTCACTTCCTTTTACAGTACAAATCCACTTTAATAACTATGTAATTTCCAGGTAGGTATTTTTGCAGTTCCTGGGTAACGAATAAGTAGTTACCAGGTAATAGTGTGGAAACAGGCCTCACTTCTTTTTGCAGTAGTCTACAGTTCAACCGTAAATACCAGGTAAATGTTGTAGTTACTGGGAAATACTAAGAAGTTCCCAGGTAAGTAGTAAAAAACACTTGACTAATAGGGAAATACATAGCGTACACACCTAGCAGTACCTAGTAATACCTAGTAAAAAGTCTACATTTCCCAACGATTACATGGTAATTACTTAGCAATTACTTAGTAAGTACTTGGCAATTACCGACATAGTTGCTATATACATTATAATTACCCAGTAATTAATACTTACTACCAGGTAGTTACTTGGTATTTGCCTGGAATTGGCTTGGTAATTACTCTAAAAGTACTAGGTAATTAGCAACATAGTTACCCTGTAATTACATGGTAATTTTACAGTAACTTCTCCTTATTACATGGTACTTACCTTGCAATTACCATGTTAATACATGGTAATTACCGTACTGTAAAAGGAAGCGTTACCTTAAATTCTTTCAACATTCAGCATATTTCATTCCAAAAATGTTCATTTGCGTTTGAAGGAAAAAAAATACAACTTAAAAAAAAAAAAAAAAAAAAAAGAGATTTGCAACCCTTTCATAAAAAAGTCAATGAGCTGCTCCATCCAAATTATCTGAAAGGCCATTGATGCCATTCGGACGGTACTGTGGAGTTAAAAGTTCACAGATTTAGTCAATTTCGTCTCGTGACCACTGAATCAAAGAATGAATCCCTTTTTCGCAACAGCTTATTTTTTTAAGTTTGACATTATTATTCGTTTTGTTGTGAACACTTGAGAAGTGTCCACAAAGTGATCAAGAACCTAACCACACTTCTCCAGCAGAGCTCGACATAATATTGAAGTAGACATTTTCCATTTTATTTTGCACAGGTTTTTCCCACTCTTCCTCATTAGAAGTCTCATTTCCCTCCTGTCACGCACCCCAGGTGATTGTTGTAGACCACTGTAAGGCCTTGACATGCGTTGTTAGTTTGAGCCGATTGTCCACAGGCATCAATCACAACTTAAAGCTCGTGTCTGGAGTTTTGAAAGAGAGAGTTTTTTTTAATCCAACGTCTGGAGGTTCCGCCCTCGCTCTGCTTTCATGAGCGATTTGAATATAAATAATTGTTTTTAAACACTGTTTCATTTTGTATGTCATTTGTCAGTTTGATTCCAGTTCGGGGCAGCAGGAGCTGAACATCCCTCTGGCAAAATGTTTTTTTTTTTTCCCCTCCCTCTTTGGCATGTAAATTTATCCAGGTGACAAAAAGCATAGCAACATTTATTTTTCTTCAACTAGCCTTTCTGGAGAAAACCCTGCATTACTGTATTACCGGTTCTATTTTCTATGATTGAACCATCCAAGTAAGCAAAGTTGAGGGCTGGCTGATTTACTATCAAGTGAGAAGAAAAACCTGCAGAACTCCTTGCAGAAAAAGTTTTGTGAACCAAATATGAGTCAAAGTGATGACAGAAACTCTGTAATCTATCAGGTTATAGCAGCATAAATTGTGTTTGTTTGTTTCAACACTGAAAACAGGCAAGGACATCTCCACACTTTGTGTAAATGCCGTTCTTTTTCACACACAGTTTTGCAATTTAATAAATAAAAGCCGATACTTGTAATTTTTCAAAGAACAAAAAAAAATATTAAACTTTCTTCTCCTTAAACTATTAGAGTGAAAAGAAGAAAAAGAACATCAATATAAATGCATTTATATCTTCGTGCTACGACTGCCCTTTTTTCACTAACAAACTTGGAAAACAAAGATTTTTTTTTTTTTTTTACAGTCATCAAGAGTGGAATACAGTGACTTTCTGAGGTAACGGGTCTCCAATAGTTTTTATTTTGCATTCGTCTTAGTATTAGTGAATGTGATCCTGTCATAATCATCAGCAATAATGGCAATCACAGTTTATGCATCTGGTCTTCTCAGGGGTCAGAGGTCATATATGCATGATCACAGTCACATTTGCATGATCACACTGATCTTTAATCACTCTTCATCTTCTGCATGTGGACTCACTCGGTCACCTTGTTGTCTGGTGGTGGGTCAGACTAATGACTATCTCCTGATGCCCTTCCTGTCTTTCTGTCCCCCTGTCAGGTCCACAATAAAGTAAGTAAATACAATAAAGTAAGAAAGCATGTCAAGAGGAGCTTTGTAAGTATAAAGCTCCTTGGAAGAACAAATCTGTCGGGCACATAACAGCAGCCAGACCTCTATTCTGCTGCTCCAAAGCCGGACAGGACAGGTTGTTTAAAAAAAAAAAAATGCAATCATAGTTTTTCCTTAGCTACCAAGAGGAGAAAATACAGTTCTTTTTACTTTGGCACAATCAGTACAAGTGTGCTCAGTGTGTTTATAGTGTGTTTGACTCGAGACTATATTTTCATAACATTGTGGTTCCATCTAACGTGTACAGGTGAGTCACTGCAGATTTAGTGTCTTGAGCATTCATAATAGCATATCAACAATATTAAGGCTTGTCTGTCTGCCTAATTGGCATGTGATTTGCAAATACATTGAAATATAACAAAATGAATAAAATAAAAATATATCTATGTATTAATTTTAATGGAAATATAATAAACAAAATGTAAAACCCTAATATTGAAGGTATATAAACCTGATAATGAAGTTACTGAGATTCATAAATATATCTATGGAATCTTACCTATAGCAAAATTATGTGTTGTCCTTGTGTCGAATGGTGTGCACTGTGCATAAAGACAGACTATCCTTTATGGAGGTTCCACTGTTAGCAGTGGTTTATGATTCAGCGTCTGGCTGCTACATGAGCTTCCTCCATGCTGTAGTTCATCACAAACTCCACATGGGGCACACTTCAAACTGCTGACTGATTTCTCCATCTCCACCCCATTCCTTCACCTTCTTATTCCCATCCTCATTCTTTTGAACAATTGAACTTTTCCCATTGGCTGTTGGGGGCACAATAAGCTTCTTGTGGATATGTTGATACAACATCCACATTTCCACTAAGGGTCAAATACTGTATCTCCAGACCATCAAATAAGCAACAACTATTAACAAGAATGACAAACAAGGTAGGCTGTTAACTATGATCTGCCAAAATACCAAGAAGAGGGAGAAAGGTAGTCTGTACAACACCAACAACATAATCACCCTTGACATTTTAATCAGCAGAGTTAGAAGGATTTTGCTTGTGAGTTTAACTGCTCAGCCATGCTACATGCTAAAGCTGTACATCCCCATTCACAACGAACGGAGAAGGCAAATGACTGAAGCGTGACGTTACGAGATGTGTTGCGAAATGATGCAATATCAGTACACCACAGTCCAAAGCTTTCCGAGACTGTCCCAAAGGGGTTTTCAGAAAAAGTAAACATGTTTCTTGATTTATTGCACACTATGGCGGACTGGTAGGTGTGGAGTTATACGTAAACAGTCCCACATCAATCTGCAATATCTGCAATCTGAAATTAATTTCTTCTCCTCCTCCTCCTCCTCCTCCTCATTGTGTCCTCTCCAAATTTCAAACTTTCTTCTCTGCTATATCCGTTTATTCTTACTCATTGTCAATCAGTAGATATGTGGGAGCAGTAAAGGTTCTTTGATGATGTGAATTAACTTTTCCAGGTTAACATAAATTACTGGAATCTGAAAAAAAGTGGCTGAACTTTCATAGCAATTGACAGCTGACCTACTTGCTTGAAAAATCTTTGAATTAAAAAAAAAGAATCTTTATGATTAGATATTACCTACTAGCTCTTCATAAATAGGTCTTTCTGCCTCAACTGTTTAACTAACAGCTTACATTACAGAAACGAGCCTCTGCAAGAAATTCAGGTCATTTTCCAACCCACATTGTTGAGTCCCGATTAATCTCACTGATTTCCATTTGCATTGCAGCTGACAGTAAGTGGATCTGAAGATGGAAATACTGGGGAAACACGAATTTAGACAACTGCAAGAGTGATCAAGAGTGAAAAAATATATGGGGGAACAGCATCAGCATGGTATAACTACTAATTTTAAGGTTTAACTACAAATACAAGCAAATGTCCCATTGCACCAGTGTCATGTACATGAAATTAAACGTGTGAAGTGAGTAAAGTGTGAAGTGAGTGTTGTTTTTTTTTTCTTTCAAGAGTGGTGGATCTCATTTCATGACATACAGAGGATCTCAGCCAAGTCGAAGAGATGCAGAGTTAGGCTTTGCGTTTGACTTTGAGTTTGGCGTTGTTACCAAACTTTGTTGATTTTTCTCGGACAAAAATAGTTGCTCAGTGGAATCATGACTGGTAATAAATCAACACCCAACTGAATTTTTTTCTGACAGAGCCGTTACTCTATTTGAGGTGCAAGTGCTGCTTCAACAGACCCAAAGAATGCTGGATCTCCATTGGAGGCACATCGTCAAGCAATGAGGTGGTTTGATTTGTGGTTTTGGCTTTTTCAAACTGTCTTTTAGTATTCTCAGAGATGTCATTGTTTGATGTTAAGCCAGCAGTCTCACACTGCAAGCGTCTCGTCCTTAAATCCGAGAAATGTCTTGACTGTGAATAACAGTCAAAAGCAGGAGGAAAAATAAATGATGTGTGGCAAGTGAATATTTCATCAAATACAGTAAAATGTAATTGATTTCAAGGCCAAGCCCGGTAATTTGTAGCGTTGTTTTGTTTCTTTTCTTCTTGTTTGTATAGCTTATCAGCTTGAGAGGAAACAAAGAAAAAGGGCAATGTCATGGAGGAGCTTCTAACTGGATGTGCATTTACAGTTCAGTAGTGCTCAAAGAGAAATTGTTTATTGTTGTTTTCTTTAGTTTTTTTTTCTTTTCTTTCTTTGTTTTTCCATCCCTGTGTTTTTATATAAATTTATTTTTGTCAGACGTGTTTTCTTTTTGTATATTAGAAAGCTGTACTAAACTGCAGTTAATAAATTGTATATTTGGTTCCTTTCAGACTGATATTTTGTTTTAATTTCTGTGATCATCTCAAATGTAAAAATTCAACAATACCAATGCACCATGAAAAGTCGCAAAATGCCATGGGTGTCCGTCCAACTCTAGAATCTCAAACCTGATTTCATAATTTCCCCTCACACTTTTAGCAGAATATTTCATTGGCTAATGGCATTGCAGCCTTTAATTACACATTAGCATCTGTTCATTTTCTAAATGTTTTGTTTATCTCAATGCTCCTAGTGGAGTCATTCACCTGATAATTACTAAAGTCGCCTGGAGATACATCTTGAGAGTTTCACTAACCCCGCTCCCACTGAGACACAACAACAGGAAAAACCTGGTGGAGGGAAATTAATAAACAAGTGCGTTGGGTTTAGAAACGAGGGATTCTTGTTGGCCTCGTTTACAGCAGTGACGCGATGTGATCTGATGAGGCTGAGCGGGAGCAGAAATATGTGCCACGGAAAAGTAAATGAAATCCGAGCTGCAAATAGCATCGGTGTGCCAAACAGCTTAAATTAATGACTCATAATAGACTCCAGTGCAAGATGTTGCAACAGAAAGACACAGGAAAAACAAGCCAAGGCAGTTCCACTCGCATCCTTCTCCCTCCCTTTCCTCTCATTTCTCTGCTCCGTCTCCATTCTGTCTGTCTCTTTGTCTCGTGTCGACCCAAGGCCAACTCCGAGTCTCTGGAGGACGATCGACTGCAGAAAACCGGGGGAAAAATGGAGAAGGGAGGCAAATGGAGAGTAAAAACATGGACCTCGTCCAATAAAAGCTTCCTAGAAATTTGCTTGAGGTGTTGTTTCAATTGTCTCTGGACAGTTGTGTGTAGCAGCCCTGGGGACTGTTTATGTGCTGCACATATGTGTGAGCGCAGATTAGAGGCTGCAGGTGCAATCTGCACAGTGGACCAACGCTGTTCGAGATTATTTACACTGGTTCAATGTCTTCATTTATGAGTAAAAGGAGACAAAAAAATAATTTGCATGATAAGAGAAGAGATCCATTAAATCAATTTTTATGAAAAGCTTAAATAATCAATTTTGGACTGTTCTGTTTTAGATACTGTGAGTGGTTTGAGCTTCAGAAGAGAAACAATGTAATTGGGATACTTCAGGCAAGATACTTGAGGCACGTACCTCACATTATAAATGATGTTCTCCCATTATGTTAAAACAATTACCTTTATCCATCCATCTTCTATACTACCTAAACCAATTTGGAGTTGTTGTGTGCTGAAGCCGATCCCAGCTGACAAAGCTAAACAAGATGAACACGAAGCCAGTCCAACAAAGGGAAAACAGAGAGACCAGGGTGTATCCTGCTCTCACCCATAGTTAGCTGGGATTGGCTACAGTGACCTGTGACCCTCAACAGAATGTAAACAGTACAGAAGATGAATGGACGGACAAAGTTTTTGATTGTGTGATGAAGTCTGAGTACCAGGAGGAAACTAATGCAAGGACAAGCAGAACATGCAAACATCCATCCATCCATCCATCCATTTTCTACCGCTTATCCGGGGCCAGGTCGCGGGGGCAGCAGTCTCAGCAGGGATGCCCAGACTTCCCTGTCCCCAGACACTTCCTCCAGCTCCTCTGGGAGGATCCCAAGGCGTTCCCAGGCCAGCTGAGAGACATAGTCTCTCCAGCGTGTCCTGGGTCTTCCCCGGGGTCTCCTCTCAGTGGGACATGCCCAGAACACCTCCCTAGGGAGGCGTCCAGGAGGCATCCTGAACAGATGTCCGAGCCACCTCAGCTGGTTCCTCTTGATGTGGAGGAGTAGCGGCTCTACTCCGAGCTCCTCCCTGGTGACTGAGCTCCTCACCCTATCTCTAAGGGAGCGCCCAGCCACCCTACGAAGGAAACTCATTTCGGCCGCTTGTATCCGGGATCTTGTCTTTTCGGTCATGACCCAAAGTTCATGACCATAGGTGAGGGTGGGAACGTAGATTGACCGGTAAATCGAAAGCTTCGCCTTTCGGCTCAACTCCTTCTTCACCACGACGGACCGATACAACGACTGCATCACTGCAGCCGCTGCACCGATCCGCCTGTCAATCTCACACTCCATCCGTCCCCCACTCGTGAACAAGACCCCAAGATACTTAAACTCCTCCACTTGGGCTCGGGTCTCTCCACCAACCTGGAGGAGGCAAGCCACCTTCCTCCGGTGGAGGACCATGGCCTCAGATTTGGAGGTGCTGATCCTCATCCCTGTTGCTTCACACTCAGCTGCGAACCGCCCCAGTGCATGTTATAGGTCCGGATTCAATGAAGTCAACAGGACAACATCATCTGCAAAAAGCAGAGATGAAATCCTGTGGTTCCCGAACCGGACCCCCTCCGGCCCCTGGCTGCACTTACAAATTCTGTCCATAAAAATTATAAACAGAACCGGTGACAAAGGGCAGCCCTGCCGGATTCCAACATGCACCGGGAACAGGTCTGACTTACTGCCGGCAATGTGGACCAGACTCCTACTCTGGTTGTACAAAGACCGGATGGCCCTTAACGAGGGGCCCTGGACTCCGTATTCCCGGAGCACCCCCCACAAGACACCACGAGGGACACGGTCGAATGCCTTCTCCAAATCCACAAAACACATGTGGACTGGTTGAGCGAACTCCCACGAACCCTCGAGCACCCTGTGGAGGGTATAGAGCTGGTCCACTGTTCCACGACCAGGACGAAAACCACACTGTTCCTCCTGGATCCGAGATTCAGCTATCGGTCGGCTCCTCCTCTCCAGTACCCTGACATAGACGTTCCCGGGGAGGCTGAGGAGTGTGATTCCCCCTATAGTTGGAGCACACCCTCCGGTCCCCCTTTTTAAACAGTGGGTCTGCCAATCCAGAGGCACTGTCCCCGACCGCCACACGATGTTGCAGAGACGTGTCAACCAAGACCGTCCCTGCACATCCAGAGACTTAAGGTACTCAGGGCGAATCTCATGCAAACATCACAAGAAAAAAAATGGACTGAACTTGCAGTGAGGTTAGAGTGCTTAACGCTATCTGTGCATCCTCCATAGTATGAAATTGAATTACGTACATTGATTGATGTACCCTAGAAATGTATGCTGCCAAAACACTGACAAAGCAAGAGCTGCATCACAGATAAACGAAAAGGGTGCACAGGAATACTGTAGCTAATTTTGCCCTTCGAGGACTGTGACTGTGTCATTGCCTGACAATGTTCTCAGTCCTCTTAAATCCTCAAAGTTTGCATACGACAGAATTGTTACTGTTACTCTCCAGTGAATATAATGTCTGTTGTCACACAACTTTGACATTTGCTACCTGAAGACCATCAGATCTCACTGTCCAACAGCTATTGATCTGAAGTCAAGGTCAAACATATTGTCACAACTGCTAAATTTCCACCTGTGATGGCTAAAATCCCATAATATGTTGCTACCCTTCTTCCTGGAATTCATTCTCTGAGCATATTGTTAGTATATTTAAAAAATAAAGAAAAATATCCTCACAGTTGCTGTCAACACATAGCTAAGAAGGCCACTATTAGTTTGAGATTTGTGGTCAATATATTTAATCACTGCAGCAGGGATCAACTATGTGTGCAAGGGTTAATGACCATCCAGAGCAGGCAGACTTTCTCATTAAAAATGTATGAGCTTGCTTTATGATACATATTTTCACAATCCCTAGAACACTGCTGAAGTCTTTTTTTCTTTGTTACACAGTTGAAATACGAAAAGCTATTAACGCTTCATTTGTGCATCTGAGCCTCATCATGAAGCGAGCGTTCACTTTTGTTCCCAGGAACCGATTCACAGCACATGCATTCAGACCCATATGTTTGCATCCATTAAAAGGTAAGCTGCCAGAAACCATCCACCAAATGATATGTTTGTTGAAGCTCTCCCTTCCCCATGTGCTTTGGCTCCGCATATTATCGGCATAGCAATGAGCAGGTGAACTCCACAAACTGCCTCACTCGCTGGTGTCTAAATAGCCAAGACACATTGCAATTAATGCTTTTGAAAGCAGATTATTCTGCAGTGGGAGCATTCATATCTCCCTATGGAGCACAGACGATGAAAGCTGCACAGTGGTAATGCATTTGGTGTTTACGTGTGTGCATTTCCGACATTGTCATCAGGTAGTCTGAGCTCCCCTCCTAAGCTTGTTTTGCCCTCAGGACATGGTGAGATGTTTACATGATAGAACACTCTCAGACGCCGGGTTTACCCATGGCTGCACCTCAACATGCATGCGTTGGATATAAATGAGCAACGAGGAGCAAAATGTTTGATTCATCTCCACTTTCAAATTCCGTCGCTGGTATCAAGGCCCTTAATCATGCACGGCCTTTCGCAACCGGCGTGCTGAGATTAGAGCCGTCCCCACCGAACGAGGCGCCCCAGGCAAGATTTTATATGGCGTCCCCCCCCTCCGCTGGCGATTTACCCGCACTGATAAAAGGAATCGAATAATAATATTGTTTTTACCGATGTCTGTAATTCATGCAGTCATTCATACATGTCACTCCTTACTTGCCTAACAAATTAATACAAAATAATCTGAAATAATATGTAAATACCTGTACTACAAAATTAAAGTCTTGGGAATATGTGGACAATTGGTAATAATGGTAAGAAATTATAAAGACAGCATCAAATTTGAGCAGCCACACAGTCTGCAAACAATAACTTGACACATAAGCTGCATATTCTACTTTAATCAACAACATACAACAGCTTATTAATATAAATATATTTGAATAATTTAAGAAAACCTGCATAAAGAGGTATATCAAAGACTTATATACAACTTTTTTTTATTTTTACATCATTGTTGATGGTTCAACTTCCACAGGTTGAACTTAAATATCTCAAAAATGTATCTGAAGAAAGTGGTGTCAGAGCTGTGATGTAATGATGATTTGTAGAAAAACCTTAAGAGATGCATCTAGTCTACGATGCTTGAATAATATACGCCGTATTCTTTTCTGTAATGTAGATTAACAAATGCAAAGAAGCAGCAAACTCCAGTTTAAACCAACATGTGGGAACACTAAGTCATGGTTGATAATAATAATGATGTTTCAGGCACTGCTTTACATTTGAATCAATGTAAGCTTTTCCATGTAAAAAGTTAACTGTGATATCTAGTTCTAATATAATTATATTAAAGGTGAATTTTTAATGAGCATTTGCCTTTACTGCCCAATGCTTGGCTTTGACTGAGATTAGAAAAAAAAAAAAAAGCAATTTTTTTAGATTATCAGCGTCATTATTTTTTAACAAGTAAAGGGTAATGTGTGCAGAATAAACCAGCTCCAAATGATTCCCTCAGGGCCTCCAGTCAAATTAAACCTGCTCCAATGTACCGGTATGTGACCGTGTGTTTGTCAGGGTTTGAGTGCTTGTTTTAAAATGTAATTAAAGCCACTTTAATCTCTGCCAGGGAGACGGTGCCTAACAGTCAGGAGCAGATTTCTCACAGGTCCAGTTTGCCAAAACAAAACCTGTGAGCGTGCGGATATTGTGCTCCGGTGTAGGAAACTGATAAACCTGCGTCTTCAGAGACGGAGCGAGGTCAGGATTAACGGCCCGGGCTGCTGTAATGTTTGCCACCACTTCCACTGTTTCCAGTCATTCAGACATTACCAATCACTGCATGCAACGAATCTGCAAGGGTGTTTTATTATTATTATTTTTTTTTTTTAAAGAATAAAATTGAATTCAAAATGAGAAACCACACAATGATGAGATTTTCGTATCAATTTCATGTTGTCATTTGTGGAAAAAATAACGCTTTGATTATTTTTCCGGTACAATCACAATCACAGACACGCCTGGCAACTTCCATTTTCCAAACCAAGAAACATTAGAAATGAGATTTAATCGTTTAAAGCATAAGTTGAATGTTGTGTTCATTCCTCAGCGACACACACACACAAAAAAAAAAGTGAGTCCCTTTGATTAGCCTTCATTTCCAGAGTGAGCAGCAGGGTCTCTCTA
Source organism: Salarias fasciatus (assembly GCF_902148845.1). NCBI lineage: Eukaryota > Metazoa > Chordata > Actinopteri > Blenniiformes > Blenniidae > Salarias > Salarias fasciatus. The sequence goes on from NC_043763.1 coordinate 16,227,304, forward strand.
CACCATTAATATCTTGCTGTGTGTTTTCTTTGAAAGATCACAATAAGAATTTCAACACAGCACCTATCCTGTCTGTCTGCAGTAATGGGAAAAAAATCAATCTTGTGTTAACAACTCAAAGTTGGTGCACATGTCTGCTTCTTTTAGAAAACAAAGCTCTCCCTACACTCTTTTTTACACCCTTTGTCTAGAGTTTAGGATATGCTAAATGGTTCAGTGCACATAGGAAGAACAGGTTATTTCTCACATGCCAGCACGTTTAATTACTGTATGGCTTAGAGTGAGAGGTCTTCATGATCTGTAAGATTTTTTTTTTCCTCAGACACTCAGATTCTCACAAAGAACATTCAGACTTGTAACCTTGCTGTGAACCAGAAGTGTTAACAGCTCCTCCATCTAGCCCCACAACCAACATTTTAACAGAAATAATTCTATTTTTGTTTGTTTTACAGTAGGAGTATTTCAGTTCACTGATGCAGATTTTGCGTGTTCTTCCTTTTTCTTACTCTCACAATGATCAATGAGATTCTTTAATATATGGACACTGAAAAGTTTCAGAAAACTTTAATCTGTGCACATATCTTGCTAGATATGCAATAGAAAATACTTAATATTATCTGTTTATTAGTAAGTCGACATGATGATGAATTGAAGTGAATTCAAAGGTTTGCTCTGAGAAAATTTCCAAGATGTTAGATCGCTTTTATCATGGGAAGTTATTCCAGTATTTGTTCTTTTGAATTAGGACGTTACACTGTTTAACAGATTATTAGAGATTTACAATTTGCAGAGATCCCTGGACACGTTTAAAACAAAAGGCTCATAATGTTCAGGAACAGGAGGTTGTGCTCCTAACAGCGGGATAAAGAAGTGGATTCATTTAGCGAGAAGCCAAGTGGATGGCAGATCTCAGCATCAGCAGTTATGCCGGCCTCTCCAGTGATCAATATTGAAATTCATGGATTATGCGATACTGAATGAAGCAGATGTCTTTACAGCACCTTCAGGCACCATCACCAGCTGTACCTCCACACCAATTAGTGCAATACACTGTGTGTTTAAAAGAGAATATTAAAGTTACTAACTGAGTTTTTAAATTAGTTTTCAGCCTTATTTTAGATGATGTTCCGGTATTTTCCCTGCTCTGGACGGGAGCTGGAAAAAGAAATGCTTTGCAGTCGGGGTTGTTTCACACTGAAATTTGTATGGCAGCTGTCGCGATTTTCTTTCGGAATAAATTCCATAGCAATGCAGGCTGCTCCTCTGAATGCAAAACTATGCATTTTCCCTTATTTCTGTGGCATTTTTACAAGCTTCTTTACAGCTGATACACTACAGAAGGTCGCTGTATTTCTTTAGATGTTGTATTTTCCAAAGCTGAACCAGTTGATCGATATGTCGACCTTGGTGGGACATGTTATGAATGCTCATGACCGTCAATAACAGCATTATTATGGTATACAAAAAAAATTAGAGGCAGGAGGGAAAAAAACACTCACACATATACTATAAACCCCACAATTAAAACCACATGATCTTCTCAGTGTTTGTCTCAGTCTACACTCGTGTTGAGCCACGGGAGGCTCTGTACTGCTCATCTCAATCAGCCGTCTCCTCCCTGAGAGCTACGACACAAGCTTTGCGGCGATTAGATTCTGTTTTGCTTCACTCGACACAACCGAGAAGCGACACAGAGGGAATATTTTCCAAACTGAGGCTTTACAGGGTGCGGCACGATTTAGGCAAATCAAGTCAACTGCTAACCCCGTTTAATCCAGGAATGAATGGATCATAAAACTGCACGCCATCAGCAAATCAGCAAAATCTTTTATTTCACTACAGTCTTGAAAGGAGTCTTGAAAGAATATAAACGACATTATTTTGTTTGCACACTCAAATTTACCTTGGAAACAAGTTGCGTGAGCACTCAGCAGAGTTATCTGAGGTGAAAGGGTTGATTGTGACAATGACTGAGATTGTGAGGATTTAAATGAATGCAGGTAATTTTTAACACTGTATTTATATTGGATCATTAACCCGTTGTCATGATGCAAACATTAATTATGTTGGATTTGAAAAAAGCACATATGTGTTCTTTCGCACTTACCTAAGAAAATAAAATAATGAGCCCATGATGTGGATCAGCCATGTCTGTAACTATGAAATATGAAATACTGAAATAATGATGAAATATGCACGAACCATTTAATATACTGTATCTCCCCATTTGGAGGTTGTGTCAATGTGTGGAGGGTTGAGCATTATATAGTGTAATTCCTGAGGGGCATAGAGCTTAAAAGGTGCATCTCTCATGCTCATCTTGGCAGATTCGCCATGTGTGTGGTACTCTCCGTTTCCTTCCTGCATCTTTCTTATGTATGTGCTGGTATGAGCGGTTAGCCAACCTTCACAAAATGTTCTTCAGTTACAGAAACATCCACAGAAAAAGACTTGACCTGTGTGGTTAACTTCTGACAAGCTCCTAATCACATTAGCTTGCTTTGAGTAGAACACTGCTTTCAGGATATTTTATTAGATGTGTTTTCACAGGGAATACCTTGAAAACACACATCTATAGGTCAATAATCTACATTAAGATCTATTGCTTTTTTCAGTTGGGGGTTGTGTCTTTGATCATTATTCTCCTTGGTAGCTGCAGACTCATTTCCTCACAGCAGTAAATGAAAAGTTGAAATTAATGTAATTTAACTGGATTAGCTATTGATTAGGCTCATGCAGATATCTATGAAAACACGCTGTGAAGTGATGAATTGACTACAGACGGCACAGTTAACATTTGCAATGAGGCAAATGGACTTCAGTCGAGTAACCTTATCCTCAGCCAACCAAAACATGTTGAGCTTCAACATCTCTCAGATGGCATCGAACCATAATACCTTTACACACATGTCAACAAAGCAGAAGCTGTGGGAAAATGTGGTGTGTGAGACAGACTGGAGCCAAACATATCTGATTTTAAATGTGATTTGTAGGTTTGTCTTCATCCATTCTGCATGATTTCTATCTGATGCGCTTGATCTCAACTCAGTTGCTGGAGCTACATTAACACTGTTTTCTGCAAAGTGAACAACAGGAGTTGGTAAGGCTCTGGATGGATTTTTAGCATTAAGGCTGTGCTTGACATGCTCCTCTGTTGGTAAAGCTTATAAAGATACCCCACTGAGCAGTTATAGGTACACAAAGCTCCCCCTATTAGTTTAACTATCGCACTAAATTTGCCTCTATTCTTTCTTGCTTGCAAGGAGTTTTCACCCGCAGAGAGGCGGATTGCAAGCATTTTTTTTTTTGGTCTGTCACTGTACTTAGTTTAAAACAGGACAGAGAATAGAGAAGGTCAGATATTTGTCAGACTTTTCTAAGGTTGTGTGTACAGATCCATTAAGACCTGAGGTTTCTGAAACACTCCTTAAGATTCTGCGTCCAAAGTCAGTCTTTACTTTGTCCTTCCTATCCTCTGTTTGAACTTTACTTCCTGCTTGCTATGGATGTCTGTTTGCATATTTGCACTCGTACCTGCCTGATATCCTAAAGTAGTAGTTGGTGAGTTTTATGCTCTTTAATGCTCAATGTCACTTTCCAACATAAATGTCTGTACCCATATGGTTGAGTGGCATATTGCTATTGTACTCATAATCCAAAGCCTTCGCCTGTATGATGCAAGAAGTTCTGGTATCCTCCAGAGAACCAAAGGTACGTCAAAACCAAGAAACACGGGAAATCTTTCCTGACAAATTCTAATGATCACAATGTTTAATGCATAATTCCACTCATGGTGTACATCTTAGCATCTGTGTCATCTGTTCTTCACAAAGTTGCTCTTTTTTTTCTCACACTGTTTTTTTTAATATTTCTCTGAACCTCACTGTCTTTCTCTCACTGCCTGCCTTTTTTTTCCTCACTCTGTTGGAGAGGCGTCTTCCAGCTTGACACCCTTTGTGATTTATTTTCGCTTTCTTTCCAGGTTTAAGTCCCAGCAAGAAAAACAAAACAAAACGATGCCCATTCTTTCTTGCACATGTAGACATAATTCCTGGAGGCTGACAGACATTTGATTGCTTAACCCTTACTATTATGAATGGGTATGTTGTCCAGTTAAACCGTTTGTGAAGATTCAAAGCCTGACATAACCAGGGGCTAATCCATTATTGAGCTTTACAACAGTGTCAGAGTGACCGGTGCTATTTTTTTTTTTTTTTACCTGTCCTGTCCAGCATGGAAGCAGCAGAAGGGAGGTCTGGCTGCTGTTATAAGAGAAATAAACAAGTGAACAGACAAGCAAACAACAACAGAGTGGAGAGAAGTAAGAGAGTGCAAAGATATGACAGTCCTTCAATTAATATCGACACTCCAGATGACCGGCTACTGCACCTGCATACGTATATGACAGACGGCATACTGCGGACTTTTGTTGTAGAATATAGCTGGCACTGGCCTGGGACGTACAAACTGAGAAACCAGATATGAAATGACACTAGAGCATCAGGTGACCGAGTCCACATGCAGAACATGAAGAGTGATTAAAGATCAGTGGGATCATGCAAATATGACAGTGATCATGCATATATGACCTCTGACCCCTGAGAAGATCAGAAGCAGCCCAGAGAGGCCCACAGAGCCCAGCCAACCGGCAGCCATCCTAGAGCCCAGATCCAAGATACTCTCCCAGGCAGACGTCCACGCACCGGTCAAGAAGGGGGCAGAGGAAGGCCCCGGCCGGGACCCCGGGGACTCCAGGTAGCCAAGACCGGCAGGTGCCAGCTAGGCACCGGACACCCAGCTAGGGCAGAGCTGAGATCCCAGGTCCCAAGAGCCCAAGAGCCAACCCCACCCCCTCAGACAGAGGGCCATGACCATACCCAGGAGAACCGGTCCGCCCCAGGCCAGTGCCCCACCTCAGCTCTACAGCCGCGTACCCTGAGATCCAGGGTGTCACAACCCCCCCCCCCCCCCCCCCAAAACCCTTCCGTCCCCCTCCCTCCTCCGAGCCCTGCCCAACCCACTCCTCCACAGTCTCACATCACACAGCCAGTCAACCTTAACTCAAACATACTCACATTGCCGCGTCATCCATCCATCATGTCCCGTGTTAGACACCCCCCCCCCCCAACCCAGGACCAGGAGGGACCCAGAAACAGGGGTGTGGAAAGACCCTCTTTTTAATAAATCTAAGTAATGCCTTTCATATTGATTCATTTATTTATCCTTAGTGAACATAACCTGTCGGTGCCTGCAGAATAAGTTAACTTCCAGTCATGTACAAGTGTCAAGCAAGGCGTGGTACCATGAAGAGAGTAGAATTTAATCCTGGGTGGAACAGTTAATGCTTTCCCAAAACCACAACAATGACTAATAGAGTGGTGTGTGGCATGAAAATTGCATTTTTTTTCGTTATTCATGCATTCAAAATAAATTAGCTGAGATGCTAAGATGACTCTCCCTGTGGATTAAAATCGTTCTTAACTGTTTATTTTGAGGCCCCAAGAAAGATATGATTTCCTGAGCCTGGGTTAAAAGCCAATATGTGTCAAGATTATAAAAGGGTTTACCTGCTAATGAGCTTATTGTGTCTTTAAGGAGCCATTATGGGATTTACTGGAACTCAACCAGCAGGTATTACACCTCGTGTATTGGATTTAAGTAGACCATTCCACTAATCTTGCAATGTGTCACCTCACTTCATGGCTACATGTGGTCATTACTGTGTCAAAACAGAGAGAAGTGTTAAGGTAAGACAGAGTGCCAACACTGAGTGAAAAGTTTTTAGAAGCGGGCAGAAAATGACTCAACTGCCACACCGAGACACAAACCGCCGCAAAATGCTGGAATAACAGAGAGTAGTTAAGCCAACTGAGCCAAGTAGGTATGTCCCCCAGGGGTGTGTTCTCCCTGCTGCTGTCAGTCACGAGTGACAGCAGACGATTATTTCCTCCCTGGTTTTCTAAGTGGGGCTGGAGGTACCTTGCACGATAGACAGTGGTTGGCATTTGCTGTTCTGTGTTCACAAATAAAAGTGAAATTGGGGTGGCCTCTAAGTTTTTGGCCCTGAAGTTGAGAGCATGAAATTTGTCTTTGAGACAGTCAAAAAGTATCGGATCTTTACGAATCTTTTTCAACTTAGTGCAGATGTGTCATGCAATAGAATCTTTTTTTTTGTGCAACAGCTCCAAAAATCACTTAAAACTATCAAACTGAATGTAAACGATGTGCCAGTAATACATCTATTCTGCATTCTTGTTTCAGTAAAGTTTTCCAATTACTCCGTCTACATCTGTTTACATAGCAACAGCAGATGCACTGAAACAGCTTTTTGTAATGAAATCACACATCTCCAAATCTCTGTTCATCCCAGAGAACTAGGGGCGTGAAACAACAACAATGGCGAATATTGGTATTGCAGTTGACACAAAGAAATAAATAGTGGAGGGAAAAGATGTGGATGAGACACTAGTGATAGAACATATCAGCTTCAATCAAAAGGTGTGACTTTTTCCTGTCTCACTCTGTCCATATTGATCAAGATGCTAAACGCCACCAGTAAAGCCTATTTCTATCAGTACGTTACATCAAGAAAGATGAGACCAACGCCAGCATGGCTAACAATCTTCTTAAAGTCCTAAAATATTTAATGAATAAATAAATAAAATCACCCTTCAGAAAAAGAACATTTTTTTTGCCCTATAGAATATAGATGCTCACATTTGCTGAGCTGACATATTTAAGATTCTTTATTGAGTTTCAGTCATATTCAGGTATGATGGAAAGCATGGTTGGGCTAAAACAGAATGTACTAACAGTATACTAGGAGAATAAATAAAAAAAATACGTCAAACATCAATACTGGTCTGTCAAACATTAACTTGCTGTATCTGTTTCATATGAGTCTTTCATGCATGGCCCAGTAGGACAGCTGTGGTTACTCCTGTTTTGTTTAAAGCTGTTGAGACATTTCGAAACACAAATTCTTACTAAACTAATCCAAACAACTGCTTCATGTGGCCTTATCTGACTTCCAATGTGCAAAGTAACTCATTTGCATTGTTGGCGAGCCATAATATCAAGTTTTGTCTTTAAACTAAAATACACAGAAGCTGTTGAAATGTGCTTGCTGAAGGATGCTGCTTCAACCAGTATCTAGGGAAATGCTTGCAAAAATCTATGTACAGTATGCAGTTTTTTTTTGTTTTTTTTTTTACATTCTAGCATAGTCTGAGACAATGCACAGTTAATTAAAATATGCATTGTGAAAATACCCGAGGGAGTCTGCCTCTGTGAGTGTGAAGCTGCCAACATAAGCCAGAGCCTTTGCTGCGCTTCTTTGATGCCATCATATTTCCATAAATTATGGTAATATTTCAGGAATGGAAGTAGGGAAAGCACTGGTGACCCCTCATCCTGTTTGCATTTTATGTAATTTGAGTCAGAGTTAAGTCTCTGCAGCTTGTAATCAGACATCTCCACATCAGCTAAGCTGGGCTCAAATGGTTTTTAGAAGAAAAAAGAAAAAAAAAACTGGCTCGGTTATATTGTCAAGAAACTTTATGGACCTCGCATTGGAGGATTTCTTTTTTTTTTTCCCCCTTGTTATTTTACAGATATATGGGTATATTTTCTGGACCATGGCCATTAACGCTGCTGTGATCTCAAGCTCCTATGGGTATAAACCATTTCATGTTGCTGGAAAACTGAGCATATTAGGGCTTTTCTGAATTTTAGGAAATAATTTCTTATAGTTTAAATATTGACTGAACATGGAGATGGAGAGCTGTTGCATCAAGACAGCCTGTGAAGTGAGCTGAGACATCTACAGCAACAATGACTCCATCAATCATGACTCTTGGGTGTTGAAATTAATCGTTTCTACGATGCATTGAGATGCTGAAGTGCATGATCCTGTCTGTAATCAACACAGCCAAACAACATAATCAATTGTAACAAAGTAATGTTGCTTGATTTTCTGACATTGAAACAATTGTCAAGTTAAAAAAAACAAAAAAACAAAAAAACTGAATATGACGTTCAAGCAGATTATATAGTTACATATATTGCTAATATGCACCAGTCTCAATCATTGGATCTGACTTTTTGGACTGATTACAATGTCAAAGCCCCAAACATTGTCCCTGCTTTGTTGTGTTGTTTAAACAAGACACAAATGTTGCGTGCGTCACCATAAAATGCACCGACATCCAGCCATGAAGTCAATTACGCCACACTACAGTACAACACAGCCTCGATCAATGAGCTAATTTACGAGGAACTCAATTCTGCATCTGTTAGTACAAACATGTGATGGATGAACACCGTTGTCAGCAATAGCGTAGCATTGTCAATGCGAAATTGCATCCTGCAGCCTGGGAGGAGTGCATCTCCGTGTGAGAGGAGGCAGAGCAGGGAGAGAGAAAGGTGGCGGCTTGGGAAGTACGGCACCGACAAAGCAATTAAACGCACCTTGGGCTTGATGGATTTCTAATTGGAGGCTGATCACATCGGAGGTGTGCTGGATTATAGTGTTGGTAATGAATGCGGGAGACAGAGCGTGTCAGATTAGTGCTGTTACGCCTCTCCCTGAACTGCGGGGGGTTGCAAGTGGGGCATTCTGTGTCTGTAGCGCAGCGTTTTGCATCCAGGGATGTGAGTCTGAAGATGCAAGGGGAGTTAGACACAGGTGTAATCCACACAATAAGTGCTGCAGGGAAAGTGTGTGCGTGTGTGTGTGTGTGTGTGTGTGTGTGTGTGTGTGTGTGTGTGGGTCTGCTCTGACATGAGAAAACAAGAGGGAGGGAGGGAAGAACAAAAGGCAGAAAGGAGGAAAAAACGATGATGGAGCAGTGACTTTGAGAAGGAGAGAAAAGAATTCACTAACCCAAATGAGCATGTACCTTTCTAAAACTGATTTTTTTTTTTATCCGTTTTTTGTCGAACTCTTTCATTTTCGCAAAGAATACCTGACATAGAATAGAATAAAATACTTTGTTCATCCCAGAAGAAAATTCCTGTGGCATGGCTACACATAGAATAGAAATTTAAAAATCAATACGGCAGAGTTAAACTAAATTGGTAATACTGAAGTTCCTCTTTTCCTGCAGTCGCAGTTGTCTGTGATGCTGCGATCCATCCTTTTTTCCCGGTGCTTCGTTCCTCCTCTGCATCCCATATGAGACTTGTGGCATTATATCATAAATGGCAAAAACACCCAATACGATAAATGTATCATTACAGTTTTTTCTTCAAAGAAATGCATCGAGTAACATAAATTCACTAGAATTAGATGTGGGCTTCAAGAAAGAAGAAATTAAACATACTTTATTGATCCCCTCAGGTATCACTTAGCTGCTTTTAACCCCAATTAGGGATTCTTCAGTTATTTAGAACTAGATTTATGAAATCATCTGCGTATGTGACCTCTGCCTGTGATGTTTATATAATTTATGATTGTATAATTAAATATTAACTTGTCAAATTAGAATGTAGAAAAAAAACAATAGAGACGCACAATGGTGAGTGGTTAACTTAAAAAGAGAAAATTGAGATTAAATGATTGAATGCTATCAGAAATATTGGCGCGCTTTGAGGTCTGTACAGCATCCAAAATGACCAGCTATTCATTTCCGAGGCCCTGAAGCAATTTTTCAGGGTCTACTACTGAAACAATATCTGACAATTATTATATTCTGCAAAAGAAGTACGTTTGACAACTCATCTGCTTATTCGTTAGACTTGTCATCCACATTGTAGAGAAATATATGGATGATCTTTCAGGTGTCAAGCAGAGCGAGACCAATGACTTCAGCACAGCTGTTAAACTCGGAATTCTGCAGAATTCATTTTACCTGAGATGTATCAGAGTGTTCAGGCCGAATCGAGTGAAGACGACTGCGGGAGGCGGGGATGAACGGGGAGAGGATCTGGGGAGAAGTCGACTGTTTTAAAAGAGCAGAAGGATGGGCGGCATGGAGGGGGGAGGAGGGGGAAAGAGATGAGAAACTGTGTGTGTGTGCCTATGTCTGTAAAGTGAAGGAGGGGGGTGAAAAAACAGGAAGAAAGAACAGGCGAGGAACTTTTAATGGCCCTGCTGTTGTCTTTGTCAGCACACTGTGACAGCCAGAATCAATTATTAAGCAGGACCACAAGCTTTGGAGGAGGAGAAGAAGAAGAAAGTACATCGGGGAGGTGGCGAGAGGGAGGGAGAGCGGGGCAAGACGGGTGGATGGAGGATGAGAGCTGGAGCGTGGATGCAAAAACAGGATGTTCGAGGGGAAAAGGAGGAATAGAAGAGAGGACAAATTAGGGGATTGGCAGAGCAGGAAGGGGGAGTCGAGGGGAGGAAAACAAAGCTAACGAGTGAAGAAGGAAGGCGAGAGCAGAAAGATAGAAAGATGAGTCATTTTTCACAGCATTTTACAAAGGGGCTGCGATAATTGTGCAATAGCCAAGTGGAGAAAATGAGATGCAAGAGATGGAGTTTGTTTTTTTCTTTTATGTTGTAATCCTTCATCAGGTCATGGCGTGGATGCGCGTCTCAAAATCCTGCACGGAGACAAATGAGACCTCAACTCTCAAGGGGCAGATGGACGAGGCCGGAGATGATCTGCTCGATAGAACAGAATTTTCTGCCACCCTGACCGCCCTCCACAGGTCCCTCCTCTTCAAGTCAGGGAGATAAAGCCTCCTTCTCTGTTCACAGAGCAGGACATCAGGAGTTGGTCTGTCAAGATGATCCAGAGTGACTCCTTGTGAAATTCATCTGTAAGTCACCAGATAACCTCCTTCAGGGCTCTAATCTGTCCCTGTGCCCTCTGTAAAAAGACACGGCTTCGTGGCGATCACTACTGATGTCTTCTTGCATGTTCTTGATGAATCATGTGATGTTACGGCTTTAGATGGTTAAATCTGTGTAAAATCATGACACGAGACAAAATGATTCAGTATTTAGAGCTATAATGCAAAAGACAGTAAGAAGAGTATGAAAAAGGCATTTTGGGCTGAATCTGACGAATGAAAATGTTCACAGAATGAATAGAATTTGAAAATGTTCAAATCTCACCTGTTTTATTGAATGTAAAACATATATTTTATTCATTTGTTGTTTTTTTTTTCTCAACCCTTTCTTTGCTCATTTATCTGGGACTGGCTCCGGCGTCCCTGAATAGGATGAAGCAGTATAGAAGATGGATGGATGTTTTCTCGGTTCTCGAGAGAAAGTCGTTTGTTTTGGGCTTGTTTTCGCAGGCCTCCTGTGAAATCTGGCGACGCTGACATCCATCCATCCACGCACACACCGGCAGCAGCAGCAGCAGCAGCCACCATGTAAGAAGCTCACGGTAACGTGACAGAGTTCTGTGTTTTTTTCCCCAACAACACGGACAGGGTGAAACGGGGGATCGAATTGCTAAGTGGGAGTGGAAATACTGAGCCGGAGTTACTTTAATTGTCTTTTAAATATGCTATTTATTACGAATTTCACTTTGAGCAAGATTGGATTATGTTATATTTACATATTCTTTTGATTGCTTCTCCTTGTTTTGAAGAAGGCTTGGATGTTACTGATCACTCACTCGACAGATGAACAGAGGCAGCGTTTCATCAATCAGCACTAATTCTTTTCATGATTTGGTTACTTGAGCTATTAATTAACACTTCATTACAGTTTTTCATTCCCAACAATAGAAGATACCCGGACAAAAGGCCCCTCTTCAGATAGTGTGAGCAAAGAAGACTCAAATAAAACAAAGAGGGGAGTTATTCTAAGTGAATTTAAAGGTCACCCCTTGAGGATTATTAGACGTCAGTGCAGGCACGGCGTGTCAGAGCCGAACAAAAATCAAACAAACTCCAAGGACCCCGCGACGACGAGCACACACTGAGGCTCTGGCTGGTGGCCGGCCCAGCGAGAGGGAGCAGTGACTGAACAAACAAAAGGAAGAAAGGGAGGAGGCATCTTTTGTTTTAGAAGTGTAGTCTTGATCTTTTGGTTCTAGACAAGAGCAACACCTCAATCAATTATTTGTTGAGTTATTGGTAATTACGTGAAAGATACAGGGCCTTAAAAAAAAAAGTGTTTCCAAGAGATGGAATCTGAAGCTTCTGTATGTGTTGAGGGTACGAGCTTGGCTTTGCCTTGTCAGGATAGAGTCACACACGGTAGAGAATTTATCCAGTCTGAAGAGATGAGGTCAAGACAAAGTTCAGACTCCAACCATCTGCTTCTTCAGCGAGGAAGACTCAAATAACAGAACATTTCATGCGTTAGTTTCACATATTGCAAACATTGTATGTGTAGTGCAAAGTAACACGAAGTCAAATACAAAGTGCATAATATCACTTTCAGAGTGTATTTTATGGTTTGATTTCTCTGAAGGCACATGTCTGTAAACAGAGGGGGTTAATGCTTTTTAACTGAATTGAGCACAATAATATCTACAACCATCCATTAGCCAACATTAACCACTGATGTTAGTAATGCATGGTTTTGTTTTGTTCTTTTCTTATCAACTTTATGTCATACATAAAATGATTTCACTGTTTCAAAATCAGTAACAACCATCACCAAATGTAACAGATGAAGCCGTCTCTCTTAAATATTCTCTTTGCTAAAATCATCACTGTTTACTCCAAAATACCGCTCATCAGAGTCGTCACATACACACTGTATATCAGTGAGACTTCACAATATTCCACTGTTATAACAACGACAATAAACATTAGTAATGTGTAACATAAAGCAATTGTGCATAGCGCCACCTGTGGACGTTCAAAACTTACTTTGTACAATGTGTTGTACAACTGAAGTTCATTTACAATATTAAAGTCAAAGTCACCTTTGATGTTATTTTACTTTTTCATGTCCATTCCGCTATTATCTATACTATTATAACTATTATCAATACTTCACCAAAATACCACAAGTTGATTCTTAAGTTTTAAAACGAGCAGCACAATTCTTTAGTTGTTTCTTTCACTATTTGGCATGAGTGAGAATTGGCACTTAATTCATCACACCAAAAGGTCAAAGGAAATTTAACATACATTATATCCAGTAAATGGCAAACCAATATATTGGAAAATGTATTTTGACCATAACCATTTCTATTAAAATATCACTTTTCAACACATCGCCGATGAAGTGTATTGCACAGAAATGGTTTATTTTTGACAAAGCAAAATGTTCTTCATGCATATTTGCTTAAGGCAGTTGAACACAAATACCCTGTGGATTTAGTTAGCAATATACCAAACTGCAAACACATATATGTTGTAGAGAACAATTGAAATTTCTTGAATTTATGCACTGCACTGAACTGTTACACAATTCGCACATCATTAAATTACCATGACTGGACTGGCTGAAATGCATTACTATCTTAAATAGTCCTTAGAATGACAGTTGTGGTCCTTGGACAGGAAGACAAAATATTTTCTGTTATTTGTAATTAATGGTATATTTTTACTGCACTGTAAGTATTTCTACTGTATTTTAGTAATAGTGGATCCAAAATTTCCCATTGAACAACATATTTCTAGAGTGTGATAAAAATATTGATGAATAGTGTAGAAATTGTCTTAAATATATAAAGAGAAATTTAAATCTTGAAGAAGTATCACATAAACCATGAAATGGATTGAATGGATTTTATCCTGGCATCAGCTTTTTTTTATTCATAAACAAATGTGTTAAAGAACACAATGAAGTGAGGGCTGTTTAAAAAAAATACAGTCAGAATAAAATAACGAAAATCTAAGTCAAAACATCTGCCAGCCTTGATGAGTGCTTAATCTTGACAGATGAGAAAAATTCCTCTTGATGGGGCTTCAGTCTCTATGGCTGTTCATCATCTATTCAGCTGATATCACAGTCAAAATTGAAAAACCTGGCAGATTCTTGGAATCAAATTCATGCAAATGAGGCTTTTATACACCTGCTAATGATAATATTTTAATTACAGCTCAACACTAAAGAATTATATTGTTGTCTCAAATCTTTAACGTTATATTTCTGAATATTATGCGGCTCTGTATTCCCCAAATGAATTAGTTGCATTTTATTTTGGTAATCATCCATCTGGTGATGAATATAAATAAATAAATGTTGTAAAAAAAAAGACAACGATAAAGATTTAAATGTGGATACTACCTGCTGCTGATATGATCTATTCAGTCTTTTTTGTTTCATGAACTAGTCCCGGTGTATATTTGATTAATTCCTTGTTGTGACCATTCTGCTCAGAAACACATCTTACATTGTGGGAAATCCTTTTTATTTCTCTTTCAAATTGCGGCACATTGGTTGGAACATTAATTTGTGAGATGATCAGCAGAGCTGAGTAGGTTGGTAATATCATTCAAATTTTTGCCAGATCTTTTGAGCAATGCAGAAGCAGCTCATTGTGGTATTGATTCTTCAATTTTCTTTAGCAGATTGGATACACACCTATCTTTCTTATCCTACAAATGTACTCTTCTGTAAAACATGCCTCAAAATGAAAACCATTTAAGACAGCACAGATGCAATGTTACAACAATCGAATAATCTTCCAAAATGCTTATTTTTTTCTGATTCATGCAGTTGTATTTCCAATATAAATAGGTATGAATTAACCGTATCAATCAAAACACAAAGGTATCATTGGTTGCCCTGTTTAATGGTTACATGACGGCTTTTTGTCGCCGTCTACTTTTATAACGAAGACGTTCCGTGAGAAATGAGACCTACGTACGAGTAAGTAAGATTTGGGATTTTGGTCGTGTGCTTGCTCACTGCTGCGGATGCCGCAGTGAAACTCAATAACCCATTTGAGAGTTTACCTTTCAAGCAGCAGGCGGGACTTCGGGGGTTGTTTCATCCGGTGGATATCCCGTTTGGGAAGGAAGCATTTCAAGCTCTGCGCTTTTATTAAACCTGGAGGGGAGCAGCGCTGCGTTTTGTGACTCACACTGGCCGGAGGAGCAGCTGTTGTTCGCCCCGCTGGGTCAATATGCTCGGCCGAGAGGGGAGAATGGTCATAACCGCACAGCTTGTGTTGCAGAATCACTTCAAAGAACAGCAGAATGATCAAAAAAGTTAACTCGCATCCCGCCGAAAACGTACTGTGAGGGTTTGCTTGAACGGAATTTATTCATCAAAAAACATTCCTAATCATGCCTTTCTTCCAGGGAGGCTGTCTGGTCCCAACAATGACAATCAATTTAATGAGCTAACCAATAAATATTTATTGGAAAATAATTATTCTAATTGAAGTATTTTTTAGTACATCAATTTTTTTTCTCGTCTACAAGACAATAGTTTATTGCGTTCATGTATACATCTGGTCTGTGTAAAACACACTGAGCACAGATGGATTCTAAGCATTTCAGTGCGTTTAAACACAAAGGAAATGTGTAAAAATATATTATAATCTGATCAGATCTATAACAAATTGGGTTTTTTGGTGTGGAAGCTTGGACGTTCTCAATCACTGCTTTGGGGACAGCAGTAGTTTGCAAAACAGTGAGGGTAGTGTCAAATTACAGACACTCAATGCTGCTTAGAAAAAGTCATTAGCTGTGAATCACACATTACTATTTAATGATTTCATCCAGTTTGATTTATTTCTTTTGGTAAGTTCTGGTATCCTTTTATCTTGATATAATACCATTTTCTTGTGGAGTGCTCCTTGTTTGCTTTCTGTGCATTTTCTTCTTGTGCCTGTGTGAATTTTTTCAACATCCTCCAACAATTTAAAGACATCACTGGGCTTATGTAACAGCCCACTGGATGACTCGCAATTGCTTGCGATCCTGCATTTTCTTGTTGTCCTTTGTTTCTTAGGGAGGCCACACTTTGTGAATTTGGCCGTCTCAGACAGAAAACAAGCGACCGTGACCATATCTTTGATCGTGGCTTAAATTCTGTGGTCTTCTGTTGGGAAGTTAGACAAGTTCACAGATGGCAAATGTCATGGTTGTACGACCACAGGCAGCCTGAGACTATTTTCTGATAGTGTCAGAGATTTCACGCCTGATCGCTGCGCCAAAACAATAGTTTGCAGATAAGGAGGTTTATTTCCATACCAAACTTTTTCCCTGTACAAAAAAAGACACTGGAGCAGTGGTTTGATTCTCAACTTCCTGAAGTTTTGGCATTTATAAATAATGGATTGTAATAATAATTGTAAATTCACAAGAGTGTCAAACACACTGTCTGTACAGTCTCTCATGGATTATTAGGTTTGTTTAAATAGAAAAATAGAAAAGACTGCCATTTTAAGTGGGGGACAAGGTTTTGAGAATTGCTTTTTTTTTTTTTTGCTTTCTAAACGTTTAGCGGTGAGGGCAGAGTATCCCCCGATCCATCCTCTGTGATTTCTTCCAACCATGTAGACTCTTATGCTTTGGTTACCCACTTCTTTCTGATGTTTGCTTTTAGCAGCACCCCCTGCAGTTGTGGAGCCTCCCAAGACAAAACAGATACAAGTAATGTGCTATTTGAAAATTCACAGCAGAGACTGCACTAAAAGCCCACCACTGAGCACTCGCTTATACAATCATGCCTCCATGTTGCTTGAAAAAGAGAAAGAGAGAGAGAGAGAGAGAGAGAGAGAGAGAGAGAGAGAGAGAGAGAGAGAGAGAGAGAGAGAGAGAGAGAGAGAGAGAGAGAGAGAGAGAGAGAGAGAGAGAGAGAGAGAGAGAGAGAGAGAGAGAGAGAGAGAGAGAGAGAGAGAGAGAGAGAGAGAGAGAGAGAGAGAGACATTTTCTGGGCAAATTTGGTACCGTTTCACTTTCCACCCATGAGGAATATGTAAATGGAAAGGTTTTAAAACATGCACCAGTGATCTTCAACATGACTCTAGCCCTCACTTGATCTTAATTATGCCTGCAGGGTTTCTCTATATCACAAAAAGATAAGTTCGACTGGAATAGATCAACTCTACAAGCCACACATTAGTGCTGTGGTTCTTGCATAAGAGAGAGATTATCCTCAGTTCAAGTTCAGGCTTGAGGTTCGACTCTAAAAATTGATGGCAGATGCACATGTGATTGAGAATGGTTGTTCCTCTGACTTAACCCAGGTGACCTGCCTCAGGTGGACCCTGCCCTCTCCCTATAAGGATGGATGGATGCCAGTGATGAGGGCAGCAAAGCACTGAATTACTCTATGTGAACACGTTCATGAACCACTGAACAATTTGAACAGTATTAAAGAGCTCCAGCAGGTTTCGAGCAGAGACAGTCAACCTTTACTGTTAAACACTTTAGCCCAGGAAAGTAAAAAGAGTCTTTGTTGTAAAACCAATATGCAGCCTCTATTGTCTGTACATATTTGTACACGTTTCACATCCATTACGTCTTTATTCTCACTGTAATGGATGGGAGGGACACGCAAAGGCTCCACATGCTTTGATTCTATCCTATTTAAGTGAGCACATTGTTCGCTGTCACCGCAACCCGGCTGAGTCTAACTGAAATATATTGCCACTTCATCTTGGATCATATTACATAATATATCAACGCTCCTGACAATGTTCTCTTTTATTTGAACTAGACAAAATGCTCCCAGCTACAAAAGGTAAACCCTGTATGACTAAAGTCAGTCTCACTGAGAAAGCATTGAATGGCAGATATGCAGCACTTTTCAAACCAGGCCACTTTAAAGTGAAATTCACAAAAGGAACAAAATTAGGATACATTTTGTTGAGTCATCAGTTTCAATAGGTGTATGTGAAAAGACTGAAAAAGGTGTACAAAGAAGTTGTATTGTTCAGACTTGTATTCAGCAGTGTGTTGATGTTAATATGAGCAGTCTGCGATAAAAAAAAAGTGGAATTAGTTGCAATAGCAAGTTAACTCAGCTTCTACAACTAGTAAAGCTAAAGTTTGCTTTTTTACTGCCTTCTGGAAAAGGACTGCTTCTAACTTTGTTCGGAGAGAGATAAGGATTTATGGACTATCTCCGGTTCCTGCTGAGAAAAGCTAAAAGCCAAATCTTTTGCCTTCTTCCTAATGTTCTGCCAATTTTTGGCTCCCAATCAAGAACCTGCCCTCCAATTGTGTTGCTTTGTGTGCTTTGTGTGCTTTTGTTATTTTTTTATTTTTTTTTACAGTTGGTGACTCAATTTGTTAATCCATTTGTTAAATTGCAAAACCTTTAAGGTTAGTCCAACAAGTTTTACTCACTGAGGGGAAATAAATTTGATCCTGAGTCATTAATGTAAATGTGCTATGTAAGACATCAGTAACATAAGTCTTGTTGTTGTTGTGTGCTTCCTTTACCGGTTTTATCTTTTAAACAAGTAGAATCAGGCCAATATCCATGAAACCATTAATGCACAAAACAGATATATGAAAGAAGTGTTTCTAAACCGATACATCAAACTCTCAGGTCAGTTGTTCCTTCAAGTTCTGAAAACTTGAAAAAATTTGATCAAATTCAGATTCAACATAGATACTCATTTTTGTATTTGTTGAGAAAATGTATGCAAATACAGAAAAATAAAGGTTAGAGCTAACCCAGAGACACCCAGATTAAGTTATTTATGGTGCAGGCTGTCGTACCTCCGTATCACACCCTGGCAGTACACACACCTGCAGGCACGTGTGCGCATGTGCATTTAATCCGCGCTTCAAAAACCCTTCAAAATGACATTTGACATCAGCACAAAGAATTGAGTAAACCATCACTGCCCTGGCTGCACCCCACTGTCCAGACAGGAAGTGAAGCACACAATAAACAAAACAAAAAGGGTGTTTCAGGGACACAAACAGCAAACACAGCCGCCATGTGAGGCCTGAGGAAATGCCAAATGCCAAGCTGTGCCATGTCTCACTGCCTACAAGAACACGCTGCAACCCTTTAAATGCTCATTGACTCTTACATAAACGCCGCTCTTTGACTTTCATACGGATGTTTTTACATAAAAAGTTGAATTGAACATGAAGCGGGGGGCTGCGCTCCGCTGCCCGTCCCGCTGCCGAGCACCGCGAGGCAAACACGTGCACGCACATTTAGATTCAAAAACAGACAAAATCAACTACGATCAGAACCAGGAAGAACTAAAGTATTCAACTAAAAATTCTGGACAAGTCACACACACATGAATGCACCACTCAGGCAGAGTGTCTTTTCGGTGAGACGAGTCTCCAGAACCAAGTCATGTGAACTCACACGGAACGCGAATTAATGCAAAATCCAGAAAAAAAAAAAAAAAAAAAAAAAAAGTTGGATAAACTCCTTAACACGATGTATTGTCTGACTTCTTCATAAGGCAGTAATCTCCTGTGATCTCTACAGTCTTCCCTCATACATGTTTGATGAAACTTTCTAATTTATGCCACTGTGCCCGAGTTGGTTGTGGAAGGAAAAGACGGCGTGACAGTGAGGAGCTGGAGACCCAACAAAAAAAAGCAAGGAGTGACGAGCACAAGGGAGGGCCGGCAGGCTGGCGCACAGTCGGCTCTTTGTTTATTTACACGGGGACACTGAGCGTTACAGGCATGAATGCAGGAGCCGCATTTGTAGTTTTTAATCTTCTGCTTCAGAGACCTTAACACAGACACATGCACGAGCACACTGCGCCAAACCCAAACAAATAGAAAAGAAAGATTTTTTTTAAGAGAGGAGTAACAGTGAACAATTGCTTATTTTTGCATGCTAAAGTGTTTGTTTTGTATTAAATACATCCATTTTCAACACAAATATGTCGAGGACACAAGAAGCTGAGACAGTGTTGGCATTTGTATTACAGTATTGTATAAAACAAGGTCACCCAATGATGAGTTATTCCCACTAAAAAAGCGACAGCATGGTGAAATCATTTTCCTTTAATGAATATAAAATTAGAAGAACATGCATTTCAAATGTATTTTTATGAAGGATTTCACTTTTTCCTCACCATGTCTTCAATATTTAAGTATAACTGTACGTGTTTTATACTTGGCAGGTCTCTAATTATACCTTACAAGATGAAATTGACACAGTTGAAAAAAGATATACTGTACTGCCACTTGTGTTATCAGTGTATTATACGGTCACAATACTCTTTTTGTCTATATTTTTGAGTAAAGAAGAAGAATCAGGTGCACTGATTATGAGTGAAAGACAGTTCAGTGGAAACACGACAGCTTTTTTCCCCTCAATGTGGACAAATGTGTGTTTTATTGGAGGATATTTTCAAGAAATTTGAAGTAGAAGCTGGCGTTTGTTGAACCCATTTTGCAGATTTTTGTTAGAAATCAGTATGTGTTCAGGAGAAGTGGTGCTTATCTGGTGCTTTCTGAGAAAGAGGATATGTTCTCATATGCAAACTAAATCTTAAGGACTGTTGTGTGGCGCTGCAACACAACAGCTCGACTGATGAAAGATTACAGCAGGTACTTTGATGGTTCAAAGCTAGAAACGTAAAAGACTGCGGGCATCACTGTAAAGCTGCTCACAGCGATGGAGCCAGAAGTGGAGTGTTTGATCAGAGTTGGTGAGTTGATTGTCATAACTAGTGACTCCTGCAGTAATGATAGATGTAGGAGAGACGAGAAGGGTTTTCCTCTAAGGAGGTGTCTGACTGGTTCTATGGTTGTTCTTAGTTAGAAATGGAAATATGTAGCTTGGTACAGAGGTTTTGTGGTGAAAGGAACAGAGAGCAGGATGACAGACGGCATGATCCATCAGAGGGGCATAAAACCTGAAAATGTCTGCAAATAATCTTCCTCGAAAAAATCCTGTTATTTTGGAAAAAAACAATATCCTGAATTTTATCGATTACTTTCTGTGATTTCATGAATGAAATCAACACAAGACAATGGTGTCCACAATTTGGAGGTCTTATCCTGCAAATCTTCTTTTCATTGAAGCTTTTGAACAGATGAAGTCCAAATCATCAACGCAGATGCACCAACAAATATAAAATCTCAGAGCAACCGGTTATTGGCAACTCATCACATGATTCCGAGATAGCTTCATTAATCTCAAAAAGATATTTGTAAAAAGTTCCCCCACACTCCTGATTCAGCCTCCAGAGCAAACAAAGGCATTTTCATCACAGTGGGTCATAAACTGTGTCGAAATGTGAAACCTTGGATGAACATTTTGAGTAAAAAGATTACGTGATAGTTCAGTGTGGCCTACATTTTTCACTATAAATGTTTCAAGGAAAGTTTTCCAGTATGAAATAAAAAATGTCTCCAAAAACCCCAAAGGGCTTTCCACACAATCTTCTGAAATCTCATATTCTCCTTCTCTTATCCATACTCTGGGCTATCAATATCAGATTCAAAACACTCCTCTTATTCTTCTTTGGCAGCCGGTAAGCGTAAAGTTTCACAGTCTCTGAGTCTTCAAGTAAAATCTACATTTTGATTTACAAGGAACTCTTCCAGCATCTTGAGAGATTTTCTGTTTTTTGAGCTTTTCAACAAGTCGTGAATAGTAATTTGATAGCTTTTTCTGAAATGTCAGATTTGAAATGAGGTTGACTGCCATCGTGGAGGACTGAGGTCAGAGTTCATGTTGCTGGGCTGTGTGTGGATTTATCAGTTGACATGAAGCTGAGCGAAAATACGTAAAGATGAAAAACAGTGATGCATTGATTGACTGATTTGTAAAAGTTTTAATTTTCTCATTTTTTCATGTTAAATATTCAAAAGAACCTTTACATCATTTTACTTAAAAGTCCTTCCAATGATAACAATACTGGACTGACCGTGGGTTGGGTCATAAGGTTCATGTTGAAACGGTTTGTAGGAACTTAATATAATACTAGTATAACATCTGCCAGCCTGAGGGCCCCTGTCCCCAGTCTGTGTGGAAGTAGAACCAATTAAAAATAAAAAAAGGTAATACCTTATTTTCTATACCTGTTATCAGAAGAGGAAGTGGAAAGTAATTGTAGCCACAATTGAACCTCATTGAATTGTCAATCTTCACAAAATTATTAACCATTTCATTATGTCCTTGTGGTACAAGTATGCCCCAGCTTAACAAAGACAATATCTACCTTTTTTTTCTGTTAATAATTCTTAAATATATCATAATAATTTGACAGTAGCTCATCCTTCACTTCATTCAGTCACTCTCCACTGCCTCTCGCTGTTTCATCCATTCATCCACTTACCTGCTATATTATTTTTGACCAACTAATCTCTTTCTATCTCTCCGTCCGATGTTTCTCATTATCTTATCTTATCTCATGCTTTCTTTTGCTATGTTTGATGGGTCCACACGCTCAGTCTCCTTCAGTTCAGCCTACGAAACATCTGCCCATCAAGCCGTCTGATCAGACGTCTGCGTTGTGAGGCCGTGTTCCGTGACTTTGAGCTCAGTTCTGACAGCAGCTATTTTAGCAGCAGGGGCACCAGACGAGAAAATGATCGCCGCATTGTTGTAGGCCTTTGCTGCACTACGAAATTGCGTGGTAGCATTTTCAGGATGCTTTCACACCAGCGTCGCTCGGTCTCACAGTTGCTTCTGATAATCGGATTCATTTGTGCGGCTGTGAAAGCTCATCCGTGCTCTGGGACTGACCAAAGAAGCAAACTGAGTCACTTGACAGTGTGGTCCTCGGTTCACTTCCAAGTCAAGACTGCTTGTAACTATAACCATAATACCGGCCTCTATCTCCTTATGTGATGAGCAACGTCTGGATGTTGCACATGCAAGCTCAGTACGGTAATTATCTCATGTGCAAACTCAATATTTAATGCTTGTTCTTGCCAACTTTAAGTTGTATACTTGTTCATTATGAACCGATGGAGAGCTGTAGAACAATTACTTTTTAATGTAGCATGCAGCCGTGGCATATTTAACTTCCAGTTAACACGACGACATTTCAAGTGAAAGCCCATATCGTTTGCATTTTTGTTTCAGAATTATATGGCAGCATTTTGAAACCGATGCCCGTTTCCACAGAAACAACAGAAATGTTGAAAATGATGTAGTTTTCATGTTGTTTTTATCAGTGTGACTCCATTACATTGTTCTACATCTTACCACTGCTTACTGTTGAGTTCCCAAGCTGCAAAAACAATTCAGGAATAAGCTTAAGTCACCTGGCTTGAAAAGAAATAGCATAACTTTCCATTTCAGGTTGGCAAAGCATAAGGAAAAAGAAAATGGGAGAAACAACACTGAAACTTACCCTATTGGCTCCATTGTGATAGAACGCCATTACCTGAATGCTTGTCTTAGAAAAAGTGATGTTTCTTTGTTGTTCACTGTGTTTATTTGCCCGGGATAAAAGGTTGTTTCTTCACCCATTAATCCTCAGCCGCTCGTGTCCTCCACCTACACACGCTCGCCTCCGCCTCACTCCGGAGCGCACGCATGCAATTCAAGCTGGCTCCCTCATTTTCTGACAATATCAAACATATACCCCAACACACACACACACACACACACACGCACAGTAAATAGGTCTCATGATCCATGAGGAAAAGCACGTGGTGATGTATCCAGGATATAAGGTCACAGGACTTCTGCTGATGTGCACAGAGGGATTTGCATACATTCAAGGGAGAAAGGATTGATTTACTGCAGGATGGATGAATAAAAGGAGATACTGTGTGATATATCGGGAGGATCAGTAACAAACCCTGGTTAGCTCTCAGTAATTTTTGGACATCACCCACTTTGTTCATGATTGAATATTTCAGTTTAATTTCAAATTGAAAAGCGGGGACTGTTCAACTGAGAAATAACCACGTTAAGTTATATTTAACGTTAAGAACAAGAAAGCGATTAAGCTGATCAATAACTTAGTCCTTTCTTTCTTTTTTCTGCAAACATCTTTTCAATCTTTTTATATATTTCAGCGTTTTGTCTTTTGCCCTTTACCGGAAAACAATTTTTAAAGGTATTAATTGGCGCTATCATTAGATCTAGGCTTATTATTCGGATACTTTGGATTACTCAGCAGAAAGGAGCAGAGGTGAACAGCAGTGACATTTGTCTCAGTCACAATTAGGAAACATTCTCAAACAGAATAACAATAATAATAATAATAATAATAATAATAATAATAATAAAGTCTTTACAAACTGTGAAAACTTCCACAGCTGGCCACATTATGGTTGTGAGATGTCTCAGTTGTCTCTTGGACTGACTCACCACTGAACCCACCATGTTCAGTTCAAATCTGTACACATATGTAGAAAAAAAATATATTGAGACAGGCTCACTTGCGAGTTTGACAAAGAGCTGAAGATGTGCTGCTCCGCCCGTCTGTGCAGTGATTACATTAGAGTATAGTTTTACAAGTTCTCCAGTTCAGACAGCGATTGATTGATTGTCTTTTCTCAATTCTCTCTTACTGGTCTTTAACCTTTTATGTCAACTACACTATCGCCAGAGGCAGGAGTTATTTACCAGTCAATGCAACTTCCTAGAATTATTCTTTATTTTTATTGAATAAAATCAGATCTGACATGTGCTCTTTTTGCTCAATGAATATGCTTCTCTCTGTTAGTTGACCTGAGTTGTAGAAAATATGAGTGCTGTCATCTGAGCAAGTGATTGTGGACCAAAGGTGGGTTTTGGTCGATTTCCATGTGAACAAATCACACCAGATATCTGTTTTTAACTCAATGTGACTTCGACCTATGAGGTTTAAACAGAATAAAGACAAGACAAGGCAAGTGTGTAGTGTTTGTGCAGCAGCTCCTCTTTTTGTTATGCTCCAATAGAAGATTTCCTGCTGCTATTTTGGCTCCTTTATTAATTTTTTATGTCCTTGGTGAGATCTAAGCCGGTAAAAATCATAAGCGCTATAATCCAACAGATGCTTGAGCCGAGCATTGTTGGGGAAGGCAGGGATGATGCTTTCACAGGCTTTGTATCAACACAGGTGAAATGTGAGGGGGAAAATACAGTTCTGTGCACAAAGCATTACTGAACAATTCATTTTTTTATTTTTTTTTAGTCTGAGAACTACAAAAGCAAAAGCCTTGATATTAATTTTGCCAATAGAAGGACTTGAATGTGATAGTTGTGTCTGTAAAACATTGGGTAACTTTTTCTGAATGTCACTCTGTCCATAAAATGAGTTGTATCAATCAGAATCCAGCCGGTTTTAAAAGTTTGGAAACATGTGTTTATTGCAACAATATAAGCTTTAAGCTTCCTCTAAGCTGAGTCTGCAACAAATGTCCATTACTACAGTTCAGTTCATGCAAAAATTTTCTACTTGTTTCAAGATATTACTGAGAATAAATCCAATCACTCATTCAGACTTGAGAGGCATGTGTGTGGATGAATGACCTTCTGAAGACCCACAACTCTGTCCTCTAAATGCGTCTGTTGATTATTCCCATACAGCACAAAGGATCTGTTAATGTCTTCAATATCACTCTTCCAGCTTAGTTCACTCTGACATAACAGTTGATAAACAAAGCACAAGACATGGTTTGTGATCCGAGATGACAGTAAATATCATATATAATATTTATAGCCACTCTACATCTTCTGCAAGACACTTTGCCTGTGCTGAATCCAGTCTATTCTCCACCTTAATGCAACATATTCACTGCAATTCTCTGTTGTGCTTGCTGACTGTTACTATCTTTTTGTAATTATAATTATTATCTTTTAGAATTTAAATATCTGCATATGTTACAAGCATGTGTTGGTAGCTTGAGCTGAAAGGTCATACCTAGAGAATCTATACAAAACACTATTTAAGTGCAAACTCGGAAAAAACAAAGAAACCCAGCAGCCGCCTTCACTGGATAAATAGAAATTGAAGGAACATATACAGTTTTAGTGTTTCAATGTTCAGAAATGCATTTATGCGCACAACCATGAACACTACACTTAATATAGTATATACACAGAGTGGATCGACTCCAATCCGACGTCCATCTTGGTTATGAAGCAAATAGGGTCAGTTTGTCAAAATGCTTTACTTTGTTTGAAACAGCTCATACGGGAACAACACAGACATCAGAAACGTGATTCCTTTGGTCTATTAAATGTAAATCCAAAGCCTCATAGTGGGAGTTAAGGTTACGTTCTGCATGGTGGCTCTGTAAACACAATCCCACTCAAACACATCACCTCTATCTTGTGATATTGCAATGAATTTTAATGTGTGCTCTTTCTCATAGCATCCGGTAAACAACAACAATAACAGAAGCATTTATCTTGGTGCTGCTGCTGCTCCTGCTGGCGGTATCCTTTTAACACTTGAGGTGCTCAGTTAAAAAAAAAAAAAAAAAAAAAAAATCCCTCGAGTTTCTGAGCCCACATCCAAACAACCCAGATGTTATTTTGAGCTGAACATGGTGTTTCTCAACATGTCTTCCTCTTATGTATCCCCGATTCTTTACCTTGTCCCTCTCACCCTCCCTGGGTTTTATCGGTCTACTTCCACGACACACTTTGTAAGATCTTTGACCTCGTTGTCGCTAACGTACATTAATTTTCCCGCAGATTTCCTGGAGGACAATGGGTCTCTCCAGAGTGCCGAGATATTTCATCTGCTTTTATCCTCAGCTTACACCGATCAGGTGTGGCATTACAACCACTGATGGTGAAGCTGATAACACTATCATTACATTTGTTCGTAGGCGGGACAGGAGGACTGTTAAGCAAGAGTGGCAAGCATCAAATAGTGCTAGATGGACAAGAACTAGAGAAGTTGAACCGGTGACAAGGTCATCGGGCTGAGATAAAAGAAGGATTTTAAATTCTATTCTAGATTCACCAGGAAGTTGCCTCCATCTTGGTGTCAGCCATCAGAGGTCCGGTGAATCACATGGATCACAACTAGGCTGTTTCAGTATCATGTGATGGTGCATCAGGTTGAATATTTTAAGTATGGAATTCATATAAACCAACAACTGTTTTTCGTCTT
Source organism: Salarias fasciatus (assembly GCF_902148845.1). NCBI lineage: Eukaryota > Metazoa > Chordata > Actinopteri > Blenniiformes > Blenniidae > Salarias > Salarias fasciatus. Next base: position 16,254,138 of record NC_043763.1, read on the forward strand.
AGATATGCTCCTTTAAAGCATGTCGGTTCTTAACATGCAAAATGCAGCTTTTTAATCAGGGAAAACAGTGTAATGGGTGAATTTAATGTGACCATTACATATAATCAAACTTACATTGGCTATAATGTGAGGTTTGAGGCAGCCTGAGACCAGAGTGCCACGCATTTACATTAAGGTAATAATTAACGTGACGTGACGTGGTCAGCTCGAAGCACTTTCTGCTGAAGCAACACTGATTTAATGGGGACTGGCAGAATAAAGCATTTTATTTCACCCCCTTCTTTCATTTTGTCTTCAACTCAAGCCCTGAGCTGTCAGTAATTTTTGTAAATCTATTGTACTTCATTCATTTCTTCTGTTGAGGGTTTTTTCAAACTGATAGTTTAAAGCATTGCTGTTTGGCTATGTAGTGAAAAATGAAAAACTTAAGCTCTGCAGATAAAATCCATATTGAATATATACTGTTTGCTTACAGAGGGTCGTTCTAACTTTCTTTTTCTGGTCATTCAGAAAGATCATTACAAGACTATTTCCAGAACTATTTAATGGGTTTTGAAAAGGAGCACTTCCTCCTCACCTGTCACAGTAATGTGAACTCTGGTGGTGTAAATGATTCTCTTAATGGTGAAAAGATTCTCAATGAGAGGCTAAGATGTATATCAATAATGGAAGATCATAAAAATAGTCATTAGCAGCATTTTCAGCACCGAAAACAGCAACGGGACTGTTGGGAAAAAAGGTGGAATCATTAAAAAGGATATTTTTGTCTTAATGTTATTTCATTGATATCATTTCAAATAAGCATCTTTTAACTCCCAATACAAGTTTGCTTGTTCTTTGATCCAAATGAACATTGAATTCAATTCAATATGTTGGAAAAACAGACACGTGTGCCCCTTCTCTCCCCTCCAGGATGTTCCACCTCACATTTGTATCATCAAAAGGCACTGGATGGAGCGTGACGCAGAGAACGAACTAAAGGGCAGAGAGGGAAACAATGCTTGCTCATTATCAGCTACTCTGTTGGAAATGTCACTCTTTAGCAGCGGCACCTCAGTAGTTTTTTTTTTTTATATATATATATATATATATATATATATATATATATATATATATATATATATATCAAGGTAAATAGGTACTCTCACAATGTTAAAAGGGGTCCTCAAACTCACACAAGGGGTCATCAAAGTATCAACAGGAATAATAATTTAAAAAAAACATAACAATCCATGTCAGTCCATGTTTCAGGAGTGTGTTCAGAATGCACGCAGCATGAAATCTGCAACCTGCAGCTGCGTTACTTGCACTGTGCGCACGAGCGCAGACCCACACTGAGCTTATCATAACAGACAGACAAGACCAGAAGAATTCATGACGGGCTTTCAGACTGAAATTACATCAGCTACCTTGTGACAGTTCCCAAAGTCATTTACACATGTGTGCGCACACACAGAACACACACACACACACACACACACTCACACCGAGAAGACATGCACACTCGGATACACACAAATGTAAACTGCACAACCACTCCTGAGACTCACAGTGGAAACGATGATTAGAAATCAAATAAGAAAGAAGATGAGCAGCGCAGATGCACAGTGTGTTACACACATTTTTGCTCTTGCGCACATTGTGCATGCATTTGCGACAGAACGTGGCTTAATCCAAGATTTTGACAGTGTAACATTTTTATCCTCAACCATTAAAAAAAATAATAATAAAAATTGGCACGACATTGACATGTCGTCAAGAAATCTAGGTACAGTTTAATCGGTTTATACAGTCTAATAATCCCCATCCTCAGGTTCTGTACCTATAAATTGGGATATTATGGGCACCCAGATTCACCCTTCTCAGAAATACTAATTTCTCTTTAACCAGAGCTGATGATGTAATAATACGATAATAGTTTTTAATCTAAATAATTTGAGTGGTTGCAGCGTCAGTAATCTCCTCTAATCCTCTTTGTACAATAGTCTATGCAAATTTGCTTTGCTGGTTGGACAGAACAGCCAGACAGGTCTTCTTTCTTCTTTTTTATGTAATCTGCTGCGGTGCATTGAAAGATTTTGCTGTTCAGTGAAGGACATTCTGTCAAAAAACTGCCACAAACTTTTGTTTTCTATTATTAGCATTCAAAATGTCTCCAAATTATTATACAAGGCAACAGTTGCAAACCACCTGTCATCAGAGCAGCTGCTGTTTGGCGCCACGCATTAAAGAGGGAATGGTTTGATTTCTCCAACGAGCGGTCGATTAAGTTGCTAATATGAGAGGCGTTTGAGGGGATGTCAGAATCATTGAGATACTACAAGAGATAATAGAGCAGGTAATGTTACAATGTCAGGTGCAGCAGAGCAGCACGCCGCACACTGACCTGCAGTGGCAGAGAATCAGAGCCGCGACTAAAATAATATCAACGTATTGCAATTTAAATATAAGCAACTAATTAGCTCCATGAAGTAACAATGTTAAACAACAGCAATCCACGTTCATTTTTCTTTTGTCCATGTTTTATCATGTCAGATGATCAGTATGCAGGGATTGTGCATTCAGGTTTGAACACACCATGAGGTGAAATAGAGAGCTCTCAGAGGTGCAAACGTAATGCTTGTGTCTGTGGCTCTTTAACTCGGACCATGACATTTGTCATTTTTCTATCAGTCGCCTGCAGCGCTTAAATGCTGGTAAATGGAGTAGTTTAGGAGTTTTCCATAGCTGTGATGGGGCGTGTGCGTCCATGCAACAGGCAACAAAATCAACAATGGCAGCCACCAGAACAGATTGCATAACCTTTTTTAAATAAAAATGCAAAAACAACGCCATTTTTTTCCTCTCTCTCTCTCTCTCTCTTGAAACATTGTCATGTAAATGGGGCTGCAGTGAAGCCTCCCAGCCATCAAAGGGACTAAAGTGGTGGTTTGAAGGGCAAAGCAGCCTGGGAATCAAATGCAACCCAAAAACAAAACAGCACAGTTGTAAACCTGATGTAAGACCAGCTAATCATTTACTGAGGGACTCGTACACGGGAGGCGAGAACTTCTAAACTGACTGGCAGCTGAGCCGCAGAAAAGTTGAAATCCATATGATGTTGTGACGATGGCGCACGCTGCCTGACCACCAGTCTTCACTGTATTAACTGTCAATGCACTTTATTGATTAAAAAAAAAACTAAAAGTCTTTAACCTTGATAAAAAATGTAATGGAATACTTTATTCTTGTTGCAATTTTTTTTCAGTTTTTCTCAGTCTTTTATTTCTTCCTGTATTTATTTATTTATTTTTTAGAATATTGATATTTTAATGACACCAATCCCACATATTTCTTTAAAGTAAACTAGGACTTGAGGTCCCTCTCTCCATTTTTTTCCCACTGTCTGGCTCTCATTCATCCCAAAATTGATGCTTGATGAATGAGATATTTATCAAGGCAACCGCATTGGTGTCAAATTGTTCAACAAACACCGAAGTTAATTGAAAATTCTTCCATATAGTTCACAATTTTCCCTACGCGGTTTGGAGCTATGACGGAATTTCAGTGAGCCCTGGATTCACCTCGCGAAGGTTGATGCAATATTTACTTCCGATGAGCTTTGTCTTTTGTCTTGAGGGTATTGTCTGGCACTGAGCTTTAAATTGAACTCCTGAGTATGGAGAGGAAGAACTAAATCGCTAAGTTTTGAGCTGAACATGTGTCGTAAAGACACAGCTTGCTGAAGGGAAAAGGTAAATCCAGAGATAATTCTCTGCAGGTCCCTTGTAATAAAGATAAGTGAATTTAAGGAAGGATCAACCACAAGTTAGCTTCAGATTTAACCACCTTGAAGCCTGTTGATAGGCCCTAAAACCAGTTTTATATTTACCAAGTAGAACTTGACTTAAATCCTTGTGAAATATCACAATTTTCTTGATTAACTAAAAAAAAAAAAAAAAAGTTGCAGTCTGGCCAAATGCTGAATAATTAACCAGTAAATTTAGACAATTAAAGGTTGAACGCCTGCTTATTGAAGGATGAATTAATTTAACTAATTCATCAAATATCTAGTTTTTGCCAGTGGATGAATAAATTCTGCAGGACAAGTTAACAAATTTACACCACTGATCACCCAGTGGCCACTGAAATAACATCATGGAATAGATAAAACTCACATTACTGAACTATGAAATTACATAAAGAGATAGCTAAAAGCTGCATGACTAATTCATAAAATCCCACCATTGTTTGGTCTCATGCTGCGCAGCTTACACTGATGAAGTTATTGTCAGTTAAATTAAGAAAACTCTTTTGGGTGAAATGGTACAGTTTATTATGAATACTGCCTGATGAAGGGTAGTTGAATTTAAACCATGGTTCAATTGAAAAGTGTTGAAATAGATGAAGCAGTTTGTTCATTGGAAACGGAACTGCTTTAAAACTAAATCAGGTTAATCGACTGAGATGTTTAATGAGACACGACTTAAATTATAGTATGAGGCAGTCAAACCTGCATGACTGTGGAAATTACATTATACGGCACAAAATTCAACTTTTGGTTCAAGCATCCTTCTGCAGTTTTGTAAAATCTCACCAACCTATTTTCATTATTTGCGGCAGATGGTCATCTTCTTTACTGCATACAAACAAGATTTATCTGAAGCTCCGGCTTCAAATACACGTTTTAGATGAATGAGTGTGTCACTTGATGACAACGACTATCCTTTAAAATCCTGCACCCATAACTATCGAGTGTACCCGGTTACTGCTCAGTGTATCCACATCATATTATTCCTTCTTAACTTCAAACACTTCTCTCAGTTGCCGGATATGTTTTTTTTCTCTCTCTATTTCATTTTTTCAAGTGACCAAATTAACCAATTTAAAGATTTATTTCAAACCCAATGTGTTCTCACTTTGTTGTTCAAATCACCAGTGAAAGGTTTTGTATTGTGCTTTTGCTTCTACGTCGTTTACTCTTCAGAAACTTCTTTCTCCCCTTCTTTTCCTCCCGTTCCGTCTCTGGATCCTTTCGCACACACTCAGACACACACAGCATTTGTAGCCATTTCTCATTGTTAGGCCATGCCAGGCTGGGCTGCCTGCATATGTATCTTCATGTTAAAGTGTGAGTATGTGTGCATACCTGTGTGTGTGCGTGTGTGTGTGTGAGAGAGAGAGAGTGCTTTGAGTGAGGTCTAAAAATAGCCTGTGATCATTTGTATTCAAACACGTGCTCTGTCTTTGAAATTCCAGGCACGCAAAAGACGGTGTACGTTTTAAAACAGATGTCTTTATTAGCAAGAAGTGTGAACAATTTACCGCAGCGCACGATGACATTTCAGCTTCTTGCTTGATAGCACACTGACCTTTAAGAATAATTCAAAACATGATGGCAGACAGAGCAATGCAAAAAACAAGGCATGGAATGCTACGTCTACGACTTGCATTTTAATCAAGCAATTTCAGGGACGTAATCGATGATAATTTTCATTTTATGTAATCAACCCAGCTTCAGACTGTGTCTCAGGAAAGTTTAGCACATGCTCCCATTCATTCAAGAAAGACGAGATCAAATTTAGCAAGATGAATATTGCAGATCATCGTCACTGTAACAAGTTCAACAAGTTTGACCAGAAATTTTAGGTGCAATCAAAGAATCTGGCTGAAGGTTAGTTTCACCGCAACCTCACATTTACCTACATTCATGTCTGTGTGATCTTCAAAGGACACTTGTTTAAAATCAGATAAAACATGGTTCAATATGATTCCACTGAAAATAATCTGATTGGGAGACGCTGATTAAAATTCCAAGCCAGTGTTGTGCAGGTTACTGAAAATGTGCAATTTATTACAGTTACAGATGACATAATATTTATGACTGAAATTAAATATCTTTTTTTTTAAGTTAGCTATAGAAGGTTATTGTGATTCATTTACAGTGCTGTGTGGGTTAATGTAGGTTAATACAGTTTGTTGAAAGAAGATGCTCTATTTTCTAGATGTTGGCACAATGAACTAACTTCATGGAAAAGCAGCATGAAAAACTGATATTAAAAAACTGATATAAATTGTAAACTGCAACAAACAGATGGTATCAAGAGGAGCTCTTGTATATTTCAGGCTCCTAATGCATCACAGCTACTGTGTGTACGGCTTAGTATTCGTCCCCGTTAACAAGAAAACATTTTCAACTGAAAATGGAAAACTTTGTTACGTTTGGGCTCCAATTGCATAACAACAGCGGTACGAACCACTGAAAAAAGCTCTCAGGGTGGAACTTTAGGAAAATGCCCCTTTTCTGAAATGGTATTAGATGTGCGCCATGATCATAGTCAACAGTTGTGGGCATGCACACCAAGGATTCAGTCATAAGATTGATGTGGGCTCTTCACTCAGGAATTCTCTAATGAAGTGAATATTTACTGCTCCGTCATTTGGATCAGATGTGGAGACACATTTTATTTCTTACAAATTAAAGATAGTGAGTGGGCCAAAACGACGAAGAAAGACACATTGAAGGAGCTTCAGTGTGTACAGCGTACTCTTCTCCGCATACTAATATAGGTGGAATTCTTACATAAAAGCAGCACCCACTAGAGGCCCAACATGAAAAGTACATCGTACTGTCCTGCAGTATCAATGTCGCACTAAGTGAAACTACATATCATTTAACTATGAAAAGAAAAGAAAATACAAATTTCAAAGATCTCATGTAGAAGTTCCTACAGATGACAAAAAAGGATGTTGAAAGCATGTTTTCAGTGTGACTCTGAATCTGACTCAGGTTTAATGTCTCTGTGAAAATAAACCATTACAGTCAGTCTCATGAGTTCTCGTTCGCCATCTTTGATTTTTTTTTGGGGGGGGGAATTGTTCTGAAAATTGTGGCTTAATGAGACCATCTGGTTCAGACTGAGAAATTCCGCTTTTTTTCCACAATAAATTAAATTGTGAAAACAGTACACTTCCACTTGAAACGTATGAATAACACCTTAATGTCCCCTATGGGTAGTGATAATGTGGTGATCAACAACTAAATTCTGCTCGACATGCTATAATTTGCATATGATAAACTGACCTTCTCTGTTTTTGAGAGCAGTTTGTGACATTCAATTTATTTTTTAATCAAGCTGTCATAGAGTGAATATTCCAGATTTATTTAGGATATTGTGCTGTCATTTAGTAACAACAGGACCTATTATTTTGAAACTTAATGGTTGCTACCATAGCCAGCGAAGTATAGAATGTTTAATTAAAAGTAGGCATTAAAAACCCAAAAATAACCCGAGTGTGACAGAAAAAAAATGAGAAGTGCACAACAGCGTTGCAGAGATGTAAGATTCCACAGAGAAAAATGCCCAATATGTGACAAAATAACACAAAAATGCAAGATTAAGACACAGATGAGAGTTCTTGCTTCATTTTGGATCGTTTTGTGTCTCTTTTAGACCGGGTAGAGGCCCCTTTCACAAGTCTGTGCCCTGAGGTGTGCTGCTGAATAAATTGTCCGTGTGGTCAGCTCTGTGGAAAGGTACGACTCCTGCAGGAATCGTTTGATCTTTCTTTTTTAGCACATGCAAGCGTACCCACGCAGGCTTTGTATGTTTCACTGTACAGGTTCGCCAGCGCTCGGGGCATCAAACAAGTCTTAAAATGTATCTGAAGCGCCATGAATATTTCAAGAGCACAGCAGGCCTATGGCAGTGATGAATCAGCACATTTTGATGCCGAATAGCTTCGATTTAATGGAAACATTCTAAGTAGCCACATGAGGACTGCTCCCCTCATGGAAACATAAGATTGGGGGGGGGGGGCAGGCTACAGAGGAGGAAAATCTGCCCATCCATCTTTCCGGTCGTCTTATTCTACAAGAAAGTTGTCCAAGGTTTGGATACAGCACTTTACGAGGTGCAGCGTTTGTAAAAGGTAAATTATCTTGATTAATATTGTGCATTTTTACTGTTTCTGCAGTCTCAGGGTATAATAATCAGTCGTGCGCGCATACTCTATAACAATAGTGGTGGAATCAACTATCGGGAGGAACTTGGGGTATTTGTCCAGACATAAAACATAATATGCTCTCCTGACCTTGACAGCAGATTTTAACCTAAAAAGTGCAATGGACCTCTGCTCCAAACTTTGGCATTGGAGAGAAATATTTTAGCCATGTGAACAGCAGGTCCCTTTAAAAATGAAGCGATTCCACATCTGCTCTGTGTTCCATAACATTCTTGAGTGTACTTGTCTTTGACTTTCTTAATCTTATTTCTAAAACATCTGAGCGGGCAGATGTTTCTTTTCTTTAAAGTAATTACAGATCATAAAATGATTTGGCTATTTGAAATAGATTCTTTCTTTGATTGTTGGTAAAATCATGCATTTTATTCCTGCAAATGTATTTTGTAATGTATATGTATCTGCTTGACATCTTGTCACATCAGAGGGTAGGTCAGCGTTGGACGTTTTTGTAAACTAAGACGTGACTCTGAAGCTCTGAGCTTGTGTTTCAGCATATGTGAAGATACTAGTACAACATTTTATTTTTTTGTGTGTCAATGTTACACAAAATGTATGAAATTTCACACTAGAAAACAACACTACAAACCAACAACTGGGTACCCTGTAAATTGGTTGGCAGCTGAAGATATGATCTCTTATGTCAGTGAGCGTTATGAAATTGTTATTTTCTAGCAGGATCGTACAGACGATCAAACATTGATGAGTAAGTGTTGGAGCAGCTGGAGCTAAACCGAAACACACCAAAACTTCTTTTTACACATTTTACTTCCTACAAGGTTGACATTTCGGAAGGAAACATAGCTGGTAAGTGCCTTTCACTTCCCACTGAGAGTGCTGAGCAGCCAGCAGGACGGGAGGGCAAGCAGAGAGTGAGAGTGGAAGCTTGAACCGCAGAGCGAGAACTTCAGATCTTCTGGTATTACTGATGCGTTGCCTGAAGCAGGAATATTAAAAAAAAAATAAATAAATAAAAGATCTGTGAAAATATGTGCCCACTACAGATGCAAAGACAACGCTTGGGAAAAAAAAAAGAAGAAAAAACGAAGGGCACTGATAGATGCAAAGGGCACCTTGACCGTAGAGGAGTTATTGTGACGGAGATTGATGCTGTGAATTTGTAGAAACGCACAAGTTTAACCCCGTTTCCTCACATCAAATGGAAACATTAAATACATTGTTGAAAAATGACCAGTTTTAATTCTACATGGTGTACGTATTAGCTGTCAAGATAAAAACACAAACAAAAAAAAAAAACAAAAAAACACATAAACCTCAAACCAACCCTGCACAAGATGACTAACATTCAAATGCACACATACACACACGCACGCACACACACACGTGTATGTTTCAGTGTTTTGGGTTTCAACATTTCAGAGGGCCCCAAGGCAAGGGAAGCAATGCTGACCCCAAGGTTGTCATCACTGTGTGTGTGTGTGTGTGTGTGTGTGTGTGTGTGTGTGTGTGTGTGTGTGTGTGTGTGTGTGTTAATGTAGTGGTAACTGTGACAGCAGCTCTGCCTTTGATTTGTGTGCGAGTGTGTGTGCACGCCACCTTGTAATTTGTTTGTGTGACTGTGAGTGAGGGACTGCAGCGAAAGTTTGTGTGTGTGTGTGTGTGTGTGTGTGTGTGTGTGTGTGTGTGTGTGTGTGTGTGTGTGTGTGTACACTCATGTCTTTATGCGTGCTGGTAGCAGGTTATAACTGGGACAGCAGCTATAATCCCCTTGAAGAGTGATGACCCAGGCTTTGCACAAGTAGTTTGTGCTACTGACCAGGTTACACACACATGCATGTGTGTGAGTGTCTGAGCATGTGTATCTGAAGTCCCAATTCAGAGGCTTTGTCAGGGAGAAATATTGTTTTAGGAGTAATTGGGCTTTGGGGCAGCAATGTGTTGTTAGTTAATTGTCATCTGCAGAAGGGAATATCCCTGAGTCGATGTGCAAAACACTGAATGTGAGCCTGATCTTGACTTGTCAGGCATGAAATTCAACCGTGTTTTGGAAAAATTTGCATCAAAAGTATGACATTTGTGTTCAGAGAATCATTTTACTGAAAGTACTACGACATGCTACTAGTTTTTCCCCCCATCTTGCGAACATCTTAAAAGAAACCTCGTAGGTCTGATAACAAGTACAAAATGCCCTCGTGCTTGTGAAAGCATCCAAATAATAAAATGTGTTATTAACATACAAAGATAGCCAATTCGAATAACCGGCAACAGAAGAGCAGCTTTTCAATACAAGTACATTCCAATTTTTGCAGCGGACTCCCGCTACGTTTGAAAATGTTTGTGTGGCAAAACCGCTCTCATTGTACTCGAGACAATTACGCCGGGCTTATCACAGATTCAGCCCTGCAATTACACACCAGGCCACTGAGCGAGACAGTAATGTGCGGCGGCCAGTGGCCTCCTGCGGGCAGAGCACCACGTAGCTCCTTCGCATGCAAGCCGAAGAGGGTCGTTGTGACTGATATCACTGGCGGAGCAAACAAACAAGCCGCGGCTATTAGCCATATGCCGCTACAGACGCAGAACAACATGCAATCAGATCAGCCACTCCGGCAAATACACTTAGAAGAACAAACACACAAATTGAAATGTATGCCCTCATTTGACGAAGCGCTATTACAGTAAATGAATCGGGGGCCCTGCCACCGACGTGTTCATCTGCATGATTTTTGCATATCATTTACAATCACAACAGAACGCCCACACGGCGGAACATCAAAAACGTAATCGAGTGAGCGCCAGTGCTTCGGTCAAGCACCTTCAACTTGTGTCCCCATTGGTGGGAGGTATCAGTTTTGTCTGTGTTGTCTTCTTTAGCCACTGTTCTTCTGTCACTAAAACACCCCGAGGCCTGTTTCCCAGATATTTAATTCAGTCTATTATCAGTATACAGTGCAGATAAAGAAAAACTACTTTCATATGAGAGTTGCAAATGCATTCTCCATCAAGATGATTGCTGTAATCATTACAGCTGTGATCCATGTAGGTCTGAATTACAATAAATTATTGTGATTTTTTTCAGATATTTCCGGCATATCGCAAACAGCCGATAATGCTCACAAAGTCATGAACCTGATCAAAATAAAAAATTGATAAAAAATTGATTCGTCTGAGGTCAGCGTGGAGTGAAGGTCTTTGTCTATTTCCCCCTTGTGTGAATAGGTGATTGGGGTTATCCAAAATGGAACTAAAACTTTGCTTACTGCACATACACACAACAGAGTAAGTTTTGCACATGTGAGAAGATCAGCAACAACAATGAAATAATCCTTTGTGCGGTTCACCGTTTTCAGTAAAGTTAATATATACTACACTGTCATCTGGATCACATATGGACATATCTTATTTCACACACCAGACACTGACTGGATATATATGCGTTAAAAAATAGACAGTTAAAAGGTATTCAAATTTCTTAAAGAAAAAAATTCTACGCATGTGCACCACGGCCATAGTAAACCATTCTCCTGCACACACACCAGTAGACGGACAATAATAATGGCGGCTTCCAGAGTGGTCTGACTCCCAGTTCATACTGTTTTAGGACTTGGTAGTTGGAAGTCGCCCTGAGGAGCAATCCAACTGTCATCCGTCTATCCCAATGCCCGTGACCTCGCCACTAGTTATAATTGTTATAATCAGCTTTTATTCTCTTTGTAATGTCATCTCGATGGCAAAACATCATAGTTCTTCATTAACAGTAATGGAAATGTGCATCATGTTAGCATGTCAGAGTCTCCTGACTAACCCTGAGGATTACCTTTTATATTGTCTGTATAAATATTGCAGTCTTCAGTTGCGCTTATATATTCTCTGAAATATGATCCAATCTTGATATTCAAAGAAAAAAGATCAATTTTTAACGAAATGAACTCAATGCCATGATATATTTAGTAGAGCTCCGTTAAGTTGTGTTATCAGAATTTGACATTTTGCTTTGACAGTCTGTAATGGATGTGAGCTTCGTATTGGTTTAAAATATAAATGAAGGGAACCGTGCGCTCGCTTTAGAACTGCCTCTGTGTGTGTGTGCGTGAGCGCGCACTCAACATAAAACAGTGTTCAAAGTACTGAGAGACAATGTGGAGTACTGCAGTCAATTTGCTCAGGTTGCATCATATCAGCCATTCCACACAGGATCATAAAAAATTAAACATTCTTTTGATTGCCCTTGGATTTTTTTTTTTTTCTTCCTTTCTATCAGTTCTTCAATAGTGAAGTATGCTCGGTAGTGGGTACGTCTCCCGAATGCTTAGTTGTGTTTTTGTGGCGTATATTTAGTAGTGCAGTCGCAGCGGGAATAAAACACTACATCCTGGTGACACAAACGTCTTCATCTATCATCTTAGCCACAGTGGGAATAGAACCTTGAACTTCCCCTGTGCTGCTGCTTCTGTCATTCCAGATGGAATATGGAAACCACTGCACATGCTCTTTTTTTCCCCCCCTTTCTGTTCACATCAAAAATCGCTGAAAGCAGTTTAAAGACATGATTATAGAGACAAACCTACACTGTTTATGGAGCCATTTCTCTCTAACTGTGTCTCTATCTCAGCACATGGATTCCAACCACAGCTTTGCCCCATTTATTTCACAAATTTTATCCTCTTTACAGCAAGAAAAACTCTTTTTTCTTCAGATCAACTCATTCTAATATTGTTGTTACTGTAATGGAAAGTGTGATAAGTGGAATTCAACAAGATACAATTGTACTGCTCTTGAACCTTTTAACAATAATAACTACCACTGTCTGCTGAGCAGGGCAGAATATGAAAGCACCTATTGGCTGGATTATTAACCTTCATTACATGATCTCCAATTATCCAAAATTAGAAATCATTAAACAAGATAACAAAACAGAAAGAAAAAAAAGACAAGAAATATAACACCTTTAAACAGCAGTTCAATTAACAGTAGTTCTCTTTCTGTGATTGATCTTATTGATATTCAGTTGTCAGGTTATTTGGGGTTAGAACAAAATGCAAGTAAAGTCATATGCATAAACCTTCTCCAGAGTAGTGATTCCTGATATTTTAAGACCAGCAAAAAGCAACAAACAGTGTTAGACATAAAAAATACAGTCACTACACTTGCTTTGACAATTTCTTTGCCTTTCTATTTGTATCATAGTAGTTAAGTATAAAGGATGTTACACAGAACACAGAAGGACAACCTACCAGGAGTAAAACCTGTTTGATCAGGATGAATGATGCTTTTACAAGCCTAATTATGAGCACTTTTATAATGATTTTAAGGTCATAATTTAGAAGGGATATGGGTCTGTAACTGCTAGGGTCCATATCATCTTCTTATATTCATCTTTTAGTTTCAGAATGTCATAGACTGTTTGCAGTAAGAAGTTCTTATAAACCTGTTGAGCTATTAAGATTTCTTTTTTTTTTTCTCCTCAGTCTCTTTCAGTCACCTCTGCACTTCTTCAGCGTGGCTTCATAGAGAAATTAGAGTCTAATGTATGCTTTCACCGTTTCAAACAACATCGAATCGTTGACCTTCTGATTATCGCAGGTCTGGAGGAATTCTGAAATACATCGTGATGTTCATTAAAGGTGCATTAAGGAGTTTTACAACCTTAAAAATACTTATTTTCCACCATAAATATGTTACACATGTTTAATGATGTGTACAATGTGCCCTGACATATTCATTACAAGTACCTCTAACAGCGCTAAATTGTCACTTGAAAGTTGCAGTGCCGATCTGGCACCAGCATTTTTTTGGGGAGAATTTGAAAGGAATGACGTAATGCACGCTCCAGCTGGCCTGATTGAGTTAAGTTTCGTTTTGTCCGCCATTACTCCGCCAGAAGCTTAGTGAGCAACAACTGAGCAGGATCTTCCAGAAAGTAAGAAAAGACTGGCTTCCAGCACTGCCACAGCTCCAGCACAGACTCCACCAGGTAAAAGAAACTTAAATCTTACTCGAGCGCTACTTAAAGAGCGAGGAAGGAGTTCCCCTCTTGCATGCACACGAGCCACAGGCACGAGTTTTTCACTAAGCTGCATTACGCCCAAGGCCTGCAGGGGGCGCTGTTTCACATAAAACATGCAAACAACACAGCGGTAAAGCCAAAGAAACTCATCTGCATTTCAGCTCGTTGTTATGGTGGTCGATACATTTAATACAGATTAATCCTCACCTATACTGATCCTCTCCCACTTTTATTTCATTGTTTAAGGCTATATATCCCCGTGCAGCTGTTTTCTTAATTTCATGCCATTTGTCCTATTCTTCAATTTTTTTTTTTTTGTCATCTTATGTGATGAGAAATTTTAAGAAAAAGATTTGTCGAAGCTGTCTGTGAAAGCCACTACAGAAGGATAAAAGAGAGGTAAGTCCACATATGGCTCCACAGTTGCAGACTGAAAAATCATGGTGATAAATAGAAATTAAAATGACACTAAAAGTGACCCTCTGTGAATAAAATCAACCTGATTACATCAACATATGGTGTCAGTGTCTCTTTGAGACATGAAGTTTTATCTTCTCATCGGCTGTGTAGCAGAAGGGAAGCGTTCAGTCGATACATTTACATTTGAAACGTTCATCAGATGCTCTCAGTTTGAACATCCCTTTTACAAACTGTTTGGTTTCCATGTAGCCAACATTTCAAACCACAGGAAGAGTGTGTTGGGATTTTCTGCAGCTGCTAATTTATTTTTCTTAAGAACTCCCACATGCTTTGAAATGCATTAGTTTATGTTGCTGTGATCTAATGAAAGTTGTACTTCATCAGCTGCTGCAGAAATGTTTTTTTTTTTTTTTTTTTTACTGCCAGCTAACAGTTTCAGTGAGTGACATTCCACTTCGGGCCTATGGGACAATGATGACACTCGAATGCGGCTAACTCAAGCTAACAAGGTTGCATGCATTCATCTTTTATTTATGGCATTAGTTTCCTGCCAAATAACAACCTAGCCTCTCTATAAAAAAGAAAAGAAGAAGAAGAAAGGGGGCACCCCAGTGCTCCTTCTATCCATCACCCTCAGCAGCAGCACAGATTTATGATCGCTGCACGGCGTCTCTAATCTGAGCTCGTAAACTCTGCAGGAAATCTGAGGTGATCACTTCAGCCTCCGTCAGTCTCCCTTTGTCTCTACTTACAGGTTTATGTGCAGATGTAAAATCCCATATTATAATGTCTGTCACTCAACCTAAATCTTCTGTGTGGACCCTCTATTTACATTTGCAGGGGCTGAATTGATAAGCTGTGAAACATAGGATGTGTGTGTCGGTGAGCAGCAGAAACTCCAATGTGGAACTGTCAAAGTCTCTGAGAACCGAGACAGAAATAAGTCCCTTTAAATGTATTGAGATATGTTAATAAGCTCACCAGCTTTCTATAACTCTGCAGCATCATGTCCCAGAAAAAGGCTGTGGATCCCCCGCTCCCCCTGCCCCGCCCTCATCTTTGATTTCCCAAAACATCACATTGTAGCCAAGCTGGAATCTCCTCTTGTTGCAAGAGCGAAAACAGTTTCGACACTAAAAGGCTCTCAATTATGTAATACTGTACGCCTTAGCCGCCAAACAGGCCAAGGGAGAAGAAGATGACTAAAATGGAAGAAAAAAAAGAAGACAAGATGGAGGACACACCCGCTTTTGTCATCAGACACAAGTCATCAGGTTCAGAACGACTGAACCATTCTGTGGCCAAATTTCATCCAAAAATAGAACTCCACACTGCCTGCCTTGGTTATTGTTGGCTTTCACCAACCAGCAGCGCTGAAGTTAACATTAATGTTTCAGGACACATACAAAGTGAAGAATTCATATTCATATCCTGGGATGTCCCGTTTGAAATCACCGAGCATTACTGCTCTGCTGCTGAGCGATCCGAAGGCTGCAGAACTATTGAGACACTACCGGGATGCAGACTGACAACAGCAAGGCGACCATTTTAACTGTATCAATTCACACTATTTCTGTTGTCTCAGTCCATATCTGTCTGTATTTAGCATTGGGTGAATATGGGCCAAGTCCGTTATCTGCACATACTATATATATGTCTGTGTTTCCACAAATCTGTTAACACATTTTAAAAAGTACTGATATATTGATTTATTTCCACAGTCTCAGACTAAAAATATGCAAATTATCTATTTGAAAACCTGCCGTGTTGAGATACCCCAAAGTTACAGAAATAAAAAGATTTGTTTGTACATTTTCAAATCAGTTGACATGAAACACTGCAGCATCAAACCATCATTTTAGAATCAATACGAAGGATTTGTCGTCATCATCCGTAACCTAATCCACTCTTCACACCAAATACCTTCATGCACCTGATATTCTCATGTTCATTTCTTGGAGGTACTTCCCTCACTTACTTTTTTTTGTCCTTGCACAAAATGGCAATTACCCTTTGACCCCACATTGATTTTATTGGCTGGTACCCCAGCCAGTAAGCTGCTGGGTAATTAGATCACCGCTGGTCACACTAAGTGCAACTGACAACAAAGAAACTGGGTTTGTGGTTTCTCACTACTGAGAATGAAAACACACACACACACATACACACATACACACACACACACACCTATCAGCCATGCAAAACCTGTGTGGGCTTCCAGCAAGCTTCAAATGTGAACGTTTTAGCTGATACTTTGTGGGGATAAAAAGCAAGACTGTGTGTGTGTGTGTGTGTGTGTGTGTGTGTGTGTGTGTGTGTGTGTGTGTGTGTGGCCACGACCACTCCTCTGCACCCCTCCCTGCTTGTTCAGCATTAGTGACTGTCAGGTTTCCTGGAGGGAGGTCCCACAGCGCGAACCAAACCCACACCAGCTGCTGCTGTGGCTGCTGCTCTTAGCTGTTTATCGCAGGGCTCCGTTATGTGTGAGCGTTTGAGAGGTGAAAGATGAAGCGTGAAAACTGCCAGCGTACTGGAAATCATATGACCTGTGCTAAAACGGAGAGCCCGAGACAGGAGCTCATTTTCAAGACTCGTGCTGTTTGTGGGTACAACACCAGACTTTGTGTTTTCCTTCTTAGCATCCATGTCTGACTTCTCAGTCCCCTTTTTCTTTTTTTTTATTTTTAAGAGCATTCATTCTGAACAGCCTTGAAGTCAATAAAGCTTGGGGAGGCACTATCTGTTGGCATCAAAGGGTGCATATTCCATTTTGACCTCACCATACTTAATTAGAATGGAGCAAAAAACTAGACTTACTGGGTTTGATGATTAAGATTTCAAGTGGATAAACAAATACATCCAACTCATTGACCCAAAAACATATCCTTGAGATAACACTTCTCTGTTGTATTTTCAGTTGTTATATGGCAGTGGCTCTCAAAGTGTGGGGCAGACCCTTCCCGAGGGTGCCATAAAGGCAGAATATTGGAGTTATGTCAACTTAAAATGTATTAGATTCTCTTGCACAATGAGCTGGTTTGATAAAAGCATCACGTGGGCGCCTGCAGCTCTTCCAGGCACGGCATGCAGCCGAGGCTAAAGAGCAAAGTATGGAAATCGGCAGGATCATTTAGGATTGTTGGTTCTTTTGTGGGGAACGACGGGAAAAAGCAACTGTGAACAAACAGCAGGCTGAAAAAGTCACTGCATTCGGGAAATACTTCATAGCCTGCACTTTACTGTCACAGATCTCCTCAGTATAAAAGGAAGGGATACTCCCTGCAAGTGTAATCCAGTATTCTTTTGCATCAGCCAAGAAGAGATAGCAAATTATTCATGGGTGCCTCCCAAATACCCATCTCTCCTTCATATCCCACAAATACACGTTCCTTACAACTGTGGCACCATTCAAAAGAAAAGCAAATAGTGTTTTCAAGACTTTAAGCTCGGCTGATATGAGGTATTCTCACCACAAAGACATAATGTACAGAAAACAAAAATCAGGCTGAATAAAACTAGTGAATATGAAGAAATGTCAAGGAATCCTTTCACTGAGTTGCAAGGACACACACATCTCTATTATACTTTATACACACAATATGTGCATGTCACTTTGGGCACAACCTGACTGGAGTCCGAGGCTTTTAACATGTGCAGCATAAGAAAACACTCCGTGCAGCCGCTGTTAAAGCAAATCTGACAGTGCAATGAGATCGTTATTTTAGCAAGTGCTAAGTTTCTCGCAGCACCGCTGCTCCAGCATCCTGTTGGGCGCACGCTCGTTCTTGTTCAGTTGCTATGGCAACAGCTTTCTCTCCATCTCCTCCGATTCTGGCTCCCCTCCTGCTCACTCCTCCCTGTGTCATTGGCCGTGTTCGTGTGTGTCCAGTCAGTGACTGGAAACTCCAAATATATATTTTGTTCCCTTTTAAAATACCTAAAAAAATTAAAATAAAAAATGTAATCAATCAATTTTACATAATTACATTCACAGAAAATAAAAAAATGATGTTACACAAAGCAAAACAGATGATTACAATGTTGCTCAAATCACAGACTATAGCCAATCATCGTTCCAGAAGAATATCATTGTTGAACAGTCTGATTTTCATGTTGGCTCCGCTGTCTTAGCCATAAATACAGGCTCCAAATACTTTCTGTAGTTTTTAAAGATCCAGACATGCCTTTCTTCACTCCATAACTGAGAAGCATTAGTATATTGTGCATCTCAAGCATAATAGAGGAGCCATAGGAGTCCCAATCAGCCAAGTTTACTCACATTCACAGTTCAGCCAAAATAAAAGTTTAATGAAACACGTTTTTTCCCGTGCTTGAGTGACAGATTATTTGCCAAAATATAATTTGATTCATACAGACTAGCAACCTCTGAGTCTGAAAAAAAAAAAGCAAAGTTGTAGCTCAAAGGTGGAGCATTCATAGAAGGAAAAAAAGTAATATCATGTAGAGATCCAAAGCCCTCTTACTACTTCTCTGCTGCCAGTCTCTAAGCTCTGACATATAATTTTAAATCAGCCAGGTCACTGCAGGGTATGTAATTGTAGTCGTCTGATTTTCTGCTAAGCTGAACAGTTGGGCGTACTTGCAATTTGTGATACAGTAATGTTGAATTCCAAAGCCCAAGGCCCTTTTTTTTTTTCCTTTTCTACCTTAGAAACAACCCCAAGCACAGTCAAAAATAGCTCAAGATGTGTGCATCTCAATAAACTACAGCGGCTCCTCCAATAAGACACTAAAGTGAATTCAGCAGTATAATTAATCTCTTTTTTTTTTAGCATGAACATGCCAGTGTGAGATTTTGAAAAACTATGAAATTGAGTTCCTAAAGAGTTCCTTCAAAGATTATCTACAATGCATCAACAAATGTTGAGTGTCACAACGAAAATCTATTTCAACTCCATTTATTCACCTTATATTTTGTCAATCCCTTTTTTTAATCTTTGAAGGCATTGTTATTTTGAATATTTATCATGTTTGTACACCTGCATGCCACCATTGCCACGGTATTGTTCACTTACTGCGATAAACTGCGTCATGTCAGGATGTGATGCAGCAGCAAGCGGGTAATCTCATCATTGTCATGCTTCTTTCTCGCCGCAAACCTAAAACCATGCAATTCCAGCCATAACTTTGCCAGAATGGGAGCAAAGGACCACGAGCCAATTGTTTCCATGACACATTTATCTTGCTTCCCATCTTTTCTGCAATTCTACTTTGCCAATTCCTGCTCTTATGTGTACAAAATTGTTTTATTTATTTATTTATTTATTTTGCTGCTTTATATTCCC
This sequence comes from Salarias fasciatus, assembly GCF_902148845.1. Classification (NCBI taxonomy): domain Eukaryota; kingdom Metazoa; phylum Chordata; class Actinopteri; order Blenniiformes; family Blenniidae; genus Salarias; species Salarias fasciatus. The sequence continues at coordinate 16,273,833 of NC_043763.1, forward strand.
AGAAATATCTTCACCAATTTTCACATGTAAAGAGAAACAGGAGCTTTTTCGCCAGAGTGAAACCTGATCTCCTACTGGGGAAAAGCAACAGCAAACGCAGAAAGACCTCAGAGATCGGAACTGATTTGTTCAGAAAGTCAACAATACGTCAGATTGACATTAGTCATGCCATTGTGTCTTTATACTTTATGTCTGGAAAATCTTAACTCAACAGCCTTTTGCTCCGTGAGACCGTCGATAATCGCTTTGACCAGAGAGAATAAATCTTGGGTCGTGGAGATGAGTACATTATCATAGCTTTGCACAACACCGGTCCTAAATGTCACCATTTCATCTTTTTCTGCATTAAAGAAAAAGAAAGAAAGAAATAACTCTCAACATTTACTTCTAGAGGTCACATTCAAATAGGCTGTGAGATTAAAATCAGAAGATTTAATCGAAATGAAAAGAGGAAAAAGATTAGACAGTCCAATCAGCTGTAACTGCTCAGAATCTTTCGTCACCGCGGAGCAGCATTTTCTCCACAGGACTCAGGATGGATTCTGCCATCATGTCTGTTATTAGTGTACGGTACTTTATTCATAGCAGCAACATACATTTGGGATAAAAGCGTAGATGTTGTGCTTTCTGACTACAGCTGAAAACAAGGTCAAGCATCATTTAAGCAGATAAATGAATGGATTCTGAGGGACTGTATGGGAGTTGAATTCCTTCACCAACCTTCAAGGACACACTTCACGTTTCCACCTATATACACTGGAGGTGAAATTCACATCCAGTTCACCCCAACCCAGGATATATGTAGTTTTCCAGAATCCCATCTGTCATTTATTTTAGAAACATTTACACAATTTGAGCACAAGTCCACATAAAGCTGTTTTTTTTGTCTTGTTTTTTTCCCCCCCACATATTCACACAGATGTTTGTTATCTGTTGCATAGTTGCTTTCCTGAACGTTGACTGGCGGACTGTAAAATAACATCTTTAAAGCTGACAGACTGTTAACGGGCACTCTCCTGATTGGCTTCCTTTATTTGGATGCTGCTAAACGACTATCGGGACCCATCTGTTGCCATTGCTCGCAATCCCAGATCCGCGGCGGCACTCCACTTAACCATACCTCACTTTTGCCCGCTTGCACATTTGAATATGAACAAGATAACACTTGACACACTCATGTTTCCCACTTTGAAAAATGGGACACATAAGCATGAATCTGTTTAACACTCATGCATGTTTTTTTTTTTTTGCTTTTTTTGCTGTTGTTTTATATCTTTCTATCTCACAGCCTTCCCCACACATAAAATCATGCCCTCTGGTTACATATTATCCAGACACCTCAGTCGTTTTTCAGCAGCTCTGTTCGTCCGTCTCTCTCATTCTGTCATGTGGGAGCAGCTGATGGAGTCATTATCATGAGCCTCATCTGAGTTTCCTGCAGGTGCAGTCTGTTTTCACTGTCAGGTAAGAAGGCATGCACTTGATTATTTGTTCTGGCAATCAAAATGTTCTCGTGATTATTCCAATAGAAACATTTGTATTAATTTTGTTAAGCAATTATTTTAATCAAACCGTCTGCAGACACTGAGGCAGCAACACATTTTCAGGGTACATTGCGTCTTTGCTTCTATTGCGTTAACTTTAAGGAAATATCTTGGTTTTTTTTCTCTTAAGGTTTGTTAAATCTCACAGGGTATCAATAGATTGTTTTACTTAAGAGAAGCTCAATAGAACAACACATTTCAGTAAGCATAAGACAATTTATTAACGCCTATGTTGAGACTGATGGTCTTTGGGCTTGAGAAAACATATATTTCAAGTGAAATTACTTTAAAACAATATGTACTTTCTGTCATTTGGTCTGACTAAGTTAACAATCTGTGTACATTTTAGCCTTTCCTGATTTTTCTGGGATGAAATTCAGCTCATTTAGTCTTTACAAATATACATAATCAAGATCACAATGAGCCTTACAGGCCAAGTTTGTTAGAAAAGTAAGACTTTTTTCTTCTGTTCCACCATTTAAAGTATGAAAAAAGAATAAAAAGAAATAGGACGAAAACAAAAAGAACAGCTGAAGATAATGTAGCCGTGCAATAATGGACTCTGTGTCTTATAGCAGTGTTTTACAATGACAATGCTAATTATCAAAATTACAAGGACAGATACTGCCAAGTTATTTTTTGGCCCAGATTGTGGATTTCGTCTCTCTGAAAGTGCTTTACTCGCCCCATTAGACGATCCCTGTGTAGATTCACTGCCTGTGTTCATTTCTATCCTGTGGGTGGGTTGCAGTCTGGGTGCTTGGAGCTGCTGGTGATGGTTTGGACACGCAGGCTCAGGCTTGGGGGCCTTGGCAGGGTCACGGGACTGTTTGGTGGCCTGAGTGGTCCAGTCCCCCTGAGCTCTGACCTTGTTGTGTGGACAGGCCAGACCATTTCCCCCTCCTGGTCGATAGGTGTGTGCTCTTCTGGTCAGTGGATGTGTGAAGTGCTACTCTGGCTCCCTGAGCAGGACCGCTGACTCTGACTCTTGGTGTCGAAGACTCGTGTGCGTGATTCAAACAATTGCTTGCTTAATACAAAAAACCGCAGCACATAGGATGTAACTGTGTCACTCCGCTCACCCTGCACACTGGTGATGCTCACAGATTTGCCAGTTCCAGGTCTTTTCTCTGCTGAGCTGCTCAATCTGGGTTAAACTCCACTCATCCTTTTTAGCTTGTGCACAACAAATACTCAAAGAACTACAGTATATGACAGGCTGAGGTGTTCACTTTTCCTTTATAGGTCAAAACTAACATTTTGACATTTAGGATTTAGAAAATCTCACACTGAATTTTGAAGCTCCAACTACAGCATCCTTGTGAGAAAGGCCAACAGTGACTCAAACAACCACTAGTTAGAACTAAGGTCTGCAGTAGTCTGAGCTTTTGCAAGACAGTGAATCTTGAAACAGATGCTCTACAGCAGCAGAAGACCACAGCAGGTGTCATTGTTGCCAGGTAAGCGCAGAAAACTGAAGCTGCGGTTCACGCAGACTGATGCCACATCCAGAATTTAGTGTAAACAACATGACAGCAAGGATTTATCCTGCTTTGTATCAATGGTTCAGCTGCGGCTGAGGACATACTTCCAGTGACTTTAAACGACAGTTTCTTGACCAATAGATAGAATTCGCTGCACACTAGTGACCTACGCCAGGTCCAACAGAGCTTATTAAGGGTGTGGCGGGACGGGGTGAACATCATGGATGTTCAGTTCACAAATCTGAAGGAGCAAATCATGCAAGGAGGGACCAGATGTCCAGGAAAAGAAGAAGAAAGGGGATCCCACACAACATTTGCAAGGCGTTTCTAATAAAGTGACCACAGACTGTATGCGAGATGTGTGTTGAGTGAAAATTCATTCTGGTTCTCTAAATATAACAATATATTTGCCAAGCATGAACCGCTCATCTGAGGCCAGCTGCCTCTCAGTCAGTAAAAAGTCACTGATTCTTAAACTTAACCACATTTCATTGGTCATTAACACGTATCTTTGTCCATTACGTGTTGATTTCCTGGTAAATATTCCAGGTTTCATTTGGATTATTATCTTATGAATCAGTTTCATATTTGTGACAAATGAAATCTCAGGCAGTAGAGAGCACATGCAGTAAAATGTAAATAGAATTAGGCAAAAACAAAAACACTTTTGTGAAATGTATGTGTATTTTCTTTTTTTACTACCCTTAAACTCAATTTATATATACGTTTTTTTTTTACAATGAATCACTGCCAGACAACAGCAAAACTAGCAGCTCTCTCCCAGACACCAGCACAGTTCTGGCACACTATTCATCCTGACCCGACTTCATGTTTGATTTCAACTTACCACAAAACCTCATCGGAGAAAAACATCAAGCATCAGAGTGCTCCAGCTTCTCAACAGCCCAGAAATGCAGTCAGTCAACCACCTGGCAGCAACAAAATAATAATAAAAAAGGAACCATATGTACTAAAAGAAAAATATCAAGTGAAGCAGATTGCTGTGTGAAGATGTCTTTTTTTGGGATCAGAAGTGTGCGACAGGAGCTACAACTTCACCAGCATCTTTAAACTCACAGTGATAAATGTTCAAGCTATGGTCTCCGGCACAGCCGCTCCAGACGACGGCGGGTGACACTGCTGTCAGCTAAGGACAGAAAATAGAGGCAACAATTTAGACAGAACAAAACACCTCCTTGTTTTTTTTTTGTTGACATGTTCGGATGGTTGACTCAGAATTTGATGGAAATGACATGGCAGTATCCAGAACATCAGAGCATTCACTGCATTCTTAACTTTTGAACGGTTCAGTGAAATGATGCTCTCTGCTGTCAGCGAACTTTAACAAAGTGAAATGGGATATTCACGTCACGGATGTTCGACTGACAAATCACCAGACAAAAGGAGGTTCAAACAGTTTCTGACAATTTCACTTTGTGAAATGGAAAATGTCATCAACTTGGAAAAAAAGGAAAAGGTAAACACCAGCGCGGCAGCTAAATCAAAGGTAAATGCTGGCATACTGGTATTGCTTTGATATATACTGTACATAGCAATCAATGTGTATACATATAACATCAATATCATTATATTATGAGGAATTACGGTGAGATGAACCACCACCTGCAGATCTGAACTGGTCACTGTGTAACAGACTCCTGGTTCACATAAGCATCAACAAGGTCTGCCCCCCCCCCCCCCCCGCCCCCCGCCCCCCGAGCAGTTTCTGGATTGTCTTTCAAGTGTGACTCCAGAACTATCTTCTATATCATTTCTTCCATTTTGCACATGTCACACTGCACCCATTTGTGAAGCAAGTCTTTGAGATGAGCAAGCACTTCTTAGGGAGATAATTCAGCTGGTGAGTCAAAGGAACAAAACCTCTGAGAGTTGGTGTCTCTATTAATCTTATACTTTCACAGTATAACCGTCTTTAATAAGTCATGATCTTTTGTATCTGGAGGGTTCATGGCTACAAAAGCACTTCCCAGTCTGGAGTGGTATCAACCCAACAGCCCATAGTTTCTGTGGCCACTAAAAAAAATACTTCTACGTACCAATCTCTCAGAGGTGGTAAGAAATCAAAAAATCCCAATGTTTGTAGCTTGTGTTCTCTAACAGGGGCACCAAAAAATGGGAGACTTGTTGGCCAATTCGTCTGTTTTTGTTTTTTTTTTTGTTTTTTTAATGTCACATTGCAGAATAATGATATTCCTGAAGAGCACCCTGCTTCTCCTGCCATTGATTTCTTTTCTTTTCTTATTGCACACAACTTGTAAACAATCAGGTTTACAGAACAAATTCAGGTTGGACTGTATTATTTAAGAAAAAAAAGAAAAAAAAAAAAAGAAAATTGATATCTACTCAAAAAGTCCAAAGGCAACTAAATCCCAAACAATGGCATGAAAACAAGCGCCTCACCATTGTCAGCTCTCCGCAGGCAGGTACCATCAAAATCCTTCTCCCCGTGGATCCTCTACAGCAGGCCTCATATACCTGTTGCCCCTCCCACCCTCCCATGCGACCAAACCATCAACAGAATTGATACTTTCATGTGAGGTACTTGCTATGCACTCAGATACAGATTCATCCACAAGTTACTCATCACCATTACAGCTTCACTAAAACAAACGAAATTAAAATACTTTACAGTGTTTAATAATGTATGCTACCCTCTAATCTCTGTCACACTTGGTACGCTCCATTCAATTCACCAGAAAAGGGTTGAGGACTTCCTTCTTCCTGTTTGTCAGTCAGCCTTGGAATCTGCTCATGAGCTGGAGTGAACACACGCAGAGAGCCTCAAACATTTCCAACACAAAGGAACAAACTGAACAAGGTTATGTGGCTTTTGATCTTTGATTCCAGCACTGAAGTATTTCAATAGGTGTGAATTTGATGACAATATGTCAAAATAAAACCAATTAATCAACACCGTCACATGCTGCGAGCAGGCCGAAGCCTGTGCTCTCACCACTCGAACCACCAAAGATCAACACTATGCAATCAAACGGCTCCAAACACCACTGCACTGAGCTTCTGCTATTAGGTAGAATATCTCAGAAACGACCATTAGGGGTCGGAGTCATGGTGGAAGCCCTGTGAAAGGCCTAAAATCTATATTCCACCTGCTAATATTGTTTTGGGGTTAAATGATTTTCTACATAGACAGTCTCAGTTGCCCTTGGCACTAAGAAGCGCCTTCTGCATTGAATCGAATCCAACTGTCTGACTACTAATTACATATTGATGTCCCTCTGTCTCTGGGCTGCTTCTACCTAAGGGCCACAAAGGAAGTCATTTATTTCAGTTGTCAGCTGAAAACTGCTCTCTTTTATATTCATTAGGAAGTTGGAGACAATAACAGCGTGAACATATCTTAAATTAAAACCCAATAAAAATACATACAAACAGCTGATTTAAACAGTGGGACAAAATAAGGGAAATAAATTAAAATCTAAACATCAAGCAAATCAGCCTGAATCATTGCGCAATTCAGTTGAAAATGAAAAAAAGGGCTTTTTTTTTTTCCTTCGAGGTCAGTTATAGTTACAGTATTGCCTCCAGAGTAGCTTTGTTTTTGATGTGCAAACACATATAGGCATAAGTCTTATCTCCACCAACATTTACATCCTTTCATCCTGTCATGAACTCCTTTTAGCTCAACAAACTGAGGAAGGTGTGTGTGTGGGTGCGTGTGTTTGACTAAAATTGAAAGACAAGTATGCCTAGCACATGGTCTCTATTCAGGAATTGCACCGTGTGATGCCTGAAATGCTTTTTTTGGGGACTGATACAATTATTTCACCACTTTGCAGAATCTGTCATAAATTAATGCCAAAAAAACCTAAATTTCAAAAGTGATGACACTTTAAAAGTTTTTTTGTTTTGTTTTGTTTTTGTTTGTTTTTTCATAAAAATAACCAACTTTAAATGAAAATTGTTGACAAAATGCTGATAAACTTCTGGGAGCTGTCAACGTAGATTAGATGTGCTTCAGTTAGTTTGGATGTTCTATTAATGTGCGAGTTGATGTAATATACGCATAATTGTCCTGACTTGAGCGGAACGTGCTCGTGTATCCACGCATGTGGGCGCACTTGTCGGAGTGTATGAATATCTTGCATCACCTCAGGTGTGTTAACTCCAAATTTTCAGTCGATGTTCGAAATGAATCACCCGCATTCCTGCTGACATAAAAATCCCCGCAGCGTTAATCAGGAGTGGTCTCAAACAAATGCAAGCGGGCAGTACGATGGCCGCCATGTGGGCTTCAATCAGAGCCGGTGTTGTCCTACTTTTCGGTGTTTAACAGGTCTCCAGGCTGTCGAAAGACAACAGAAGCAGGTGGATGACGATAAATGAGAGTAACGGGGAGAAAATGCAAATACAAAACAAAATATCACTATTATAGGGCCATGGTTTTAGCAGAAACATCTTTGATACCTTTCATCCATCTTCAAAACAACTTGGTCCTGTCCAGGGTAGTGGGGCGCTGATAAAGATAAATATAAATCAAAATTTGCATTTCCTCCTCTTGGCTCACCACTCATTTTAAATGTGTGAAACTACAGGTAAATTCATGTCAAATCAGCTGGATAACATATATTAAACTACAATTATCCCGTGAGCCATCAAGTGAGGGATCAAGTCTTCTTTTTAAATCAGTTAACATTTATAACACCATCTCCAAATGACACACTTTGATATTATAACATCCTCTTTAGCTCATGATCTCATGTTCTCATTATCTGTATTATCTATATTAGATGATATGAAGCTGGTAAATTCAGCAGATTTGCAACATTCTCAAACTGGATCGTTTGCTTTTTAAGCAAACAGAAGATGGAATTTGCCCTGTAACTCCAGCAACATGAGTTTAAGGTAGTAGGTTTCTTTAAAATACAAACCAAGTGCCAAATCAATATTGAGAAACATCTAAAAGGTTCTGCTTCTTCCAAACATTTCACAAGTTCGGCTTTAAATGCAGTACTTTCATAATTTTCACGACACATCACAGCCCCCATGAGAATCGACATGGAAACACGGTTGCTGTGCTGTCAAGTGTGTTTCCACTATTCTTTTTTTTTATTATTCTTAAATCTCCTCAGAAGCATGTCAAAAGAGCTTTTGATTGAAAGTCTGCTAAATTTCATGCTCAGACAAATAGATCATTCAGCCTGTTCTCATGCATTCTGCAAACACTCAAATAAGAACAACCAGGAGTCTTCAGATGAGAGTTTATGTGCATTATTGCTTTCTTTTGCCACGGAGTGATTGGATGCAGTGCAGAACAGTGACAAGCACAAAATGAAATGTGATGCCATAGATACTGTAACACATTGGAGCATGACAGCAAATTAATTTGAATTTGACAGTGGGGGAAAAAAAGGAGTACAAATGAGATGATCTGTTATAAAGTAAAAGGTGTTGGGAAAAGGGGGGGGGGGGGGGGGGGGGGGCTAGAGATTCGATAAAAGAAGATGAAGAGATGAACGAGTGAATCAATGCAGCGGACGACCTGGAAACATTACGGCTCTGTTTTCACTGAGATTCCCAGTGACAAACTGGATCTTTGGGACGACGACGCTTTAATGAATTCTGAGATGCTATTTTGGATAAATGTGTCAATATTACACCACATTTTATTCATGAGCTTCATAATACAGTAACAGTTTGACAAACAGTTCAGAGAAATATGCAAGAATTTTGTTTGCACTAGTTTGTTGATTAGTTTATCTGAAGAGGCTGTTGCTTTGACAGATAATTTCTTTGATATGGAGTTCAAAATAAAAAAAAAAAGTGTGTTTTAACACTTTTGAAGAAACCTGTCAAAAAAAAAAAAAAAAAAACTCTTCACCTCCATGAAAGTAATAGAAAACTTCCTGCTCTAATGCCAACATGGAGACAATGAAAACAAACAACCATGTTCCAGGTAAATATCCTCATCAACACTAACTGTAAGAACAAAAATCTACATAAACAGATGGAACCAAGTGGATGCTGTGAGGGAAATAAATGAGAACAACAGAACAGAGGACAGTATTTCCAATCTGAGCGTCATACACAGACATAAAAAGGCCTAGAAAGACAAGAAGCAGCAAGAAGACAAAGTACAACAGAAAAATCCTCCTGCCACAGGAGAATTAGTAAGAGTGCAAAACAATGCACGATGATTTGAATAGAGAAGATAGTTTGAAACTATATTTTTCATGTGAGCACATGAATATTCCACTCTACAAATGTAACTCTCAGCAGTATGATCCGAATATTGATGAAAGCCTCCAGCTGAAAGAAAGACACCAAAATTGTGGATTGTTTGTTTTAGCATTCCAAATACAGTAAATAGTTTGGAAACTGAAGAATCAAGAAGTTCTCTCAGGATTTCAGGGCAAAAGTAAATAAAGTTCTGAATGTTTGACTTTAAACTGGCAAGCGGCCGAAGGCAAGTAATATAAATCCAGACAAATTCACTGTAAGACACATTGGAAAGAGTTTAATTGTAAAAGATACAATTGTATATGTACAAATGTTCAAACAATATTGACAAAAACAATGAATTAACTGTGGGTCACATTGTAGAAAACCGTCATTTATTTCAGACTGAAAAACGACATTTACAAGTAAAGTAAATATTAACATATTTAGAGACATCAATATGGCTGTTTATAATAAAAAAGGTTTGATGAATAAAAGCGTGAACATATGACAGAGAAATCATCATATTAATTATTATTACTGTGACAGGAAAGCTCTTGTTAGGAGATATTTTCCCCAAATAGTCGACTCTGTCATTACAGTTTCGTGGCATCTCAGTACCGATGAGGGTTATTATTATTTTTTTCACCCGAAGAGGTGTTAAATGAATGCTAATTATTTCACAGTTTTGACTGACAACATGGCAATATTTCAACAACATGGCCCCAAACCATCCCAGATGTTTTCACAGGTTGAAAGAGAATGTATGTAATCCATTTTATTACTTGAGACGATGTTACATAATGTTCTGGTTTCATGAAGGACGAGGTGCTTTCAGTGTTGTCCTGGGCAGACATAATGAGGGAGGGCTGGAGGAGGTGACACTGAGCGAGATGAAAGTAAAAGAATTCGGAAGTTGCTGATCTGAAAACAACAGAAAGTTAAGCGGTAGCAATTTTCTCTGCTAATTTGGCCCATTCATCAACTTGGGCAATGCTTAAAGGAGCAGCAGCGGCCGTGACTTAGAGGTCATATCAGTGGTTAAGCTGCCTCAAAGGCCTGACCCTCCTTTTTCTGGTAAGTGAGTCACAATGGAAACTACTTTTTAGATATCAGCGGTGTTACTTAGAAATTAAAGACCTCTTTTTTTTTTTTTATTCAGAGTATTATAAAATCTGATGTCTCAAAGCTCTATTCAGGCAGTGTTGGCAGCACATTGAAAGAAATTATTTCTCTCTAAACTGATTTAACCCTCTTTAAAATCATGATTAATCACAAATGTGTGAGCAGTAGTTCATGTCTGTGTGCTATCAGTCATTTTTTCCTTCCCGATAGACAGAACATATCTCGTAGATGTCTTTATATACTGTTTTCTGTGGATTGGTACAGTAAAGTGACTGGATGCCTTATTACCCTTCTGTGAATTCTCCCGTGCCCCAGACGGCAGTTTGCAAAGAAAATAAACGCACATTCAATCACAATTCATTATAGTATTAGAAAAATGTCAACCAAGACACTCCATTTGCAAAAAAAGATCTGCCAAACAGAGCAAGTCAGTGCCGGGAAGCAATCCAAAGTCATTACCACACGATTTGTCTTGTTCTTTTCTACTGACCTCAGAGCTGTTAGTGCTGACTAATAATCCTGCTGTATATACCAACAAATTATATGAAGGAAAAAAAAAAAAAAGGGAATTGTGGTGTGTTGAGCTTTGATCTTAAACACTGGATTTAAATGGGTTTTTCCTTGAGTGGAACTCTAAAGGTTTCATTAAATGGAATCTGAATGGCTGGTGGAGGTGCATGTGGCAAATTGCAAGGCAGTGAATCAAGGGTCTCAGGATGAGCACAAAAGACATTAACGGGACGTTCTTAAATGCTTTCTATTCACAAATTCACAAATTATCTGGATGCCTACAGACGTGAAGCTCCAACAGATTGCTTTTTTGTCTTTCTCTCGCTTTCTCTCTGGCTGGAGCTTAGAAATAATTTACTACAGCTGACTAAAACTTAGACTGATTAAATGCATTACAAAGATTGATATGAGTGTTAACCATGAAATGCATCTTTCAACCCCTGTTACAGTTGCTGGTGAGATTCTATTCTGGGAATGGCTGTCATTACTGGATGTGTCTCAGTGGCAAAAACATTCTCTGCAATACCACATTCAAATGACACGCGAACAATGCCTCCATAAACATCAATTCAGCAGCACATTTATTTCAGTTGCAGCCAGGAAACAAAATACGATGGTTTGAAAGTGTTTAACATAAGAGTTCAAAACTGTGCATTTTGACTGTGATCCTAAAAGGAAAAGGGAGGTGTTCTGCTGAGTAATCAATCCATGTATTGTCCATTCATCCATCAATGTCACTAATCCGCATCAACAAATCCAGACAGTAAACAATTCACAAATATCAACCAGGTTCCCATCCATCAGTCCATTCATGTCTTTTATTTTCCATTCCTTTAATGTATCATTCATCCAGCTTGAATTTATTGGTGTATCATTCTATCTGCACCATTCATCCAACATCCATCAATACGCCACTCATTTGTCATTTGTTTAGCTATTCATTCATTCATATTTTACAAAAAAGTATTCATATGTCTGTCATCCATCCAAACCATCATTCAAACATTCTAAAATCCAACTTGTCTTTTATATAAAACTCATCCATCCAGCAATCAATTACTATCTTATCTCTTCAACAATAATGTAATAATCCAGTCATCTATAAACAAGACAGACATCAATACATTCTAACTACTAGCCAGATAAAGGATGTATACAGCAATCCTGTCATCGATGTTATGTGATCAATCAATCAATCATGGTGCCAACAATTCATTTATAGACATCTTTTCAACCGTCCTTCCATTGGTAGATTTCTTTTTTTTTTTTTTTTAGCCCTACAAGGCCATTATTTTTACAGATTCCAAAATAACATCTGCTCACTGTATCCATCACACATGGATTTACATTTGAAAAAGCATTCAACCAAACTGCTGACCAGAACCACTAGCCATTCACCAATCCCTGATGAGTTAGTAAATGGGAAGGTGTTCTGGTCACTTGTCTATCCAGCCAGGCAGCAAAATAGTCCATTCATGAGCTAAGTGAGCCTTCTAATAATCCATTCGTCAATGTATGCGCCTATAACTTCAAGCTATAGATCAAATCAATAAGAGACTCTTCCAACTGTGAAGCATTTCAATCACCTTTTACAAGATGTAATCATCTTTCCACTGATGCATATTCATCAGTAGGTTTATTGTGGATCCACCCATTTAATCACCGGTGCAGTTCAGTCCCACCAGACATGATTAATTTTATTTTTCCTCATCGTATTTGGTGACCATCCATCCATACTCAGTTAACTTATCAAGCCTTCATGCACTAATTTTATTTTGTAGTTAACGTTGTCTGCCTGTGATCCCTCTCACTTTTTCATGTGACACCTCCTGTACAGTAGCACTAATCTGTCTCCTTGATTTGAGTCGCCAGGCATTCGGACACAGAAAGAAAGCTCAGGTAAAGGTGAGTTAGAAAGAGAATTAGTCACACAGAGTGTGAAGATGAATTTGTATGTAAAGAGAAAAGCGACATCAGTGAAGGAATCCATTCCTCAAACGAGGAAAAGATTAGATAATCTCCCTTTTCTTTCTGCCCCTCAAACCCCGCCCCACCCTCCTTTTCATCTCTGTCACGCGGCACATCCATTTCATTCTATTTGATCAGCTTTATGGTCAGGACAGTGAAAGAGAAACTCTGCCAAAAGCATCAAAACAAAACTAATCAACATTTTTGGGCCATAAATTGCATCCAATCCATGGTGTAGAGCTCTCAATCCCTCCACTGTGCACACGCTCCCGCCCATCAGACAATCCATCTCCCACTAAAACAGATAGATTGTTCTGTTGTAGAATGGAAAGGGAAGAGTAGGGCATTCCAGGACATGAAAGGGCCATTTCACTGAAAAATAAAGTCCCTGTCACACACGAAAAAAGAAAACTTAATAGCCAGAAGCAATCACCATCCATTCTAATGCTGTGTGATTGTAGTGAAGGCCCAGTACTGATGAAGTTGTTGGCCAAAAATTGGACTGTTAAATTATTACACTACTTCAGAAAGCACACAGTGTACAACACAAACTTCATTGAATGAGAAGAGATCAACCCTAATGTGGCATAATTTAATCAATCGAGCAGAGTTACGGATTGAATGCCATTTTCTGGATCAGGTGAGTGGGTGAGTGTTCCAGTCAATGGGCGAGTGGCTCCACCCTTTGAGGTGTATTATCGCCAAAACTGTGACTTTTGCCATTTACGGATCATTTCTTTCTCTTCCTCTTCTTTATGTCAGTGCCGGGTGGCAGCGAACCTGAGCGTGACCAAAAGTCGTCTGCGTCGCCCTAAATTCTCTTAATGAAGTCCATCTCTCACAGATACTTGAGCAAATTGCTGCTCTCATTAGTTAATAACTTTTTAAACTTCAATTTTGTTCTACTTCATAATGGATTAAAATACCAAAAACAATAATGCTAAAAATGAAAACAATAAAACAATGCAAAATAACAAACAGTATTCATTTAAATACCAAAATGTGTCTCGTGTGCACCGGCAAGTGAAGACATTTTTCTTCACTTAAAAAGTTGAGGAAGTTCTACCCCAGCAACTATGTGCCCTGATATCATTTATTAGTTATGAAAATCTACTAATGAACACATTTTAATTAGCCTAACCATCTCAAAAAGAGTCAATACCTTCATACTGTATGCTGCTGAAAATGGCCTGTTGAGTAAAGGACAAGGAGATAAGGAAGGACAACAATTCCCCTTGATACAATCTAAAGTGTGTCATTCAAATGAATACTGTAATGATTGAATACAGAAGTCAATATTGAGTTTTTATCCGGTTAAATTGTGATTCTAATATTAGATTCCATTTAGTTTCGGAGTTTCAGTCTCTCTCTCATATTCACAAACATGAAGGAGGGCGCCGAATGCGTGATATGAGCCAAAATTGAGTCCTTGCCCAGTGTTTGTACAGCAAAGAGATGGCATCGCTGTAGCCTCGCATGCAGACGAACACAAGCAATCCCTCTCCAAATGTGTGGCCTCAATTCACTCTGCCTCTCTCCATTTGGTTGTTATTCAGACGAAGAGCAGAGAATGTGTGTGTGTGAGTGTGTGTGAGTGTGTGTGCGTGTCTCAGTCACTGTGCTCAGCCCAGCATGGAGAGGCACATCTAATATGCTATATAAACAACGCTCTCTTCCTCAGTTGTTATCTCTTCCATTTTGTCTTTCTCTCTCCGTTCGGCTCTCTTCCTCTTTGTTTTCATCTCGACCTGCCTTCGCCTGGCGTTTCGTCACACCGGGTCTGCCTTTGCACAAAGTCACTGCGCATCTACCCACTGTTTACTTTGATCAATGGGTCCGTGACTTTGCGTGAGAGTATGCAAATCTTTCTCTGCGATGTACTACTTGAGTGATTTCATCTCTACATTTCATCAAGATTTTTTAAATAATGTTTTTTTTTTTTCACGATTATCTTATTCTGTCTATGAGATGCAGAAATATATTTGATATATTTCATGATATCATCTCTCACAGATACAGCCATAAACATGCATCACGTCATACCTCGAAGACAAGAAACTAGAGTAATGACTATGAGGCAAAGGCCAATAAACTGTGTTCCTTGTACCTTAAAACCATTTCCCCCAGTTTGCATCATACACTTTTGTGCTTTAGACAATTTGCTCTTTGGATCACAACTCCTCCCCAGTTCAATCTGACAAGTTACAGAGACAGTGAATGTTGCGTTGGTCAGACATGTGAACTGGAGGTCGTCATATGACCTTGAGTGTTCTGGAATAATTTTCGTAACAAGTGTACCAGCAGCTTTAATGCCAGAGAGTATCATGTTATTGTTAAAGTGGACCTATTATGCTATTTTTCAGTCACGTCATATAGGTCACGGACGCCCAAAAACATAGTATATAAGTTTGTTTGCCCCAAATTCGTCCTATGTTCGGCGTTTGAGCGGTCTAAAAAGTGGCTCTGAGGAGCCTTCTTCAGAACAGCCCGTTTTTGACAGCCTATTTTCCGTGATAAAATTGAATGCATCTGGCCACGCCCACCTCGTAAATTCACTGTAGTTGAGAAAGCACCTTACAGGAAGTTACACCGGAAGTTTCAAAATAAAACACAATGCACGACCTCACGGACGTAAAGTTTTTCCTATATGTTGTTATTACGCCGCCTCGGGAGGCCCGAGAATCAGCTCAACAGGGTCCCAGACAGTAGCAAACGTGGAAATTACCATTTTTATATAGAATAAACCATACAAAAGTAACTATTGGATAAAGAAAAGCTCTGATTTGAGATCAAAACATAAACCATGTACTCATCCTTGCTGGAAGTACCATAAATTACAGATCAATGTGGCTGGACGAGCAGAGCGACCTTGCAGAAGCGAAATGAGGTGTGTTTTTTTTCTGTTTTTTTGCTCCGGGCCGTTTACCCAGTCGGCCCCAACTCGGCCCCTGGAAGTCTGGCACCCAGGCGCTGTGACAGCCGAGGCCGAGCCCCTCTGCTGGGAAGAGGAGCTCCGCAATGTTCCCATCCGAGCTAATTGTGGCTAAGTTAGCGAAAAGTGTCAGCTAGTCTACCGTCTTCAGGTGGGTCAGCTGACCCAACTGAAGACGGTGGATGAGCTGACTTTGTAACACTGGCGATGGATGAAAAAATATAGCCGAAATGAGCGACCTATCCGGGGGCCGGCCAAAGGCTGGATCCTCTTCTGGGGGGGGAGTGGTGTTCCTCTTCATGACGTCGAGAAGAGGAAGATTTCAGAACCGCGTGTTTGAGTGTGTATTTTCTTAAAAGTGGAGCGCACAATTGAGGGAGGTGACTGTATTTTTCACTTCTGGGGGATCATGCAGAGGCTCTGGGAGGCAATATGACTGTAAAGACACATTTTTAAAGTGAATTTTGCATAATATGACTCCTTTAATAAAAGTATACCAACAGGCAGGCAATCCAGGAAAGATATAATACTCCTGACTAGGGGTGTGAAACATATTTTAGTTCAAGGGCCACATACAGTCCAGTTTCAGTTTGGGTAGGCCAGACCGGGGAAATTGTGTCATAACAATCTTTAAATTCAAAGCTTCAAAGATCTTTGTTGTGGCGCAAAGTATACAAGATGAAAAAGTCTATATTTTCAAAAAAACCAACCGGTTACTATCGAGAATGACTACAAGCTCAACATGAAGCCAATTTTAATGACACCTGCTGGAGAAAAATACAGCGAAACGTCCGAAAAACTTTTCCCACAGTTGTTGTCGTAGGTATGTTTTCAGGAACTTACCCTGACAGCATGATAATAAAACTCTGTTAAAAAGTGGTCTCATTGCAATTTTTACAATTTGCATGGTTTGACGGGCCAGATTGGAGCCTGTTTTTGCCTGTTTTAGCTCACTGGCCTTGTGTTTGACACCCCTGATCTACACATTACCTTGAAAGACAGCTGTTGATATTCCAGAAAATCTTGCTGGAGATTATTTGTATATCTTATCACAAATGCACATGTAGGCAAAGCAACAATACTGAGAATGTTTCTAAAAAAAGAAAGAAACCAAAACAGTATATAACTGGACAAATATAAACTCAGGACACATCTGTAATTTCAAACCTAAATCCGACGGGTTAAAATAAAGTCTTGCTTTACTGACCTGACAATTTAAGAAACTTGAGAAAATGCGCTCAAGTTACATCTTCTCACTTCATTTCATCTTATCCCAATAAGATAAAGTAACAAACATACACTCTCTGTGAGTTCTCAGACACAACCTGAACTTTATTGTGCTCAGAGAAGAATTCCAGGTTGTCTCCTCGATAAAGCTTTCACAATCCTCCAGCTGCTCTATCTGATGCTGAAGGATGAATGTTCAATATTTTAGGAGAACATTTAGCTGCAGTTGATGCTACAGCTTTTCCTTGGTACACGGGTTCAAAATGAGTCGATATCAGTCATCCGATGTATTTTCATCCAAGTCTTTCTTCTGTCCATCCGGCAGCGTTACGTATCCTCAGCCTGACCAGATTATCAGTCTGCAGCGGTTGATGTGTCTTGCTCTCATGTTCCAGCCTATTCATTCTAACTGGGTCTCGCTGTCAAATTACTTTACAACGCATTGCCCCGGGAAGCCACCCACACACATTCACACTGATACAAATATACACAAAACTTCCTAAACACATGAGATAGTGGGATAAAGGCAACACACAGGCATCTGCAGTGATGGCTATCGAAAGAGACAACAAAGAGAGGAGAGCTAAATTATAGCTACATCTCCTATCTCCTCCTCCTTTTGACTTTTTCAACTTCTGACTCGTACATTGAGATGATTTTTTTTTTTTTTTTTTTTTCAGTTTACATAATTGCTGTTTGTTTATTTCCCAAGCAAAGCTCATATAGGGTTGACTTGGGAAACCAAGACCCAGACCCAAGATTGACAAGATTGTCAACCAAAACTGAACTGATTCAGATTTTTTTTTTTAATTTTTACCTTTAACTTCCTCTTCTCCTGTATGGACCAATAATGACCTGCAGGCGACTCCAGTCTCTCATTAACTCTCCCCACATGCCTCTCCACAGCCAGCCACCACCTCCCTCTCTCTGCCCTGCATCCAAGCTTGGCCACGCCCCACCACCACAAGGTGCCATTACTGGGCTGATAAATTAAGGTTATTATGCATCATTGTTATGAGCTGCAGCTGAAAGATACGATTTATGGAGATTTACACTGGCTTCAGTAATTATACCAGATGTACTTTATTGAATCTGGAGATGAAGTATAATAAAGTCAGATCACTGTGCCAAGTGACAGGGTGGGAAAAAAGGATGCAATTGAGAACTGAGCAGCAAAAACACAAAAAGTTTCAGTACATATTATATACCTTTTTGAACCAAACATTTTCTTTTCCTTACCAGCTAAACCTGTGATCTAGTCATTTAATTTTGCATGTGGTGGCTGGATTCTGTTAGACTTGTACTTGTGCCCGTGGATCATGATAAAATAATGCTGGGAAGAGTGTGCAAAGCAGTAATCAAAGCAAAGACAGGCTTTTCTGAAGAATCTAAAATACAAAATGTATTTTTTTGTTTTACACTTTTTTTGGTTTAGTACATGATTCAATGTGTTCATTTTATAGTTTGATGTCTTCGGTGAGAATCTACAAAGTAAATGAACCATGAACATGTGTTCAAAGTTTTGACTGATAAAAAAAACATTCAGTGAAAAGCTAGTTATGTGATTTTGCTGTGTTTATTTCAATATGACATGGGTACATAAAATCCAATCAGAATTCTCAGCAGGGAGCAGATTTTTTTTTTTTTCTTCTTCTTGCGGAGTGGATGTGACAATGTAAATACAACCTGGCACCCAGTGGTTTGAATGTGTTTCTGTGAAGACTACAGTTGGGAGGAAAGGATGAAAGACTGAGCACAAAACAAGGAGAGCCCGCTGATTTGAAAAAAATAAATGAAAAGGTGAGGAAAAGATTTAAGGGTCCTCTCCTCTCGGCACTCCAAGAGTCCTGCTGTGACAGCAGCCTCGTTAAAATGTACCCTTTTACCATGTTAAACACACACTCAGGCACCATATCAATTCTCAAGGCTGTCTTACGCAATCCGAGTGTGTTGTCTGCCAGCTGAATTATGCAGACTGAAGTGGAATCGTCTTCACCGCCTCCCTCAAAGTTATACATACTGGCAAAGTCACACACACTCACAATACCCACATGCACACACTCAGGCTCTTACATTCTCCCACCGACGGGATCACATGTGGCTATGCATATCGAAAGCGCCCCTTCCATGTCTCTTCTGTTGTTTGTAGTTCCCAGTGAGCAAGTGTTTGAAGTGGAATAGCTGGAAGCCATTTTTAAATCTGCTCTCTCTGTACCTGATATCAAAGACAGAACAGTGAATTTATTCGACCATGTAAAGCCGACGTATATTCAGGTTGAGTCTTTGACTGTTTTCGCCCTCCTTCCTCAGCTGTGACTTCATTATTCAGCATGAAGACTGGTAATGTAACTGAGTAACATCGGCACAGAATACTTAAGTCTTGTGTGCAAATTCCAGTAATACAAAAGCGTTAAGGAAAAAAAAAAACTCACATTATCTTTTACAACTGATGGCAAATGCCATGTTTATTTGTCAAAGAGGCAGGGATAAATCTACCCATTGATAGAATGAGTCAATTGTAAATCATTTTCCAAGATCGTTCATGAATGTTAACTTTAAACACATGTTTGCATCACACGAGACAACCTTTAAAGTTGTTTTGCTGAGAACTTTCAGGCTCCTTGACACAATCTCTAAGAGAAATGCCAATATGAGGCAGGATAAGTCATTCAGTTAGCAGATGCTCCTTATATCTAAAGATCTTAAGTTTCCACCCTCTAACCAACAAATAATGTTAAATTCTATTCGGGCAAGACATCAAGTCTGTCCCACGTTTGTTTTCTTGCCCAAATAAGCAAAGCTGAAACAAATTGGGCTTTGCTTCGAATAATATAGTTCAGAGCAACAATTCCAACAAAAATCCAAAAACTATCTTCATCCATCACTGTGAGACAGTTGAAACATATCAGTTGACCACGGCCACAAGAAGGTACAATAAATCTGACACAGAAAAATAAGAAAAAAACTAAGTTCTTTAGATTGTCTCGGAAAAAAATTGAGTTTTCTCTCTGGAGACGGTTCCTCTTATTAGAAACCTAACTTATGGCTCCGAACTCAATGTCAATTTATTTTTATGAAATGTTGCTTTTAAGAGTATGAAAACATATAAAACATTTACAAAGTGTGAAATCTACTCTCCAGAGCAGCCCAACAAACCTGTCTAGTTTCAACATTGATGATGTTGTCGATACTGTTTGACAAGTAGGGTGAGTCCTTTAATTCCAAAAGCCTTGCTATCATATAAGATGTTTTTTGTTTGTTTATTTTCAATAAAACTATGATAAAACAAGGACATTTAAAAGAAAAGATGACTTATGTTCTACTTTTTCATCTGTGAAGCATTAAATGAATCATTTTGACAAGTGTATTTACCCTTAATATTAAAAACACGTCCTCTGTTGTAAGGTGTCCCATATGAATAAAGATTAATACTATTATCATATAATGTGATTTTCATCACCGCCTGTTTTTTCATTGCTTTCTTCTCCTTTAACTGCCCTTTTGCTGCAAAGTACTGTTTACGAAGCTTCTTATTTTGATGCTGGAATGACATCAGGCTGTGAAATAAAAAACATAACAAAACAAAAAAAAAATCTCACAGCAACAGAGTAGGTTTTGTTCTTGCCACTCTTCCTCAAATTTGGATTGACAGCAGGATTCTGATCATTTTTATTCTCTATTTTTCACTACAAACTCTCTCCTCTCACCGTAAGGGATTCCTACTTTTTTGTAACGGTGTATAACTGCAGGACTCACTGTTTTATGTTAGTTTTGATGTTTCTCTTTAGTTTTTATCTACTTACTTTCATCGCACTCCCTTCAATTTTGATGAGACGTAGTTCGAGATCCAGGGAAGGAATGTTGGCCTTTTTACTGTGAAAAACCGTGGCCATGTTTGTCTGAATAACACTAAAAAGGCATAAAATCATCCAATTGCTTTGACCACTGGTTGAACTGCTGCCTCTTTAGATTTGGCCTCAGTTTGGGACTTCCTTGATGTGCCCTCTGATTCAGGATAATTTGATTTAATTCTCTTCAAAAACCTCAATTTAGCATCTGCAGTGTAAATGCTGTTGAATAAAATAACAAGCGTGCGCGTTTTAATGCATTTCCATCTCAGACTGAAATTTTTATTGATCTTATTTATTCTTATTCGTGTATTTTTTTTTCTTCTTCAATCGTTTTGTATCCATATTTAGCTTCATTTCAGGTCATGTCCCTGTAAGTTGAGTTCCTGTGGACTTGATGTCTGTGTTGATGCGCCACTTTTTAGGTTCATCAGGGACTGAAGATACTGCCAGTAATCTGAGATGTTCGACTGGTCTTTCACTAAGCCTTTCCTCTTCCTGGAGCCCCAAAAGAGCTCAGAGTCAGACCTCTTGTCAGTCTAATACTCCCTCTTGTGCTCTCTGTCAATTCTGTGGCCCGGAGGAAAAAGGATTTTAGGCAGAGGGACTCAGATAGCTAAGTAAGGATAATAATACCATTAAAGACAGAGGGAAAGAGATAGCAGCCAGTAAGTAAGCTGAGGGAAATGGAGGAATGAAGGGGAGGGATCGGGAAGGGAGAGATGCAAGGCTGGAATCAAAGCAGGCTTTCGTGGAAGAAAAATGTGTGCGCATGCACGTGTGTGTGGAGAGTGAGATGGAGAAATGGGATGAAAGGTCGAGAAGAGAGAATAAAAAGACATAATACAGAGGACTCTCGCCCTTCTGCAACTGGACATATACACAATGTCCTTATTTAAAGGGAGGGACAGTCCATGGATTTAGTGCTTTCTGCAGAACCTAAACACTTCTTTAAAACTCCAAATATCTTCTCTGGTTTACCACCAGAGCTCTTACAGACATTGGCCTGGCATTCCTCTGAGTCTTGCTGTCATGGAGAGGACCAATTTCTCATGTTTTCTTCCTGTCATTTTTATTTTATTTTATTTTTTTAATAATTCCTGCTACTGGTGCAAAATCAGTCCTAACCTAAAATGTGCATTATTCAGGACTGTTTATGGTTTTTTTTTTTGGTTTTTCTTTCTATTCCCATGAGCAGGTCACAAAGTAACAAAAACACACAAAGCAGGACAGGATGTTCAATCCAACGGCTGCTTGTTTTATTCACTCTGCAGATTTTAGGCCAGTTTGAAGGCACGAGTTCAGCCCACTGGGAGCGAGCACCTTGCTGGGCATTATGGAGTGGGATTGAATGGATGACTGTGATTAGCAATTCAAAACATTTTGAGAAAGCTGAGGTAGTGAAAAAAAGTACTGTTTAATTGAAATTCATGTCCCATTTATTATGACTGCAAGCATTTTTTTTTCCTTTTTGCTAAAAGTAACCCATTAGTCTTGATTGCTAAACCCATTGGAATGATGTGCTTTCTGCTGACAACAGTTAAGTGGTTATCTTGCTTACTTCAGCAGAGAAGTGAGCACTCCTGCTCCTGGAGGGCAACGGGGTTTTGACATCTTCCTGCTCCAACACATTTCGATTGAGATGGGCAACTTGTGATCAGGCTCACCTCAGAGCTTCATGATGGCACTTCCTTTAAATTCAGATGTTTTGGAGCAGGATGGCATTAAAATCATGCAGGACTGCAGGAAATTCAATTCACACACTCCTGGCGTATAGGTAGATTTTTTTTCCCCCCACCACCACATTGCTGCGACATGCCTGGATCAACAACATGAAAAAGTTCCAAAAAACCACAAAGGCACAATAACACTCAAGACTCAGACAGGTACGAACGTTCATCAGACCTTGAGACAGGAGAGGGGGGAGTTTTAACAGACAACACGAAGGCTAAGTGCACAAGAATTCAGACAACCAGGTAAGGCAAAATTAAACTAGAAATGACAAAACGATTTACACAGACAGGGACGCGGATGGGACAATTACAGGTGACGCTGTGGTGTGCACGTGCAGTAGCAGCGTTTCGGAAAAGCCGTGATTTCCCCCGGCTACACGGAGACGGAATTGGGTGCATTTTCAAAAAGTTAAACCCATTTTCAAAAAGTTGGGTTTTTCATGGTTCGAAGTACCTTTGTCCTGTAAATAGACCCCAAAAAAAACACAGAGAACGTTTTTGTTTTACTTGAAAATGTTGTTCTGTAAACTGAGCCTAAAACTCAAAAGCGTGACTTCTTAGTCCATAAAAAAAATCTTGCTGGATGTCATAGAGGCTATTCAGCAAGTACAAAGGGTTCATATCAAGTCTCAGGTAAGCATTTGAAATGGAATAAAGACAATCATTTTCCAACTAAAGACTGCTGCTTCACCAGCAGGTATTCTAAAACAAGTTATATAAACGTATTTTAAATTGTGGGCAAAGTGAAGCAGGAGCTGTAAAGCCAGAAATATATTTTCACTATTTGTGCTGAAGCTCATGTAACTCAGCACTACTGGATCCACGGAACAGTTAAACTAATGAGCGACATCCGGCTGTTATGGTCCAAATGTCACTGGTAATTGTACCAACTGTCCTTCGCCCCTCCACTGAGGTTTTGGAAGAACTAAAATTAAAAAAGATACTTGCATTTTCACCTGGGCACTTTAACAGACTGTTTTTTATTTACCATGTTTTTATTTTACCTGGATAATGATCACATATCTGTCGGAATCATAAGGTCACGCATTTGAAATTCAGGTAGTGTGCAGCTGTCAAAGGTTAAAAAGATGTCAAGGAGCATTTTGAGGAGCTCATATAATAGGAGGCACTTTTTTATGAACAGAAAAACTGGTATGTAATTCAAATAGCTTACAAAAGTAGGTTAAAGGTCGCACAGATATCAATTATTTATCAAAGGCTGAAAAGGTAAAACTGCAATAAAAATGTGTAAATGTGGGCATTTTTCCTAATATCACTGTGTCTGAGATTTTATGGAAGCAGAAATAATGGTTAAAGCAATTTGAACCAACTTGAATTAGAAGAATTGTCAGATATCTTGACTATTTAGGAAATTATCCATTTTTACTCCCACTATTCACTGAATGATCATTGATTTATCTCAGTGAAAGTTTCAAGGACAGGTTTGTGCTCATTGTTGCAAAAAATTGTGAAGTAACTATCAAAAACAAATAATGAGTATGAACAACGGCAATGAAAATTTTTAAAAAAGTGAAATAAAGTGTTCAACGGAATTCAATATTTCTCCACTGACAAAACTGCTTGGGCCAGAACCATTTCTCTCTTTGCTTTATTGGCATAAATATTGAATGTTCGGTCTCTGTGGGTTTTCTTTCTGGTGTGTAAGGACTGTGGATTCCCTGTTGACAGAGTCTGAAAAGGTAGAAGCCATTAGCAGTCTTGCCGTGCTATGAGCGTGTATGTTAGTGTGCACGCTCCGGAAAGTTGAAGGTCAGGGAAAGGAGAGGCAAACACCATCACACTTGTCAATCAGCACGCTGCAGAAGGACAGTACGTGAAAAGGGGGAGGGCCGTGCGACTGAGGGACAGGGAGGACGTGGTGCACTGATAACTTTTGAAAAAGAAGGTATGAAACGAGGACATAAACAGGCAGGACTTGGTGCAGACGGTGAAAAATTGGACCAGGGTTGGGTTCATGCTGCTGGGGGGGGACTGAGAATTGAGGCTGCTGGCTTCCATTCAAACCAGGATTCATTCCTCTTATTCCAGTTAGTTAGCTCACCTAGAGGAGGCTATTTCATTCACCTTCATTCAGATTATTTATCAAAATTTCAGTATTAGATAGAAATGTTTGATGCATAAATGACTGTCTTCATATTTATTCGATTATGTAAGTGCAGGGGCTAATGACCCCACCAGAAATTAAGATTTCCGATCATTTACAGTCTTTCAATACAAGCAACAAGGCATGAGGCAGAAATCTCAGATGAAGTAGAAAGTTGGGAGATAAGATGGAATCTAATAAAGAGATTTTAACAAAGATATGGTGGTGTGACGATGCCATGGTTTGCTCCTTTGCTGGACAGAGTCTGTACTCCTTGTGCATTGATGGACTTTCTCCAATAACTTTCTCTTGCTATGTTACTAAGCCAACTAAACCTAGGTATCCCACTGCAGAGTCTGATAAGAGCCAACAATGGTCCATCGGACAGGTGATAAAAAGAAATCTGAATCTTTTCCTTCCCTGCCATTATGCTAATACTGGGCTAATCACCAACAGTTTGAGGCCGTCCTCTCTGTATTAACAGACATATGCCTTTATTTAACTCTATATTACGTTCCTCTCTTTCCTAAGATTACGATTAAAAAAAGATTATTTCCAAAAATGTTGAACTCTTCACATCTTTGCTGAACTATAATCCTCTTATCTCAAGCAAATTCAAACTTCCAGATTTTTCTTGAGGTTGAATGTTTCACAAGGAAAAAAAAATCATATTCAAATAAACCCAGTCATTTCTTTTGAGTTGTTCAGTTAAACGCATGGGGGCACTTCTGGGAATTTGGATGTGTGTATTCCCCCCAATCTCTCTCTTTTTTTTTTTTCTCTCTCTAACCCATGTGTACTTTCAAGCAAGACTGGTGTGCAATCAAAATGTTTCCGCTCACTGGCGCAGAGAGGCCTCGTGGCCCGAGGGCCACACGTAATTCCTCATGTGTGGACGTACACAGAGTGTTTAGACAAGATAAGTGGAGTGATAAACCTGCTGTAATGACTTAGTTAGGTCCAGATGGCATGATATGTGGGGCTCGCTATCAAGGTATCTGTGTGTGTATCTACGTCTTTGTGCAAATATATGAACTTCAGACCAAAACAGGAGAAAGCCTCCTTCACACCACGTTTCTGAGCTTTCACAATATCACATAACACTGTCAAATCGTTCTGAGTGTTATGAGGTTTATATCTGACCCCTTAAACCCGACGGACCTGGAACCGGTGTTTCGGATTAACTGGTTTCCCTGTCAACTAGTGACCGACAGATGTTGAAAACCCGACTGAAACTTGTTGGTCTGTTGTTTTTTTTCTAGCGAACATCGGTTATCTGCAGTTACAGTACACTTTTAAGTGTCGTGCCTTTTGTGAGCCTTACCTTAACACATACTATTACCAGCAAGTATATACAGAAATCCGTCACCAGCTAACAGGGGAACCAGTTAATCCGGAACACCAGGTCCATCAGCTGTATGCACCAGTTCAACATGTGTAAAAAGTGACTAAAGTGCTGTGGGGATATTTTCTTTCAATTGGATCTCAAGCAAGAAGCCTAAAATGACACCAGGCAGAATATTCTCCGAGTCAACCACCTCCCATCAGGGCAAAACAAACAGAAAACCGATCTTCCCATTTCAAAGACAATACCTGAGATTGCATGTTTCTGACACACTTCTACACCAAATCCAAAAACAATTCACACCAAAAGCAACATATTTTATTTTCTTACCGTTTTGTTGTCACTTTCCATCTATCCACGCTCTCCTCTGACCAAAAGTAACAGCATAATCCTCTGGAATATTGAAAGAGCTTCATGTGCCAACATTTGATGAGCTGCCTCCTGTGGCCATCTTGTGGGCGTGTCGTTAATCTTGGGAGTTTAAATAAAGTTGTTTTTTTTTCAACATTCTACATATTAAGAGCTTTCAAGTGATATGTTACACTTCAATGAGACTTCATCCATCTGGGAGATATTTTTGAGCGTAACTGCACGAGTGCCACCGCCATCTTGGATCAAGGACACATTACAGAGCCAGACACACACAAATGGCAATTAGCTACTGCTTCTGTAAGATAGTTATTTGGCAATGTTTTTTTCTCTGAAACATGCAAATTTTACTTCGTTGTGCTTTTCTACAGCAGATTCCACAGTGCTTTTGTTTTGTTTTTTCTTGGTATGCATTTTTTCATAGATTATTGTTTACATATTGCAAAGGGATTTTTGATTATTTTCCCGGTGATATTGTTGGCTATTTTTGGACTGATTATACAAGAATACTCTTTCTCTTTTGTTGCATACTTGACAGTTTCTATAGTTGTTGAAATAAATATATTTCAATTGGAAGCTAAATGTTATGGTTCAGTCATTTATCAAAATTTGTTTTATACTGTGCATAAAGGTAGAAACTGATAATATAGTGGCTAAATACCAGGGCCAAAGGGTGCATTGTACATATACAGACTTCTATGGTGAAAATAAAAAGAATTTGATAGTCAGAGTCCTTTCAAAGAAGTAAAAACCCACTTGGCACACTTTGTGCAAGTGGCCAAATGGAGGGTTCACCCTGTACTATCCAAACTCTTATAAAAGACTAAAATCTATCTGCTCTGTGCTATTCTTATTTAAATTCACATAGTTGTAGTCAAGGAGTTGCTGAATGCAGGCATTGGTAGTTTTATGAGTGGCTTCATTAGTTTCATGGTGTTTTCCAATGTGTAACCTGAAAAAAATAGGCAAGGGTAAACCTTTCATTTTTCTTTTACTTTATCAAAAATTGCTCAGACACGTTAAAATTCACTGTGTTTTTCACACTGTAATTATATTCTGTAAGGCCTTAGCTATCAGTTGAGACCAAAATTATGTGGAGATATTGTTGATTTAATATGGGTAGGTGTTTTTAGGCGAACCTTGTCTGCAAAAACTCTAGGGCTTAACAGGATACCTGACACTGCTTTTTCAAACTGAAGGTGACAAGGTTTGGTCTGTAATTTAAGTCTTCACAACTTCTTAATCAATATTAAGTGTTATCTGGAATTGGAATTGTAAGTGGACTTCATAAGCTTTTTCAATGCTTGCATGAAAAACCAAACAAACAGCAGTATTGACAGTGGCCAGAGATCAACATGGACTAGATATGTTTCAAAAGATGTAAAGTGGTTGTGAATGTCAAGTCTCAGCTGCAGTCATTGGTACAGAAACAAAAGGCTGAAGTCAGAAGATGAAATTAAATGAAAATGGTCTTGACCAAGTATCTAATCTGCTTAAATGCAAAGGCAACCGTTGACCAGAAATTACCTCTCTTTCCTTCTTTGTAAACACACATGCAGATACTGTTTCTACTATCTGGTTCAACTGTATGGATACCCTTAAACAGCTGAGCATTTGTGCAGCAGAGCAGAGAAAGAAATTACTGGAAACATTTCCAGTTGCCAGTCGGAGGAAGCTATTGAGAACATATAGCATCATGCTTAAGGGCCAAATGAGAAGTTGCTGTGATTTAGAGCCTCTTGGTTGGATGTGTTGTTGGACTAATGACAAATCCCTCATGCTGTAAAATGGTCATGGGGATTCTGGCTCAGGATCTTCTCTCGGTGCCTTTATTATAATCATGTGGAATACTCCCAGGAGCTGCATTTGCATGATGTGATTTCACATTGCTAGATACTGTTCTAATATATCTTCAGACATTAGAGACAGACATACAATTATGTGCAAATATAGAGTTCTAATTCACTTAGACTAGCGGCACTGTTAAATACGACTGACCAGAGGGTTTGTGATTGATGAACATTATACAAAGAGGTTGAACACAAAGTCAAAGATGGTTTAAAAACATTACCTTCTAATCAAAATTCTTCTTTTAAACATGAAATGTTTTTTATGAAAAAAAAAACTGGAATAGCATAAGTCTCACTGTAACAGAAAAGAGATGCATGGACACATTTGACAAAGGCTGTTGACTGAATTGCAACCCACAGTAAGACAGTAGCTAAGCCTCAAGGTCACCCTGGAGGAGATTTGTACTCTTTCATTTTCCGCCTGTCACATGCCACTGGGTTTGAATGAAAAACCTGCATACTCCTGGGCTTTGACGGCACATAGTTTCAATACCAGTCAGCATAGAGAATGCCATGTTTACTCTGGGAGGAACTATGTTACAAATCATGCTGACCAGAATTCCAGATCCCTGACAGCCACTGCGTGCAAGCCAACGATTTTACTGCAGGGATGAGGACAGAATTATTGGATGCAGAAAATAGGTAGTCTGGAAATCCTAACCAAAACCAAACCTAATCCTATTAACCCTTGTTTCCTTGGGCTGCTTCCAGGTGGCATCAATAAACCTCTTGATGAATTTACTAATCTCTGAATTGTGCAAACATTACAGTGTAGCCACACACACGCATCCACTCACCTAAATATACAAAACCCCGAGCCTTCAAAACAAAAGCAATGGGCAGATTCTGTGTGCAGTAATTATAGAAATTGTCTTTCCATTTTCATTGAAATGTGGGAAATAAATTTTGACAAGAAAATCCACCGTCCATCAGTACATCACTGGCTGACATACAGTCCCTGGCAAAAGTCTTCTCACTTATTCATTTTGTAGAAACAACAGCTTATAACGATCACTTTTAGTTAATCCATTGATTTTACAAATGGCTCATATGAAACCTAAAACCCTCCCAGATTATGCTTAGTATACTAGAGTAAATTTGCTTCAATAAAGAAAGATTGATTATTTAATGAACACAGAAAGGTCAGATTTTGGTAAGACAAAAGTTTTGTCTCCTACAGAAAGTAATGTGAAAATTGAACAAACAATTTACTTCAAATACAAAAATATGTTGCACAACATCAGTGAATTAAGTAGTGGTGCCGTGAGATCCGCATTCAAGATTCTACATTCCCAACCATGAAAGGGATCAGATTTCGCAGCAGGATGATTCCCGCAGCAGCGAGCGTACTCCGAATCGCGTTTTGAAAAGTGGAGCCGTGATTTGAAGGGTGTTCTATCAGCCATGCTGCTCCGTTTGCTGAACACTCGGCTACTGGTGTCATTATGCTCGTGTGCATGCAACGCTGTGTTCATGTCCGGCTCAGATAATCATCAACGTTCAAGGTACTGAAACATGGTACCGTTTGAATTTACGTGAATGTTGGTAGTACCAACGGAATTCTGTTGGTACCTATAAACAGGCGCGCGGGAATGTGTTTAAAGTAGAGGGGGCTGGCAACTGAATGAATGAGGGAGTGACGCCATTGCATTTTTTTTTTTCCCCTGCTGTATAGTGCATCACTACTCAGGCTACTGGCTGGAAGACAGATGATGCACACAAAAAAACATTAAGAAGTTCTAGCAAATTCACATTTTATTAAATTTTTTTCTCCATAAGGAGGTTGGCAGCAATTCACCAAATGACAAGAACAGACGAGAACAAAAACACTTCCACAGCAGTAAATCGCTGCCATTTTGAGCGCTGTCCTTGGTGCTGAAGATGCAAAAAAACAGTCAGGTGGGTCTCTGGGTCTGACTCCAAAACTCGCTACCTCCGACATGACAGGCAGTAAGAATAGACTAAAAACATCAACAGATGGACACAAGTCCAGCAAACCAACATCAAGCATTGTTGTCTTTACCTTTGTCATCCTTGGGAATATTCAATTTTGATTTTTTTGTAAGTATTGCCTGTGAAAATATCTGATATTCTCTTCTGCTTGCTGTCTGCCATTGTTGTTGTTTGATTGCGAAGAAGGTGCTTTTGGGTGAGGGAGGAGTCTCCTCAACAAACAATTTAAATTTAGTTTCTTTGAAAGTAGATTTTTCCACATACCCCCACAGCTCTGTGTGTGAGTGTTTTTTTTTTTTTTCAATTAAGATTACAGTAAACACAATGTAAGTGGCTACGCTGACAGCCGCCACCAGGGGGCATTTATGGGCTTGTGCCTTTAAATGTACCAAATCCCGATCCCTAATGTAGACTAACCGATAAAACAGAGAGCTCATCTGATAGCTCAGCTCCCTCTTTTCAACAGCGAGCGCGTTACTGGAGCTGTTTATCTGAATCTGTGGCCGATCCCAATTCCTCCTGCCCATCACTTATTCATAAGGCCCTGAAATACTTGAACAGATTTTTACTTACAGTGCGTATGATCAAGCCTAATGTTGCAGGCTTTATGTTTCCTTATTTTTCAAGGTAAATTGAACAATCTGTGTACAACCTGGTGCCAGAAATAGGATTCTCACTCGCATGATAGATCATAGTGAAGTAGGAGAAGCAAGCACAAATCGATTACTCCTTATTTTATCTTCTCTTTCTCTTTGGCTTCATCTCTTTTATTTTGCCAGACATCGGAGGGAAAAAGATAAAAGCTAGAGAGTAACGGTTTAGTGTACTAATTGCTATTAGCTGATAAGTTTGTTTCTTTTCAAGGAATAGAACATGTTTCTCCAACGATCTGAACAATCTCCTGAATCAGATATTTGAATGATCTGCACAGCTCAGACCACAAAAACACAACTATTTTCATATTAAGACATGTCTAAGTTAAAGAAATAATAAAAAGCAATGCAAGTTATTTCCAACATGACATATTTTTGAAAGCAATTACCTCCTGACTATAAGTAGGGAACACTCTTTTAGTAAGCTGCACAATGCTGATCAGGATGAGAAGAATCTTATGAAATCAAAGAGTAGTTTTCTTACAAATCTGTTATTTGTAACCATTGTAAGCATTGTTCAGAGTTGTACGTTTGACTTGGCTTTTCTGTTAGAGAAGGCTGAACTGACACCCACATAGACAAAGAAGGAAAGAAGGGCAATCAAAACCAGGTACACTGTTCAGATATAGGCAACACTGAGCCCCAGCCAGTCAAGATTCTATCAGTCCTAAGCCATTAAGGTCATCTTATCCAGAGATTACCATGATGTTTGTAACTGTTCTTGGAAAACTGCTACTTCAAAAGACCGTAAGACAGGAGTAAAATCAGGAAAGCCAGCTTGAAATATCAGCTGAAGCACGGGGTTGGTGCTCCAACCATCCATCACTGTAGCACATAAACTGTCACTGAACGACACTTCTGATGCCTAACATGAAGAAAAACTTTAATACTTAAACCCTAACCACACATTTTGGACACTGAGATCCTACAAATGTTTGATAAATAAAGACTGAAAAAAAAAAAACAACTGCAAGCAGCAAATACAACACTCACATTTGGAACCCTGAAAGAAATTCCGTTAAATTTCCCTCTAAAAGCAGCCTGGTGAAATGCTATTTTGATGCGATCACACCCACCGGTGTACAGATCAGAGTACATTACTATTTAAAAGACTGGTAGACAGGAAAATGACAGATATTGCTTTGTGTCAAGCACAAGATAGGCGCTTTGGTTTTTTTTATCAGGGGTTTTTGCACTCCAGCCCAACAGTGATCTTATCTCTGCGGCCTTGGCGCAGCAGGCACTGAGCTGGACGACAGTGAAAGCAGAGGTATGTGGTTAGTGGGTGTGTGTGTGTGTGTGTGTGTGTGTGTGTGTGTGTGTGTATGCGTGTGACAAATAAAGTATTAATGGAGACACCTGTGCTATAAACTTGTCCTGCCTGCCCAGGAAGAGGACCACAGAACTATACTTCACAGCTATGCTAATGTAACTTCAAGCAGAAGAATGTGGCTGCTGCTGCGACTGTACTCAGCCCAATGATGGATACAGCTGTCCGACTGAATGACTCCCATTGTGCATATACGCGTCACTTTATATGTGTGTGTGTTTCTCTCTCTCTCTCTCTCTCTCTCTCTCTCTCTCTCTCTCTCTCTCTCTGAGCGTGTGACTGAAGCTGGCTGAAGATGAAGGATACATTTCCATCTGGATGACTGGCTTGTGTGTGTGTGTGTGTGCGTGCGCGTACGTGTGTGTCTATTTGGCTTGTGTGACTGCAGTGCTGAGAGATGATGGATGTGTGTGACAGGTGTCGTGCGGTTGATGGATGGCTGGTATTTCACTGGCACAGATGCGGCAGCACTCTGCTGTGGTAAAAATAAAATGACTGGGAGAATATCAGTATTCCTCTCAGGTGACAATTTGAATAAACACACTGTTAAAGTTTTAATGATGCTGTTGGTGAAACTGGGTCACGTCACTGCAAATAGTAACAGGCTATTGCAAAGAAAAGCGAGTGTTTAAACAGACAAATGCAACTTCCGTCTGCACATTAAAACACACTAAAATGAATGCAATTATGCAGGAGTGCTGTGAAATCAATTAGCTCTGTGCAGAATGTGTTTATCTGAAATCAAATTTTACAAACATTTTTCAGTCAAGGTCTGCAGGATGCTATTTCCAGCATTTATTTTCTCATACATAGTGTTCATGTACACATCAAATTCTTCTGATCTTTCTATCATAAAGACACTGCAGATGCTGATTGGAAGTGTTTCCAACCTCTACTCTGTTTCTAAGAATTGATATGGGATAGATTTAAATCCTGATCTTATCCTGATAGCATTAACAAGGAGCATGAAGCAAAGAAAAGGATTTTGTTTTGCTATCTATATTTCAATCTGATAAAGCGCTAAACACACAGAACAATAGAGAGTAACTGCACGAGAAGTACAAAAACTGGTGGGGATGGGATGTGTAGAAAAGTAGGGAGCGGGCGGTGAACACATCAGGAAGGGGAAGTGACAGGAAGAGGTTAGAGGGATAAAGAAAATCACACTGGGAGAGAAACAAAAAATTAATGGAAAGACAGAGACAAAGCGTAAGTCGGCCAGTCAGAGAGAAAAAGAACAAAAAAAGAGGGTTAACAGAGAGTCTGAAAAAGCAGTAAGAGGGACGAAATAGAATCAATCTGCTGCCATCGCTGGCTGCTGCAGTAGACTGATTACGGCTGCCTACAAAACACCCTGTGGTGTGTGTGTGTGTGTGTGTGTGTGTGTGTGTGCGTGCGCGTGTTGTGTGGTTCGATTGGCCTCAACCCTTGACTGTTTCAGCGTGAGGTGTCCACGACTTACCCAGTCATTGATGAGAAGAAGATCCCTGCTCACTTCTTAGCCCGTCTCTCACTGCTGCCTCACACACAGCCTTACAATGAGTCGACCACGTGAACCATTGACCCTTTAACCTGAGCTCTATCACAGCTAAATGGATGAACCATGCCTGGGCTCTTCCCTTTATTTAAATGTAGCTGATCCCCTAAATCCAAACCCCACATTTTTACTCTCAAAATGTTTGTAAAACAGGTTGCTTCCGCACTTATTAGGCTGTCAAGCAATATAAATAAACAGGAAATTGAAATGAATCCAAACAGTTACTTCCAATGAGTCTTTATCTCGACCATCTTGAGACAACCATTAACTTTCCCGTGGCCGTACTCTTAGTTACTCTTTTACCAAAAAACTAGTCTGACCTTAGTCCAATTGTCAGAGCCAAACATTCATGTCTTCCTGCAAAAAAAAAAAAGGATTGAGTTGTCTCATGGGAATCTCAATTTTGAGTTTTGAGTCTTCAAGGATAAGAGTGCAAACCAGGCTGAAGTTCCACCACTATAAGGAGGAGGGAGGCAGACCTGCTTCCATCACTTCCCACAGTTAACATAACTCCTGACAAGAAAGCAGATTCAATCAACCCTGAACCTTTGTCCAATCATGAAAACACTTCAAAATCTGGTTATTTATATCACAGGTATCAACTGTGCGTCCTCATATTTAATAAAAAACGTCCTGGCAAGAAGATTTAACTTTCTGTACAAATGCAAGTACACACACACACACAACACACACACACACACACACACACACACACACACAACACACACACACACACACACACACACACACACAACTGCATCCTTTTATCTAACTCTTCTCCCCTCCTAGCTTACTGAAGCATCAAATTATATCAGTCCCTGGGCACGGGCACATGCAGCCACCCAACACACACATAAACATGCACTCAACCACACACATAACAGGCCAACACACCGGCTTTTTCCCTGACAGCGAGAGGTTCCACTCTGCTGGATTGCTGCCAATTACTCGACTCGACTGTCATTAAGAGAACCCAGGAGGTTGAGAGGTAACGCGCTCCGGAGTACTGCTGCGCAAAGTGTTGGTAAAACCTTGACGAATGTGTCAGAGAAGGTGGTGGAATACCTTCTTCTTTTTTTTTATTGTTCACACTGGCAATACCTTAGGCTTCAGGGTTCTGAAGTGATGCAAATCCTTGAAAACTGATGACAAATGAGGAGGAGCAGGTAACACAGAGAGAAAAGCCTGTACATGGTGGATCCCATCGCCAGATCGATATCAAGAGACCAACCAATGGGCTGGAAAATGCTGGACTGACAGACAAGGTGGAGGCACTAACTGGCACAAGAAGAGGCACAAAGCACACAAGGACAAAAGAGGCAAGGGTCAATAGCAGATCAAGCCCAGGGTGCAGGCTGTGTAAAGATGCCCCCGAGGATAACACAGCTTTTAGTAAACACTCCCTTTCATGAAAGAAAAAGAAAAAAAAAAAACCTTAGTGTATCATCATGTACTCACTAATTTTTTCAGACCTGTTTAGTTTTCTAGTGACCAGAATAACAAAATGACAGGAAGAAAAAAAAAAGCTAAAGAATTAGAAAACATATTTTGTGATGAGATCCCAGAAAACACTGACTAAAACAGAGACAGGAAAGTAGTGACCTTTAGCACTTCTGATTTCTTTTCTCCAATATACCAACAGGCTCAAACTAGCTCCTCTCTCACCATCCTCTTCCTCACTGACCACTGTACGCTCTTTTTTTCTTTTTTTTACACAGCTGTTGGAGTCTCTAGGGTTAATCTGTAATCCAAAACATGTAGTTGTGGTGTTTCAACTTCATCAAAGAGCTGCTGTGCCATTATTTCTGGATTCTTGGAAGTTGTCAATATCACTTGTAGTGTATTATTGCTATCTGCCTCTTTTGCTAACTACAGAAGATTTCTCACCATTGTTTCTCCACCATTGGAGGTCAGTTCATTACCACTGGAGTAAAGAACACTAAAACATGCCATTTAGCCTTCACAAAGTCATACTTTTTCATCAAGTAGTACCACACAGATTTCCAGGGCGGTTGATGCAGCATTGTTCCATCGATTG
Organism: Salarias fasciatus; assembly: GCF_902148845.1. Taxonomy (NCBI): domain Eukaryota; kingdom Metazoa; phylum Chordata; class Actinopteri; order Blenniiformes; family Blenniidae; genus Salarias; species Salarias fasciatus. Next base: position 16,309,581 of record NC_043763.1, read on the forward strand.
ATCAGAACAATCAATTTTTTTTAATCTCATCTTCCTGTATTTTCTCATCAACACAGACATATCTGGACTTTGAAGTACACAAACCCGAATGAATGAATAGGAATATTGAACACAACTAAAAAGTCTTTCCTTTGAAAAAACTCACACACACACATTAACCAAACAAGAATCTCTGTGGATTGTGTGAGTGTGCAAATCCTCAGGGTTTGATAATACGAACCCCGCAAAGGAAGCCCTGTCGTCCAGCAGGCTAAAATCTAAAGCTTTCTCGCTGTGAAGGAAAGGCGCATTTTCACTGGGCTTCTGCGTCGCTACTATTGATGTTATTTGATCTGAAGATGGTGACTATTCTTAAAAAACACAAGCGTCAACCAGTCTCACAGCGAATCTCCCGGATATGCACACCACACACACTGAAGGGAGGATTGGAGGGTCAGGTTACCTTTGTGAGATCAATAATTTGTTTGCAGTGCTTGTTGTTGGCTTGTTTAAAATGTCAAATTGAGCGTCAGGATAACAGAGAGCCCTGCTTTGATTTTTCAATTCATACTCGGTCATGTATTGCTAATGCCTTGAATCAATGGAATGGAGGGGGGGCGTCCAATTTCACTGCACAGCAGTTGCACCTGCGATAAACACATCCTTAGCTATTCTATTAGTATGATTGATCAGAAAAAGCAGTCTAATGTTTTCACCCATAACCCATTTTTCCATATGCAAAGTACTTTTGCCCTTTTTGGATTTATGCTCAGAGCCTTGGCACCACAACTTACCACCATACTGCTACTGCTATCACTTATTGTAGTTTTCTTTTAGCAGCTGACTGCTTCATTTAAAGAGAGGCCCAGTCTTTATGTGCATGCTCACTTTCACTTTGGAATGGTAACACACATTCGGATTAGGGGATCGACATTGTTTTCTTACATTGTGAAGTCTGAAGAGAGCTGCATCTGCTGCTTGCAGTTGGATGCGTGCATGTATGCAGCTGTAGACATGAGATGAAGCGCAGTCTTTCAGCGGCATGAATTATTGATATTTTCTTTTCTCTCCGTCTTGAGAGACAGAGGGTGGAGCATTAATGGAAATGGGAAGGTGAACAAGCACTGATACATCAAATGAAGAAGAGAGAACATGCTAATTTCTCATCAATCCCAGAAGCTCCTCAACCTCAGCATGTGAAATTAAGCTCATTTTAGGGAATTTAAGATAGGTAATAAATCAGTAGCTGGTGTGTCATGTGATGTTATGCTGTAGAGCACCAGAGATTGGAAAAAGTGTTTGGTTGTTGGTGTCTTGTTGATAAATCTCCTTAATAAGAAAAGTATACTAGAAAGAAAAAAGAAAGAAAAAAATCCTCATTTGAGATATTCATATACAATATATTTTTTGCCTCCTTCTTCACCATAGTAAAAGTGACTTTAATGATGTGTAATATACATTGTCTACTCTAAATGCATTCTTTGTTTTTTCTTATTTAAAACACTGTCCCAAACAACAAAGGTTTTGAAGCTCCTAATTTTTGAATTAAGGTAAAGTCGTAATATTAATATGAACTCTCCAATGAAGAATTCATTACAACTGACCTGAAAGCAGTGGGGGGATTTTTGGTACAGTTTATTTCACACCAAAAAAATTGGACACGGCTTTGTACATACGGAATTGGGGCCTGTTGGCTTCAGGCTGTGTCCTTTATTTGTCTCCTAATTCCAAAACAAAAGCTTATTAGAAAAACAAGTAGCTATGCACTGGTGTGTGCATAATCAGATTTATTCACCTCAACTGGCCTCAACAGGTGTCCGGCCAGAGTATTGCCAGAATCTATGGACAATGACCCTGAGAGCCAATTTATCCTGATTGATTCAGACAGCCATTTTAACTTTGGCAGCAGGGCACTTCGGTACCACACTAGTCTGCTGTAAAGCTCTAGATGTCAAGAGAAGCAGTGGCTATCCTCAGTAAGCCGGACCATGCAGCAATTTGCTGGAGCAATGTGACACAAAAATCCCATTTCCCACTCTGCAGTGGTTAACAGGATGGAAGGCGCTACCTTTCTCTTTTATGGTCCCTGTCTTTTTTTTTTTTTCTGCCTCTAACCTACCTTGCTTTGTCTGTCCCTCTCTTCCTTAGGCTCTCTCTCACCTTTGCTTAGAACTCCATTCAACTCCTTTTTGCACGGTGCTCCCACTCTCCCTGGCATCCATTTCTTTCTCTGACCTTGTTACTTCACCCGCTCATCCCCGCTTTCAGACATGCAACCTTATTCTCAGACTATCCTCTTGTTCCCCGCTCAAGCTCCTCTGCATTCCCTCCCCAGCTCCTTTGTGTGTCCTCCACTTACCTCGCTCTCGTATGACCACGATAAGCCAGCCGAATCTCAAAATGCTATTTATGCATGACGACTTGCATCTTTGGTCGCTTTTAATCAGGGCTTTCATGTAAACCTCAAGAGTGTTTCTAAATGTTTCCACTTCATTTGAGTTACAAACTTTTCTCCAAGTATTTCTGGAAATTTCAAACGCTATATAACACACAATATTAAAACTATCCCGGTTTTTACATTTCAAGATAGCTCTCTGTAGTTTTCAGTTTGCTCTGTAAGTGCCATTCAACTGAAAAAAGGTTTTGTGAACACAGATAGTGAGTAGAAACAGTAAGTAAGCTCATGTCATCACATTGTTTTGCATAATTCTGTGCACAAAAATGAATATTTACTTGATTTTCGAACAACATCCTCAATTTTCAAGGTAATACACTAATCTTTGCAGAGAAAAATAGAGTTATAAGTTGGCAGGGCATTGGCTATTGCAACCAGTCAAAACCGCTGTGTTTTTTATTACAAAGTGGCGCAGCACATTCGACAGGTTAGCCGCAGCAGCGGGCAATATGCCTAATCATGCTGAGATTCACGCAGGCCATCGCAGAGTTATAGCACAGTTCTGGACCTCCTGACCTCTGCATTGAAAACATCAAACTCAGATCAATTCCCTGCATCTCTGAACCGGAGAAATCCAGGTCATCCCACACTGTGCTTGAACTCACTTTTTATGGTGTCAGGAAGTTGAAAAAGCATCAGCAGGATTTTTATGAGGTGGACTGGGTCACACTATCCTATTTACCCCTGCCCCCTTATATGATTCTGCCACTCCTCTTCAGGTCACTTTCCTGCTCTTTCACGTCCACATTTGCATTCGAGGTTTTCATTTTCCACTCTGCTCAGTGTGAACACCATAACTCCGCTCTCTACCACCCCCTTTCAACTCCTCCCTCAATGATTTTTTAGCACAATGCGGAAAGCCCCACGAGTGCAGCCGCTGAATGGTGCTGGGAGTTTTTTTGCGGCACAGGTGCACGGGGATGCAAGACTAGCCTGGTTTCTATCGAACCGAAGCCTTTTTAGATGGCTGTGCACGGACGGCCGTGAGGGTCACAAGGGTGTTTTGTGCATTTGTGTATGGTGAGTCTTTGTATGTGTGGGAGTATTTGAGACACTAAGGGTCCTGTCAGGAGAGTTGTTGGGCGGCTCATGCCTCCCAGACACACACACACACACACACACACACACACACACACAGGGTTGTATGTGCTTAGGTTGAACCACATATAAATGCCTGGTGAACTTAAATGAGAAGGAATATGGATTACCAGGCATTCGGATATAGAATGAATGTGTCAGAAAGCTCAGAAAACCCAGATGTTATCCTTCATTAGACTTTCTGATACGCCTGATCAATCGGAAGTGCACAATAGGATGGCATATTCTAACCAAACTGTCTTTTGAAATGATTCATGTACCCAGTACTCAGCACTTGCTGTGAGTTTTATTTGGTGAAGGGAAGTGAGTAAAATAGAGGACCTTGAGGCTATTTCTGACTCAGGCAGTAATATTTAATACAGGACAAATCACATGAGTCATAAAATCCAGGCTGATTCATATCACATTTCCACCCTTTTTAAAGGTGAAGTCTTTGAGAATCCTTGTTTATTGACACAGAAACTTACTGAAACAATGTCGAAAAGCAATAAAAACTTGTATTAAATAAGGATTTCACAACAAAATAAACTGATTTCATGACACCATCTATTGATCGCTCAGGCAGTTAAGAAAATGAACACTTGTATTGTCCACTACATGAACGCTTAACAGGACCAGGAACTGTTACCACAGGGGGAGCACTGTCCGAGTGAAGAATATCCCTTATTTCCAATCTGTGACTTTTCTGTATTCTCACAGGATGACTTAAAGAGTCGATTAATGACTTTATGAGCATCACAGTAATGGTACGTATATACGCTACACATATATGAGTGCATACCATTCCATGTACATCTAAAGACTCTGTGCACATGTGCAAAGGTTTCGTGTGCATGCATGACTCTGCAGTGAACTCTGGCTTTGCTCTTCTGTTCCTAACAAGCACCACCCGCAGCTATGTTTTTTTCCCCTGTGTCTTATTGTGTGCCTGTGTGTGTGAAATGCAATGAGACAAACTCTATAACACCAGTGACAAAAACCCCGCTGTGTGCAGAAACACACAGAGGACTTTCTTGATGTCCTGTGGAGTCAGATGCTGCGTTGCTGTTGTCAAAACTTATCACTGTCATGAGGGTCAGATTAGATGGTCATGTTCCTTTACTGTTTATTTAACTGTTTTCACATTGGAAAAATAACACAAAAAAAAAGATTGTTGGATGACAATAGGCACATTAAGCTGAAGGAAGCAAAGAAAAATGTGCCTTACTGTTAAACAACTTACAACAACAGTTTAAATCTCTATTTAAATAGTTCAGAAATTGTGCTATTTACAGGCCTTACAATTGTTTGTTTCACATACATTCACAGTTTAAAGTGAGTTGATGCACCATGTACAAAACCACATTAGATGGTTTTTGACATTTGCTTGAGCATTTTAATAATCCTCAAAACAGCAGCAGCAGCACTTCTGTGGTTCTTATTTTGTCAGCATTTTCCAGCAGAATCTGTCATTTCAGTGAGGTACAATGAGGACAAACATACTCAGGATTAACAAGTTGATCATAGTACAGGTGGTGCACAGGAAGCAAGACATTCAGTAACAATATAATCAACAAACACGAAGGAAAGACACAATTCCCAGATTGCCAAGTATGGACAACAGTAAGCAGGAAGAAGTCATCATACCGAGACTTTTGTTGTGTTTTTGGGTGTCCATTTACATGACAATGGTGCTTGAAGGCAGGAAAAACGCAACTTTGTGAAAATGCTCCCAAAGAGGAACTTTTCGAAACCACTCCGACTCCCGTCCAACTGGAAATTGGGGAAAGCGCAACTTTTTGAAAACACCATTACTGAACATGTGCACCACGGCCATATAAGGCCAGAGTAGATGTGGAGAAACAAAGAGACAACTATGGACATTAGAGTCATCAAATAATGCAATTACCGTGTCTTTTGATTGTGAAAAAGAGCTGGAGTACTCAGAACACCATGCAAACTACCACTGGAAGACTTTTCAGCGCAGAACTGAACCTTCTCACCGCGGGGAGAAAGTGGTGAGTGGGTCACTGTGATGTGACCCAGCTGACATGAATTTATTGTTAAACTGAACACAGACACAATCAGATAGCTGGGAAGTCTTACAAAGAAATGTGAAACTATTTCCCACTTTAATGAACTGTGGCACACTGTGAAATGCTTGCAGTGTGTCTGTGTATAAACCTAGCCTGTGTGTGCATGTGTGTGTCTGTGTGTGTGTGTGTGTGTGTGAGTGTGTGTGTCTTCAGACTGCGTTCACTTTCCTGTCCATCTTCATAAAAAACTGCTTGCGGTGGGGCTTGTTTATGTGTTGATGCCTGTGCGGGTGTGTGTCTGCCTCCGTCTGAGTTGTCATGACATAATGGTCACACAGCTTCCCTCTGTGTGTGTTTACGTGCGCATGTGTGTGTACAGTATGTGGGTTTCTGTGAGTTTTGCGCTGTCGGTTTCAAGAAAAATTGTAAATTGAATTTCAGATCATGATTACACTTGGGACACACACACACACACACACAAACAACACATTTAAACACAAACTGGCTCCAGAGACATATTAAATCAGGGGGTAGAGGTGTTAAATATATATTGAATATATGAGAAAGGTAAAACATGCATTTTGGATAAAGTGCACATACGTGGGAAACGGAGAGACGAGGAGGTGGAGGGTGGGACAATCACGGGCAACTGGAGACAGAGGGATCGGGTTTAAAATGCCAGGAGACCGTGTGCAGTAAATAAAAGAGTTCTTTATGGCCGGCTGAACGATTTAGTGGATTATCCCTTTACAAAGGTCAGTTCTGGTTTGGAGCGTGACCAAACCAAAAAAAACAAAAAAAAAAAAACAATGTGCAACAACGGAAGATGAAGAGAGAAAACACAACGCTGTGCATCAAGCTGTAAATGGCACAAACGGTAAGCAAATATGACAACAATGACAACAGCTTAAGAGACTGAGGACAGGAAAAAGGGATGGAAAGCAAATGCTTGAAATAATCTCTGAAAAAATAAATAAATAAAATCCCAAAGCAAGCTTCAGATGCTGATGAAAATGGAGGGTAATGCAGCTGGACACAAAGAAGATACACACAGCTTATGGCTGCTTGTGGATGTTTTAGGGAGATTTGCATAATACTGTGTGTTTGGTGGAGTAACCAGAGGGGAAAACTGTACCAGAATCTGACATCAACAATCTGGAAAAGTGTTTCTGTTGAGAGTGGAAAAAATACGAGGGTTTTGTAGAAAGTGCCTGTCTTCCCCTGCTCAGCATTGAAGTGTGTGTGAAAAAGACATGTATGAAAAGAGAAAGAGCATCCATGGTGATGTTACCACGACTGGCAGTTACTTCCGTCATTCACGTTATAATAGTAATTGCATGCCAACAATGGTAAACAATCTACAATACCAGAACGGTAGAGAATAACACATACCAGCAATATTAAGATCAACTATACCCGCAAGGTGCAACTTGGTGAGGAACAACAAGCACAACGCTACATTGTTAGAAAAAATATTGATGGAACATGAGTAAAGACCCAGTCTATAATCTGTGACCAGATCACTTATAGAGCAGCTGAAATCAGTGGATATCGGTTGATATCCAGGCTGATCCAAAGTTTGGCTCTGCGTACAGACACACACAAAAAACATTTTTCAAGTGGTTCTAAATTTAGGTATTGTGAAATTCCCATATCCTCCAAACTGATCAGTTGTCACCCGAGTTGTGATGTTTCATATATTACTTAGTTGTAATTTTAATATTTTTAACTGAATAAAGAGTGTGTTCTAGAAATCCTCGTGAATGATCTGCACTGCTCGTTTCTGCAGTGTGACTGAAGGATTACCTTTTTAACTGTTTCTCCACACTTCTACTCAGTATGTGAAGTATGGAAGTATCAAGGAGCATTATAAAGTACAGACTGCATTTTTAACAGGTCCATTCTGGTAATGAGAGTAGGTTAGACGTACAACCAGGAAGCTCGTGTGTCTTTCTTTCGTTGGCTCAAAAGCACCGACATAAAACAGGATCTGCCAGAACAAACAGAAGAGATCAAAAGGACAAGGGATCCTCGGTGTAACCTGTGATTTAATTCCAGTGGGATCGCGGCCATAGTGTTTCAGAGGTGAGCATAACATGAGGGGCCTGAAGAGTCAGGCCGTGATAGAAAACAGGTTGACAGTGAGGGGTGAAGGGAATGGTCCCTATCGGAGAAAAGACATGAGGAGTTCAAGCAAAAGTGAAAAAAAAAAAGAAAAATACATGTAAGAACTGGAGTATATCAGGATCAGTGAACATATTTTAACCAGAATCAAAGGAGTGGGTAATAAGACACAAAACGAGAGTAAATCAGAGAGAGACAGAAAGAGAGGAGAGACGGGGGTCATTAAGAGGTCTCCAGTGGAATAAAGTGAGACATTATTTTAATGTACAAGTTAATACTCCTGCTCATGAAATAAGTGGGAGGCACTCGTACATGCATTTCTCTTCATCCGCCCCCTCTCAGTCACTCATTGGCTTTATTTTAATGTTTCATCTCCTCCTGCCTGTTTAAGCCAATCTATTTTTTATGTGGATGCCTTATGTAAGGCTTTGTTTAGCAGGATACTCCCACCGATGCCGCACCTTAGAGAGCCGTGTTGAGCAGAAAGCAGAAGAATCGACATTACAGACGCAGCAAAGGGGAAAGAATAAAGACAAAAGAAAGTGATGACTGAGGACAAACACCGTCCTGAATCTGCTGTTCTTGCCATTCAAGTGCGTGAATTTTGTTACACACCCCATTGGCAATGAAATTGTGCTTGTATGCAACTAAACTGGGACAATAAATACATTCTGAAAGAAGCATTTGGGGGAAAAACAACAGATTACGTCCCAGCAAATGAATGTTATTATCTAATGGTGTTTGACAGACTGCAGCAATATTGGTAAGTATGAGTACAATATTCTGCTGAGACTACGAAATAATCTGCTGTAATGATGTTTTATGTTTAGGCTATTTAGCATCACAGAAAGGATTACAGAGAGATCATGGTTTAGTTTGATGACCGAAATATTTTCTCAATATTTGGACCAGTTCGGCAAATACCTGAAATAATGTGAACAATACAATACAGCTCTTATGCCAATAGCATAAGAGTTTCAAAGCAACTTTGTGAATCGTGTTAGAGAATTTGTGGATGGAGCCTCCTGCAGCCTTCCTGGTGATCTTTCAACCTCTTCCAAAAAGTTCTTCCTCAGAAAGTTTTCTCTTTCTTGTGTCGCCCAACTCCAGTGGCATGAAATTCCCAGCCTTGCCAGAGGGTTCACCTCAGTACCTGGATTTCTTTTGAACCAGTGAGACAAAAAATCTGTCAGTGGGAGTGACACTTAGTGTGTTTGCTCCCGTATTCTAACTATCCAGGATATATATTCAGGAATCCTACATTGAGTCAGTTATGACCAGCCTCATATTTTAACACTTATGTCCGGCAAACCCAAATTCCAGTGTGGAGACGGTAAAAGGATTCTTATATAGTTGGATGAGTGTATTTGCTTTTAGGAATTATAGCTTCAGTTCACACACTCATGCAACAGTTTTCATTGTGATCAAAAAGCAAGAATACCTTGATAGAGCCTGGGTTTTCCATTACTCCCGCCCTTTGCTCATTTGAGATTTCTCAAGGTAGACTACATTTCGACTGGGAACTGAAAGGCCTCTGAATCCCCCAGGATGAACTAAACAAAATGTTGAGAGCAAAAAATAAATAAATAAAGAAAGAAACTTGAGGACCGCTGCATTCAAGCCTGAATTACTAACCACCAAACACACAACTCCAAGCAGCAGGGAATGGATCAGTGAAAAGAAATACATTTGTATCAATTCAGTGCTGTTTTTCCTCATGTTATATACTGTGCTCCCATAAAGTACTTTGTACAAATATGACTATAGCAGACACTCTATTGATTTGTGTGAAAATGCACTGACCTCAAAGTCACCTGTGACATTTAACAGAAACATGTGCATTTTAAGGGAATGGGGTAATTTTCAGGAAAGCACTCCACTGACCACTTATTGGTCCTAAGGGCAGAGATGTCTTAATTTCATAAATAAATTAAATAAAATGTGACAATGCATTAACCTCAGCCAACCCGGTGACATTTAAAATGAGCTTTTTTTTTTGTTCGCTCACTCTCTCTTTCTTGCAGATACACAATGCAAGGGACGCATAAGCTCAAGGGCACAAAGTGAACAAACTCACTTGCAATTATTCAACGTTTCTTATGCAAAATATGCCTCCAACATTGGATAAATGGTTTTAAAATGAAACAGTCCTTTTTATTTGAGAGTGAAATAAATGCAGCCCGTGCCTTGGCCGAGACAGAATATCTCACAGCAGACTGAGGTTACCATCATGCCCTCCTGCTTCCTGCCAGCATCCTGTCAACAGCTGGATCAAAGCCAAAACCCCTGATCTTTTATTGATTTGCCTGCTGAAGGGTTTTCGGGCGATGTCTGCCCCGCGTCCCTCTTTCCGTGTTATCACCCCATCAACTCCATCCGAGGGGCTGCGAGGAAGTCGACTTCCCGCTACCGACGCCGACTCGCGGCACACCCCGAATTCTTGAACGATCAAAGCGGAACGGCGAAGACGACATGAGGAAATCCTTCATGTATTCAGGAATCTCTGCAGGCCGCGGGTTTTATCTGTTTTTTTTTCGTCACGTTCAATCATAATCACACGCCCAAAGTGACGCCGCTACTGAACCCGTACTCGTCTCGGAGAGTGGCGTCGTGAGGCTCGGATTCACAGCACTTACAAAAGCCTGCAATCGCGACACAGCAGGAGAAAACTATCAAAACATTCAATACTCCTCAAAGCTTGCCTGCACCGTAATCCACTTCTCTGTTGTCAACAAAGGACTTGAGCTGAAAAAGACTCCCCCAACTTTTCTGAGGATTTTTTTTTTTAGAGAATGACAGAGAAATATGTCAACAGCACTGAGTTTTACAGGCAGTGAGGCGCCGTCATTGTGCCAAATAAAGGTCCATTTATACCTTTATCAGCTGTTTTGAGTAGACAGATTTTAGACTTGATTAAAATTTATGTTCTGCTTTTTTAAAGTCAATCTTAATCTGCACCAAACAGGCATATCTAGACCTGGTGAAGATTACATTTAGATCTGCTTCTAAATCAGTTCTGTTTCTAAAACCTTCTGTTTCCAAAAATGAATACATATTTTACTTTTCATGAAGGATTTTGGTGTTTGTGTGTGTAAAAGAGTAGTAGTAGTATCACTTCTAACCTCATGTACACAAATGCAAAGGCATGTCCTCTGTAGGAATCGGAATCTTAATTACATAGGGTGGTAGGGTTGGGTATCGCAGAGCTTAGCACTTGGATGATGAAGCGAGATGACTGTGGTTAGCCTCAGAGACACAAGGGATTGTGCCGAATCCCAAACATCATGCAGTCTTTAGAGCATCATTACTGCTGAGGGGCGTTAACCAGACACGTGTTCCTGTTTTCAGATTAAACAAGGGAAACAGAGCTAGAAACTTTTAATTGTCCACATCAACTTCTTTAAAATAGTAACAAAATACCTAATAAATGTATGACTGAAACCAAACTGTCACTTGAAATTAGATTATCATCATATATGAGCATGTCTGATGAGAGATTCAACATTTTTGCCTCTAGAAAAAGCAAGAGAAAAGCAGCCAGGGAGTCATAAATATACTGTACTTAACTTCCCTTTAGGAACAGCTGTCACTTCTTTGAGATTCAAGTAATTGAAATGCAGCGCACTCGACTGATATCAAATTTTGATTTGTTCACCCGGGATCTGGCAGTTTGTGATTCATAAAAACTCGATTTAAAAGAAAAAAAATAAGCATCCTGTCTCAGGAGTTTCTTATTTGCTGCATTTGTCTGTGCTTTCTTCAATTTGTTTATTTTTTTGGTGGCTTAGTAGAAAAGAAATCCAAAAAAAAACTCATTGTTGGAGAGACAAATTCAATTACTATATTGCAAATGAGCAGTTGCATTAAAATTGTGATTTTTAAAATGGGAATTCAAAGTAAAGCATGCATTTGTACACAAATAAATGTAAAATCATTACATAACCTAACATCCAAGAAACAAGATTAACTAGAAAAATACTGTAAATAGGGAGAACATGCAAACTCGTCTTAGAAAAGGCCCGATCATGAGACCAATGACGCCATCCTGCTGCAAAATGAATTTCTTACTGCTGCTCCATCATGCCTACTTTGCTGTGCGTTTACTGTGGAAAGCACACATTATGGCCATAATTCGAGGAGAGTCACCCTGTTACCTGCTCTATTTCTTGCCCGTCTTTTTTCATTGCAACTTAAGTGTGTGCAATATTTCACATACACACCAGAATAATATGTTCTGCCTCTGCTCTGAAAAAGTTCGCCAAATGATAACCTTTAAATGGGCGGCGCTGCTTGGAAAAGCCGACTGTCAATATCCCTAACGGTCTAAATAAGTGTGAGTGGGTGAGTAATGGCTTGGGCAGGCGTGTGTTATGTGTGTGGAGGGGCCGAGGTGTTTTCCAACCTGAATTTATCAATGATAAACTATATGTAACAGTCAGTAAGACGCCATGTACTCACACAAACACACAGTGTGAAACAAGTCTATTATGTTGGCAATGATAGCTTTGCTCTTAGCTCTTGCCTTATGTTCGAGGCCAAAGTGCCGTTATTACCGTGTGGGAGATAACAGGAACACACACACACACTGACACACAAACACGCAGCATGAGAAAAAGGGTGAGCAGACAATTGTTGAGGTCAGCAGGTTTTGGGATGCAGCGTAATGGAATCATGGGAGAAGGAGATGCCTTTAGAAACGTGAAACCAGGACTGTCAGATCGGAAGCGCTGCATGCCGGATTTTACACTCTGCTGGTATGAAGTGAGGACAAGGTATGCAAAAGGTGTGATTAAAAACAGAGAGGAAAAAAAATGGATTATTGGATAACGACCTCGCTCACTTCATTTTCTCTGTGTTGTTGAATGAATGTAAATCTTTTCAAAACATTTTGGTCTGTGAGCATTCGAAGGTTTGATGCATGTTCCATAACACCAACAAGCTTCTGTTGCAGAATAAGAGCTTTAACTTTAAGATTGCCCATTATAACTGGGGAGATTAATGTTTTTGCTGTCGATTCGAGTATCACAAAGTCACACAAAGGAAAAAGAGAAAAGCAGGATGGAGAACGAGTTCATAGTGTGGAAGGTGAAATGGCTCTAAGCTTTGAGTCAGGTTCTGGTATAAGGAAAAAAAAACCTGATATCAATCAGGGTCATTGCTTGGGCTGAAAATTCAGACCTGGAACCGCGCACGGCTCTGTGAGAACTTAAGCCTTTGATTCTTCTTCTTCAGAAAACACTCTTTGTTCAGACAAAACGCTTTTGACTCATGTATGATTGAAAGGATTCAGACTCAAAACCACTCAAACAAGCATTTTTGTCCTCGGATGACAAGTATATTGCCAATTTCCGATGTTGGACACCAGCAGGACATTTAAATGTGCCACACAATGAAGGATAATGAAGTAAAGTAACGTTTAGCCCTGGAGAAATTCATAGTCCCATGTATGGAGAAGTGTTTATGTACAGCCAGGGTTACAAACGCATTACACTTAAAAAATGTGTCAAGAAATTACTTGACGAGACTACAGCAACACATTTTTTCCGCATTACTCAAGCCTCTGTGTAAAACTTCTGATCCTTCCAATCTTCCAATCTGATGACGATGTCTGTCCAAGAATTTACACGGTGAATTAAGAACTTCTAAAGTAATAAGTAGTGAGATTACTTTTCAAGTGCAGTAACGAGTAAAGTAATCTCATTACAATTTACAGAAGTAATGAGTAACGGGTAACTTTTTTTTGGAGTAACTACTCCAACACTGCACATAAAGTCTTTGGGGAAACTCAATGCAACCAATGCAAGAGCAATTTGTTGTCACCGAGCTGAAGTGCATGTGAAAGAAACTGCACTCGTGCACAGGTAGAACATGCAGATTTTAAAGATGTGGTTCTGTCCTACTCTCCAGAAACATGATGAGATATTTAAAAGCTGGATTAGTGTAAATATGACTCTAATTGTACATGAAAATTGTATTTGATCATCTAGTTTTTCTTAATAAAAAGAAAATAAACCATTAGTCAGGAACAATAGTGTTTTAAAACGATGCTTCAAATCGAAAATAGAACCTAGATGGGTTGGGGGAAAAAATTCTTAAAAAACAACAACAACAACAGATGCTTTGAAAAAGGAGAGAAGCACAACAGTGTTACCAAAAGCAGAGCAAAGCAGAGGTGTTAATTTGGATAAATCTGCTCCAGCAACTATTTTAACATGTTTTCTGTGACTGTGATCATTCTAGAATGTGGAATCTACTTAATATGCCAGTTTTTTCTGTTGAAATAGTGACATCAAGAGAGTTACGGTGGGAGTGCTGAGAGAATTTTGTCACAGCAAAAAGACACATTCAAGGAACTGTACCTGAACCTAAATCAAGTGTGTTTTTAACTTTCCATTCAAGCTGTCTCCAGAGTTTCTTCTTCTTCATCTTTTTTTTTTTTGTCAAACTGTGTAGCACTTTACATTTAAGACTTTCATGCAGCTCAGCATAAAGTTGGATTTTTCTGACCTTCACAGACAACATAAAAGCTGCCTGTCGCACAAAGAATTCACTGAAGAAAGTCTTTAACAGCATCTTTTCTATTTAATGGACTCAGCTGATTCAGTTCCAAGTGTGTCAACTACAGATGACGAGAAGTTCAACACGTGCAGAACAAAAGTGGTTCTTCTGCAGGAGCGTCATCTGTGAGAGTTAGAAATATTGCAGAGATGGCACATTCAGAATACTTAAAGCAGTTGAAGGTGGGAGAGCATAGAAACACCATAGCTGAGCATCAGTCGATGGCAGCGAGATATGAGTTGTGGAAAGAAAAGCTGAAATAAACTTATCTTATCGATATGCATCTTCAAAGTGAAGCTAAAAGTTTTTATTGGTTTCAGGTTTGATGAGAGAAAAGAACTGGAATGAAAGACACACATATCGATTTGAATGCTTACCTTGAAACTAAAGCCTTCAAATCCAGGAGCCTCCAGACTGGAAACAAGTTCACATACCGTTGGACAACACATCTAAAAATACCAAAAAAAAAACAAAAAAAAAACCTTGCATTGCTCTTTGCTGCTGCTAATATTTTGCAAGTCAGTCACAGAAAGCACACAGCAGGAAGTTGAAGGACTCTATTTTTAACTGTGGACTTTTTATTGATCTTCACAAGGCAATTCTTTCTCTTTTTCAATCTGTGATAGCGTTTGCTTTGCGCAGATTGTATTATACAGGATGAGCTGCAGAACAACACTCCTGGGACCTTGTGGGGAATCAATATTCAGTTCAAGGACAGGTGTTTGACAAAAGTTGTGCAAATCTGATTTTCATGCTCATTGGACCTTGCCAACTACAGCTAAGATTACCTATTCCTTATGGGAGGGAAAAAAATAAACTAAATAGTGATAGAAGTATATAAATGTCACTATAGACTGCACAGACATGGAAACATAGCTTTCCAAATTTAAGATTTCAATGCATTGGCATGATAACACAGGTCGATTGAAATGAAATCAAAAGAAGATAAGCTTCATAAAGAGGTCTTTTCTCTGAGTAATCAACAAGATAAATACGAAACACTCTCTAATGCAAACTCACTGCTAACAAAGTGACTTGCAAAAGTATTCTCAGTGCTCTCAGAGTCAATACTTCATAGAGCCATTTTTAAACTTTTTGGGGTTTTCATGTTTAAAAAAAAAGAATCAGTAAGTGTTGATTATGGATATATCAAACGTACATTTCCATTAAAGCTTTAACATACAGGAATAAGAGATGTGACAACATGGGGCTTATCATCTGTGTTGCCATCCTTTTTACACAAAAAACCTTTTTCCTGCCATTTCCATGTAGCCATACCTCAACCTCAGAGAAGAGCCTTGTTTTTTTGACACCTCAGTTTCGCCTGTCCTCCAAATGGATTAAAAGCATTGAATTCTTTATTCTTTAGGGATCAACACTGGTACAAAACACACCAAATAATAAAGAAACTTGGTCAGGAATAGCAAAATACAAGTAATGACTAGTGAAGGTTGCTCTACAGGTACATTTTGCAGTACATAACCTCCCACAGTTCCTTACTCACCCATTTCATTTTCCTCTTTGCAACGCCTGCTCACATGAAGCCAGTAGCTATCTGCACATATGTTAGGATTGAAAAAAAAAAACAAGAGAACTGAGGCTCCACTGTTTTTACAAAGCTTTGTAATGCTGATGGAATTAGTTATGCTTTCTTTGAATAATTTTGCGCGAGTCTTTGTGGTGCCTTTTGAATTAGTTATGTGCTCTCCCCATGAAATGTTGCGCTTAGCAAATTACAGTTATTTTCATTTTATCCCTCAGAAATTCTGTTTGGTTTCACTAATGTGTCACTTTCCTTTGTTCTTTTCT
The DNA here is from genome assembly GCF_902148845.1 of Salarias fasciatus. Lineage (NCBI taxonomy): Eukaryota > Metazoa > Chordata > Actinopteri > Blenniiformes > Blenniidae > Salarias > Salarias fasciatus. The sequence goes on from NC_043763.1 coordinate 16,325,619, forward strand.
GTTTTTGTTTTTATTTTTTCTTTGGAGGTAATGCCGTCTTTCTGCCCTGTAGCACGAGGCCGTCGCCAGGTTTTGCCTTTGTTTAACACCATATCCAACAAATTGTCTCCCAGCTACTTCCCAACATGTTTTATGAAGTTATTTAAGGCTATGATCCTAACTTTGAGGAAATTTTAGCTGTAAAAATTGGAAGAATATATGCGGAAAAAGTTTTTGCTTTATATAGAACAATATAATTTTAATACTTGACAATTAGCAAAAGTTTCAGATTAAACATTTGATACTATATCTTGTTAAAACAAAAGATCCAATTTTCAAACTTGCTTTGTTAAGGAACATTTGTAAAAAATTATTTAAGTACAGCCACTTTACTTTTACTACAAAGCATTCTGGTGAATCTGAAGGTTTTTGTTTATCTTCAGTCTGGCTGGCAAGACATCTTTGTGAAACACAAACCTTTGAATGTGAGGATACACGACAGTCGTTTCTTTACTTCATCTGTTTAAAATTGGTTGACTTTTTGAAATATTATTGGATCACACATTAATAAGAATCAATGAAATACATGGATAAATTGTGTATATTTCTGCTGCTGGTCAAGTTGTTTTTTTGTTGTTTTTTTTTCCAACTTCCTTCAATTCACTGGCGTATTTATTTGAAAGATATGATCAACTATGAGATACTGCACATGTTTGTACAATGCATTGCACTAAAAAGTCTAATGCAATGTTTCAAATATATGTCTAATACTTTTCTAAAGTTGTACTTTTCTTTTTCAAAGTATTAAGAAGACAGAAGTGCTCGATTGCCTTCCGCCGGTGAAAATCTTACCCAATTTAGAGACTTTTCAAGATAGGAACAGTGATATATGTGTGTATTTGGTCAAACTGATGCTTTCTAACTTGTTTCATCATCTAAAAATGGCCCATATGTGTGTTTTACACTGAGTTATGCTGGAATGGAGCCTTAATGTCCTTAAATACCACCATAGGTGGTGATAATTTGATAAGCGCCTTATACAGCATTGCGATTGGGATTGCAATCTCCACACCTATTAAAATGAATATTTTATTGAACATGCAGGTACAGCTGAAGATATTTACCTCTCCGCTATCATTTATGCAAGGCAGTAAAGCGAATGTCCTCAATGTACACTTATTTCATTGATGTTTAGATAAGGAAGGGAAAAGTACACAAAAGACAATAACTAAGATTCAATAAAAGTAACTGCTGTTCTTAATTTGTCTCCTGAAACCTCAGATTGTTTTTTTTTTTACTAACACTAAGCATCAGTTCAATTCCTGGTCTGATTCAATACTGTGATTTAGAAGTGACAGCATTTTGCTAATATTTAGAAGAGAAACTTTAACTGAGATCAAACCAGACTGGATGTGACCCATGAACTAACATGAGTTGGACGCCCCTGCCCCAGATGTTTTTCCTGAAACTGTCTTTCTATGAACTGCCTCCATCCAGAAAAAAAAAAAAGTGAAGTGAAGGGGATTCCTTTGTGCGCGTCGGCTCACAAAGCTTCTCCAAAAAACAAACACCGCCACGGCAGCACATCCACAGGTAGCCACTTTACAATCTTCCCACAGTGTAGTGGGAATAAATTCCTCAAATAGTTTACCTGCTTTGCTCCTCTGAGATAAGACTCAGCCTCAACAGACACTCGAACAACAAGTTGATTAAACTCATTCAGAATAATATCGGTGCGAGGCGGTTCCGAGGGTGCTTTTTATCGAGAATTGCTGGAACTGAGCTCCAAGAAAAGCGATCCTAATGTTTTATTAGCTATTGAGCGTGCCTCTGCAGATGGATTCTTTATCATACTAATTCTGTTGGAATCGATTCCCTTTTCTGTTACAGCAAAATGCGTTTTTAGCGCGATAAAGTCACAACTGTCCGCTCCCACTTCGGCGGTATGGAGCGACCCGCCGCTGTATGATTAGCCACTGAGGGACTTCATCACGGGCCGGCTATTGATTGCAGATCAGCTTAATGAAGGTGACATTTCAGCCCACCAGTTCTAACCCATGTCATACACTCTGAGAGGAGAAGCAGGAAATAATAGGAGGAAAGAGGCAAGCGACCTCAGTCTTCCAGTATCATACAAAGGGGATCTATATTTGGTGGTCATTTTTTAAATCGTAGACTTTTGGAAACTCTTTGGTCAAACAAGGGAAGCAGCAGACGTTCAGATGAATGAAGCATGGACTTTTATTCAGGAATCTCCGTCTTGATCTTTCTCAAATCAGTTCTTTTTTCCATATTTTAACCGATCAAGCACTGTGTATTGATCGAGTTCATCATTTTTAGTAGCAGTCATTTTTGCAGAGTGAATTTGAAGAGTTTGTGCAATTCACAGTAGTTCTGTGGTCTGTTACTTATAGAACTTCTACTTCTTGTGAAAATGTAATGGTTCAACTCTGCACCGCCTTCTGCAATTGTTTGTAAAGGGTGAAAAACAAGAGATGAACGGTTCCAGAGACCATTTTTGTCCTGGACATGACTCAACAACAGTCATTCCCCCCCACCACAAAAAAAAAAAAAGAAAAAAGAAAAAAGTATTTCTTGATACTATCCTTTTAGACTCAGACACTTTTACACTTTTGCTCTTGATGCAGTTTCTACTGTTAAAAGTTAAAAATCTCCTTCCATTCCCATTCAAGATCCACTTTTCAACCCAAACTTAACCCGCGCACCCTTAATTCCTTGTGTTCGATTTCCAGCAAGGAACAAAAGTTGATATGCAGGGTATAGGCCCCCGTGAAGACCTGGAAATTCCTCATAATGTTTCCGTGGCTTTATGAAAACATGACATTCTTCTTACCACAGTTGTTGTCCATGTCTGTGTTGCCAAGGGAACAGGAATAATTGATGTGATTCATTATTTAATCACTTAATAAATTTTTGGTGTAATTTGCCGAAAGACACACACACACACACACACACACACACACACACACACACACACACACACACACACACACACACACACACACCGATAAGCATTAAAGGGTCTCAGATTGCTGGAGGGGCACTAGATTGAACAACCTGACTCTTTACATAATCTTTCATAGTTAACCCCCTGCTTCGCCGCACTGATTACTTTTCCTGTGCCACTGTATTACTGTTGAATGCTTTGTGCGCAGTGTTTGTGCCATAACGTCGTAATTGAACAGCCGTGCTTTTAATTAACATTTAATACGACCTTGGAGCTCAGTTAAAAGGGTGCCCGTATTAAAAAGCACATTGGCCCAGACAACCCGACGGGCACTTGATATGACAAACTGGATGTCCCTTTACGAGCTTCCAGAGGCGCCAAAATGCCACACTAATAAAGAAGATTGTGTGTGTGTGTGTGTGTGTGTGTGTGTGTGTGTGTGTGTGTGTGTGTGTGTGTGTGTGTGTGTGTGTGTGTGTGTGTGTGTCACTGAGCGTGCCCGGTAAATAAAAGTAAGAATATAAGAAGGCACGTTATCAGAAGGAATATAAGGAGAAAGCAATCAACCTGCTGTTGCTGATGGATGTATCATCTACTGCAGTCGCCCACCAAGACTTTGAACAATTTAATTTTTGTTTTAAAGGACAGAGGTGTAAAAGCTTTATTAGTTTATTGGATGATTTTCAATGAGTGCTATGTTTTACAAATTATTGACATAATTTCAAGGCAATCAACCCCAATAATGGCTATTAATTGGTATTAAATAAACTTAAAAATAGTTTTACAAAAGAAGGCACACATGTACGTATGTGATGAAACAGTTTCAGGCTTTATTTGAGGAGTTATGATCACGTATACTTAAAGCTTCTACCCAGCATGCATCAGTAAAATGTACCTTACTGCCTCACTGAGCTTAAAATTCAATAATCTTTCAGTATAACTGAATCAATAATGTAGTTTCAATTCCGTTGAACAAATTTTTTTAAGTGTCTTATGTGGTTCATGGGACTATGTGTGGCACAGTGGTTAGAACAGTGCCTCATAGTAAGAAGGTTGTAGGTTTGAGTCTTCTCCTTTGGCTTCAAACATGATGGGTACATGACAGTCATCCAGCAAGGCCTGTTCAGCAAGCTGGATGCCTTTTGACAGCATTTATTATTTGAAACTTCATCTGGTGTGTGTGTCACTCTGAAATAATGACTGACTGGTAAGATATATCACAACTGTTGATAATACTGGGTGTACTTAAACATGAACTGAGCGGCTGAACTGGTTCCTTTAATATTTCATAATAGATGGGTACCATGCTCACTCCGGTAAAAGTGAAGTCAGGTCTATTAAGTCAACATTAAAATCGTGACATTTTGGCCGGCTGAGGCCTGCAGCTGTCCACAGTGATCCACGCTGGAAACAGTGTGAAAAGGCAAAGCGATTTGCTGCTGTTAGATAAAATCAAAGAGCGAATGAGGCAGAAAATGACTCATATTAGAATTGCCTTCCTCGCCTTGTGTAACATGTTGAGAAAGGGTACTGTGACGAAATAGCGTCCATGTTCTGCCTGACAACACGTCTTTGTAGCTTTATAACATTGTTATGAGACAGTGTATTTTATTCAGCAGTCGCTATACTTGTTTTTGGTGTCTTTAGTCAATGTTTTCAACTGTCATGGTAGCGTTATATCAAAGTTGTGCGAGTCCGAGTGTGCATCACTACCTCCTCCCTCACCCATTTATGTTCGAGAGACAAAGAGAGGGAGAGATAGAAGCCATACAATGATTTTGTCAGAGGTGAGGAAGATAGATGAATCAGAAACACCATAGACCTCCACCTCCCACGATCCCCAGCGCAGAGTGATTGCAAACAAATTAGAAAAGTGATGAAAACACAGTTTTTCTCGAGTGTGCATTTGCATAATATCTTCACGCTCCAGTGAGGTCTGCAGATAAACTCCAAACAGCCTTTAATTCCGAATTTGAATCCTTAAAGATGCACTTCACTCTGAGCCAAAATCCTGCTTCATTATGCACATCATAGATTCTCCAATTTGCAAAACAGAGGCACTAACAAGGAAAACCAAGTATGTTAAGACGCGCAGGTGTTACCGTCTTGATGAGAGGACCCAGCAGATGCACCGACTAGCACGAAATCAAAACTCAAGGATATGAGCCATTGTCAGTGATTCAGTAGGTGTGAATGTATTTCAACACAGTCTTCTCCGATCCATGAAAAATGAGAGATTCTGGTTCAGGGCAATTTGTGAAAGCATCTTTACAACACTCCAGGAATCAATTGCTGTAATTCTATTCTTTTAAAAAATGTAATTTATAGATTGTTAAGCAACAAAGAAGTAAGAGTCTTGCAAGTAAAAATAACAGAGGAGGTTTTTTTTGTTAGAAGCACTTGTGCAGTGTCTAATGGTGGAAGGGAAACATTTGATGTGGTCTTGTCAGGAAAACTGGTACTTTAACGGAAAACACCACAGGGAGAGAAAGAGAGAGGAGTAAAGAAGGAAAGAACAAGAGAGAAGAGGATGGAAACCTTAGCAACATTGCTTGGGTTCACTGTCACTGACATCTCTAATGACACTTATTCAGATTGTTCAACTGATTGCACCTCATTTGTAGGGGGAGAGCGAGAGAGAGAGAGAGAGAGAGAGAGAGAGAGAGAGAGAGAGAGAGAGAGAGAGAGAGAGAGAGAGAGTTGTGAAAATTTACAGTACAGGAGGAGTTGCAGCTAAAAAAGGAGAAGTGCCACAATTGCTCAAGACATCATTTTATCAGAATTACAAGGAGGACTTACATCACACACACACACACACACACACACACACACACACACACACACACACACACACACACACACACACACACACACTGTGATCCCAGTAGGGAGCCAGTTAGCTGCTTGACCAATCTGTCCATTTATTACCAAAGAGACACCAGTGTGTATGTATGTGTGCATGAGCGTGTGTGTGCGCAAGCAGGTGAAAAAAAAAAAAAGACAAGTCCAAAGTTTACATGAAGGGGGAAGTCATCAGATGAATCACACTCGCAAATGATGCATTTCAACTGTGTGTGTGTGTGTGTGTGTGTGTGTGTGTGTGTGTGTGTGTGTGTGTACACTGAGCTTTGGCAATTCAGGCTGTAAATGCGATTCATTTACATCTCAGCAGGAATCCGGCTGCTGCTTGTTAGCTCCATCTGCAAAGTCGCCAATACAGCCGAGCGGAGTCAGTGGACAGAGTGATGGAGAGGAGTGGACCAACATCGCAGACAAGTTAAAGTTGAGGGAGAATTCTTGTGTATAGATCATCAAACTACACTCTATCTTATTGATCCACGCTTCTTCATCGGGGGGGGGGGGGGGTGACTGAACAGAGGTGGACTGGAAAGCATGAGGTTGGAGGTGACGGAGCACACCTGAGTCCCATTTGAGAGTCAATAATTACCCCACTCCTATCACAGTAGTGTGTGGGTTTTATTAGAAGGCCATAGGAGGAAGGTTTATTTCATAAACAAAAAGAAATCAATGGTTAAATGTCATCTGCTGACTACACCTGTATATGCTTGACTGCCCGTGCCTAGGTCAAGTCTGCTCCGTCAGCAAATACAGTGTTAGGTTTCCATTTCCCTCCAGAGTCCCTGGAGGTTGGGGTTTGTCCCAGGAGGTCACACCATGGACAGGCCATCAATCATCCACAAGGATAACAAAGAGATATTAGCAATCACTCACGCCTATGAGCAGAGTTATGTCACCAATTACCCCCCTGTAGCCATGACCGATCATGCATTGGTGTTTGTGAAAGCCGCTGGAGTCCTCTGGGCTCTATTGCAACAGTACATCATCAGTAGGGTAAAACTATCCTCTCTCACAACGGTCTAATGACTTTTCTCCATAAATCTCAATATACAATATAATAGTTGCAACAGTAATACTGATCAGCAGGTCTAACCTCCACAGGTAAACTCTGTTGCTGATAGTATATTGTTTTTTTGCTTTGACTGAACCACTGTGGCATGAAAATGTGTTTCATTTTGCTGTATACTACAAACATAGTTGTATGGGACTCCGTGCTTGCAGGGTCAGCTCATATCCAAAGGTCAGTGTAAACTGCTGTTATTCATTAGCAATGGAGAATTACCCACAGATTATTTGTCAGATTATTCCCTGAGATTTTACTAATCTTCCTTTACACTGAAAAGTTTCTGAATGAGGAAAACTCCGCTGACAAACTACTTTATTCATGACGGATCAGCAGCAACACAGAAGGGAGAAGTCTTTGGTTATGTCTAACCACGACAACCGGAATGAAAACAGAGCTGACTGGCAGAGCAGTCTGACTGACCTCAACCTCAAGGCCCCGGAGGATGGTCTGCAGAATATCGCTGAGAAAAACAACTTCGCCAGTCTGCTTAATGTGCTGCAGCTGGACGAGCGAGCAGAATGGTTGGACGGTCGGAAAATCAGCAGTGGAGAATCAATGAATCGAGGGCACATGCCAGGTGTGGTGAGGAATTGGCAAGTTTTGTCGACACCGTTGGAGGATGGTTCAGTTTAAAGTGTCTTCACCTAAGCCTGTGAGATCATTAAACTTTCACATGCTTAGAACCCCTAAGTAACATTGCTTTTTTTTTTTTTTTTTTTTTTTTGCAATTACCCCAGAACAGAGTTCTGGAGCCACATGTGGCTCTTTGGTCCCTCTGTAGCAGCTCTTTTCACAACATGAAACATGAATGAACATTTAACTTTATGACAGGGAGATGAACAGACAGCTGACAAAACAGGTATTTAATTATCCTGGACCCAAATAGGTTTACAACCCAAATGTCTCCAGTGCATGAACACAAATCCTGAGATTCGCAGGTGTAACTCTTTTTGTCTTTCCAAAATGTAGAATAACATTTAGAAAGGCATAAAGTTATATGCTACAGGATGCTGTCAGTCTGACTGAGGAACCGAGGACAACAAGAAGAACTGAAACATTTTCAAGAAAGCTTAAAATATTCAGCTTGGTTTTAAGAGGTTTATTCATTTACTTTATTTAAATTAAGTCTCCAAAGAGTGAAACATCCCTGGTACTGAGTTGAAAGCCATTCTGATCTGTCGGAGAAGATTCATCAGGTGTTCAAAGGTTTTCTTTACAGAGAAGAACAACAGAGGTCCAGCCTGAACTCAGACTACACAGAGAGGCTGCTGTCTTTTCAGCTTTACCTCAACAATCTGAGGAAAAAAAAAACCAAAAGTGATCTCCTAATCAGGTAGGAAATGCAGATCAGACACTGCTGTCTTTCTTTCTTTCTTTACAAGCCAACATCCATCACTGCAAACAACAAATCAGTGACCGTGAGGTCAAGTGGGAATGAAAACAGTCAGTTTCTGTCATGCTACAGGTCTCACTGACAGAATTAAACTTCCTCTGCATGTCGTTCTGAAGCACAGAGCTGCCAGAGGCTGGTGGTCATGTTCCGGAAAAGAGCCTCATGGAACTTGAGTGTTCTTTATAGATGTTTTGAAATGTAAAAAAAGTATCACTTCAAATTATGCCAACCTGTATGAAAAGTCCTGAATAAATGTTGATTGATTTTTGAGTGAGAATGACATATGTACACACATCTCGGGGGTGGTGGTGGGGGGTTAAAGAGTTTGCACACGAACATCAACCTTCCACCTAAAATCAGATCAGAGCCAAAAATCCAAAACGATCATCTGGACACTGTCAGTCATGCCATGGCTTTCAAGACTCTCCTTGCTGTACAAACCAAGCTTCTTTTAATGAAATTCAAGACAACTCATGTCTCTTTCTCTTGAGTCAGTTTGCTTCAAGTACCTTTGGAATCTTGGCAAAAGCTAATCGTCTTTCTGTCCGCCTTGTTGATGAAATAACGCTGTTCCACAAAGGGATCCAGGCTCATTAAACACATTACGGTTGTAACTATTTGGGGAAGCAGTTCAGTCAGGTCCATGGCCCACTTTATGTCCTAAACTCAAGTGTAATGAGCACAGCGCCTTGGAAAATATGGGTGCCAGTTATTGAAAGTGTTCATTGCTGCAACATATTATGCAGCACAGCTGTGAGACCCTTGTGCCTGCTAGAAGCCTGGACTAGTTTACATTTGCACTTCAAGCAATCAGTGTGAGTAAGAACAAGGTAAGGACTTTGAAATGAAAATTAAGGACATACAGTTTAAAATACAATACATGCATGTCAGGTAGACCAAAAGTCACTCGTGGAACTTTTCTCCATCTATCTTCCACTGTGTTTTTATCCTGTTCAGGAACTCAGATTCACAAGAGTTTTCTGCAGCGTATTTTAGAATTTTCCTTCAGATAAGTACCATCATCTCCCAGCGACTCAACTTTGACCGCTGACAAAGTGGCGGACATCCATAGCAGGCTGTGCTCAGCAGTCAAAAGGAATAACTAGCAGGGTGTGTGATGTTTTAAGTTTTTTTTTTACATTCTACAAGGCGTTAGGTCAGCGATTCTTGGTAAGACACAAAAATAGTGTGGGGATGTGTATATTTGTCAGAGTGCTCGGCATTAGTTTTGCTCTACTGAACACCGCTCTCGTTTCCTACAAGTCTGTCATTCTCTTTCTATCAGACGTCCATCGTCTACCATTTCACCGATGTTATTCGATGCTGTTGTTTTCCCTGTGACAGTATCCCTGACTTTATATTCCAGCTTTGTGTCTTGTATTGACTTTTTTGTAAAATAAGTCCTGCAGGTCAGGTCACTGTGGACTAACCAGGTCAGCGACTCTTGCTGCCAGTAATGTGTTATGTTTAACATCATGTAAAACTGAGAGGAATTGAAAGAAAGAAAAAGAAAACTCACTATTTTATGAACCATATTCAGAATCAGATAGACTTTATCTCTCACTGGTGTACGATTATACATGACCTAATAATGATAACTACTCCCATAAAAATTCATTTGTCAGCTCTTATCTGTAATAAAACGGTTCCTTTTAAACCTTTTTAAAGTCATCTGCTCATTTCGGCTGTAATGATTAATGTAACGGCTTGGATAAGATGAGTATCAAACCTCCTGCCTGATGTTTGGGCAGTGAGCTGTACAATTTAGTCCACGCTAATGGAAACTGAAGAATGACTGTTTTTTTAATCACTTCAGACATCGCATGTCTTAGTGACTTGTCAAAAATTTTCTTTCGGTACCTTTCAGGCATTGTATTCTCTTCTTTTTTTTTTAATCTTTAATTATTTTTATGAATCACTGTTTTTGAAGTGGAATCTGAAATAAATCAAGAGTCCCTTAAGATGTTGAGTGAATGTCCACTTCAATGGGTTGTGATTAAAATGCCATATTTATTGTATTTATTGTGAGCATGTGCATCTTTATGCATTTATCAAGGACTGTGAAGACAAATTGTGCATTTGTCAAGGCCGATGCATCGATGACATAACATTAAAAAATGAATCTTATTTAGCTACACTAAGTCATGGAGTTCCAGAGAAAATAAGTTTTACTTTTGTTTTGTTTTCTTTTATGATGACAGCATATTTTCTATTCAAAAACAAAAAGATTCATCATGGAAAAAAGACAGCTGCATGATAAATCCGAACAATAACAGCATTTGTAGAAAAAAAAAGACTCACCATTGGCTTTTAACTTTTGAATCACACTGGTCTAATTTTCAATTGATTTTGATCCAAACTTGATAAAGTTCAGATGTTGCCGTTAAAGGATCCTGTGGAGCTCATAAGTCGCACTAATCTGAGGAGAAAAACAAAAAACAAACTGCAATTGCAAAACATGACCTTTATTCGTTAATCATTCAAATTTTCAAGAGTGGAATCAAATGAACTAGAGAGAAGCTGTTTCATTTGCTTAGCCTACAGTATGATGTTTCAGCCTCCCTCAGCATTGCAGACTGAGTTCTATGTTTTGATAACTCATGTCCCTCAACTTTTTGGTTTGTATAAAATGCCACCGGTGTGAGGCAGACCCAAGAAATGTCAAGAGGAAAAAAAGGTTGCTGCTCTGCCGTTCTGACTGTCAGTGTGTCTATCTGCTCTGATCAGCATCAAGAGTCATCCGCTGCGTTCAGATTTTGGCCTTTCCTTTGACCTGTGTACATGACTAATCCGCGGGGAGGTAAACAGAAACGCTGACAACGGGCCCCTGAGGTGAGAAAGAAGCTCTTGTGGTCTTGAACATTGGTGGGTCTGACCTTTTCAGCCGCTTCGCCCATATGCTTTGATGTAATTGTTGACATTTGGATCCCAGGGTGTTCAAACCTGCAGCTCCTCGGTGGATTGATGGCTCTTTGATTGGAATGTTTGGTCCTGCTGAGAGGCTAAAGAGTCTCCCTTAGACGTCCTGGAGCTGTACTGCTGCAGGGTACGGCGTTCTCCGAGGAGCCTACTTGCCAACATTCATTATCATAGTGGAAGTTGCTGGTTGACTGTGAGGCTTTCTCTGAGAGTCATTCCTTATAGACTTGCTTTAGAGGTGACTGTCGAGCCAACTGCAAGCTTTTGATATTTTTCTATTATTCATTTCAATTCCCACCACACTAGGTACACCTGTTCCATTGCTCATTGTTCTGAGCCCCTAAATCCACAATCATGTGGCAGCAACACACTGCATTTAGTCATGCTGTTAGGGCTCACACTGAGCAGATTGAAATCAGGAAGAAAGACGATTGAAGCCATTTCCTGATGTACCATTGTTGGTTGGTCTGGTTTTAAGAGTTGTGTGAGATTATGTAAGAGTGCAACGAGTTCTCCTGGTGAGGATGCCTTATTGACGCCATTCTGTTTGAAATTGTAGATGAAGGCAACAGGAAGTACATTATAGGAAAGGTCTGAAATGACGTGATAGTTCAAATGATTCATGTGCTCGCGATTGTACTCACCTGGATTTAACATCTGGATTGAAATTCCAGAAAGACGACCATTTATTACCAGTTCAGTGCTTCAGTACTGCTGAGCCTCCAGCTTTAGACTGTTTTGTGAAGAATGAGGTACAACCTTGTTTCGGAGGAATGTCTGCACACCTTTCGACCTTGTGTCTTTGGACGCATCCAGGAGCTGCTGCACAACTCTCCATCCAACCTCACTTGCTACTGCAAGTCATTGCATGACAGTCATCTGGGATTCCTCAGCGAACCGGCCGCAGTCTGTCTTTTCACTTTCAAATCCTTCTGTTTGCTTCCACATCTGTATGAATTTGCATCTGGGTGCTTTCGGTTTCAGCAGTTAAGTTTTGACACAGATGGGCTTCAGCAGCTGGAATCCACAGCCAGTAGGAAACATGAGGTTACAATTCTCACAGAAACTGGACAAAAACTGGACAAAAACCCAGAAGATCTGTGTCAAAAATGTTCCTTCATCTAAAATAGCTGGCTTGAACTTGAAAAAAGAGCTCACTGAACTCCACAGAAACACAATCTCAATGCATTGTATGCAATGTATTCTGATTCTGAAAAATACTAAAGCAATTTAAAAATGGAATGAAAATGCTTGTTTTAAAAAAAAAAGTATTTTATCATTTAAACTGAACATATTCCAAAAACATCCATAAAGCTTAAAAATGAATACAGGCTAATTTGATGTTTGAGACCCGCTCATACAGTATGTATGATGAAATGCTGAGGCGGCGTTTGCTAATGCTGTTTCTACACTGCGGCATCAAGTTAGAAATCGGGGTTGTTAGTATGGCAGTGATCTAAACACCTTGTCAGCAGATGTAAAGATATAAGCAGTGTTTATCCCACCTGGTTGCCCTGATGGCCTGTTGTCATGTCTGGGTCTGGTCACATGTGATGAATCCCATTCAGGATCGCAGATCCACGCCACAGAAACAGGTGGCGATGGATCATGTTTGACGCAGGTGGCTGCCAAGCAGCGGCAGATAAACTGCAAGCGCCGAGTGAGATAAGCAATATTAGCATAGTGGAATAAACAAGATGCGGACATTTGTCATTGTCTGGTCCTGTCGGACAGCTGACTCTGAGTCAGTTTGCATCGCCGCATCTCCGAGTCCTCCAACATGGTAGGCTGTCATCCAAAGCAGCGATGACACAGTGCCAGCTCGACAGAATGTGAGACACTTCAAGAGTAGCGTCTGAGAGCCTGAGCTCTGACAGCGAGGCGACGCCGACTGCAAGATGTAGACTTTTAAACAGCTTTATATATCCGGGCAACTGTTTGTCTGCCGCAAGTGTGATTGTGCATTTATGAGTCTCCTGCTGAAGATGAGTGGAAAAGGGGGTCAAGCATGGCCGTGACAATCGAGAAAGATTTGACAAAAAAACATCAGGCCGAGATCCAAAAGAAGTCAAGCCAAAAGATTGAAGCTAGAAGATTAAACCCACAAGCACAATTGACATTAGCTTCAACACCACTTGAGGGGCATATTGCACTCATGAATGTCCATTTGTGCACAATATACATTACGCCGGGCTTTTAATGGCCACGTTGTATCCAGTTTATGCCTGAGCCCGGTGAGTGTTAACACGCCTCAAGATGTTCCTTCTGCAGCACTTTCACATAAATAGGAGTTAACCTAAAGCTGCTGTGACCTTCAGCAGAACAGTGTGTTTGCTCCTGGGTCCACATATGCCCAATCAGATGGCAGACTTTAATCTCTTTATGTGGTGGGCTGCGCTACTGAAGTCACTTAAAAAGTATCCCAAATTACAATCACAAGTTGCTACTGTACTTTCAAACTCTAAAGAACTTCCCTTACTTTACTGTTTAGACGAGGGCTTTCTTGCCTTGTGGTTGTTGAGATAGTAAACAATTTAGATGAACTGTCAAAGCAGAATCTTCTAAAAACGTCAGCTGGCATGTAGCGCGTTACCCTCGTTGCTTTGACTTCACATTCATCACAAACTGGATGACCTGCGGTGTACTCATCCTATACATTTTGATTGTTTAGTTGTGATGACTGTTGTACAAACAGTTGCTGAGGCAGAGAAGAGGGAAAGAGAGAGGACAGGATAGTTTCCAAAGAGCTCCATTTTATTAATGTTAACACGGTGACTGGGCAGAATGATCCGTCTCCTTCAAGCATGCATAATGGCTGTGGTAGAAACGGAAGGGGGGGCGGAGATAAAGAGCTATGGAGGAGAGGGAGAAAGGTCCAGACAGGTGCAGTGAGGTGAACAGTGCTGGGGAAATGAGGCTCTATTAAGTTTGTCATCAGCAATACGCCACCCGAGGTCAATGTGGCAGATGATACATCCTTTTTTTTTTCCCCCTCCTTCACGTCACCTCCTGGTCTAATTGTTTGCATCCTTCTGTGTGGCATTCCGGTCCCGTCTCGCAGCCTCCCGTCACTTCTGTATTTAAAAGCGTCTTCATCCGAAGGGCGATTAAAGTGGAATGAAGCGTGCACTCTCTCTATCCCCCCAATTCTGCCTCGGTATTTAATATGCATGGCTCCAACCATTAAGGTGATCAGAGTGCCCCCGCTCCCGTATTCCTCAATCCATCTCTGTGCCCATTACGCCCACACAACAAAAGAATAATTTAAACCAAACCCTCGCTCCAGGAGAAGGGGCACAAAATTCACTTTATGCGATAATGTAAAGGAAGTGAATTGCCATGTATGGAGAAGTGAAGATAACGCGGAGAGTAAAACGCCCGGGCTGTATTAAATATAGTGGTATTGCTCAGATACTGTGATAAGATTTGGGATTTTTCAAATGAAGGTGTTAGAAGATGACAAGTTTCACATTATCTAATAAAATGAAGAGAAAAATCCTCTGTGCGGATGTAGAACATGTAGGGACATGAGGGAAATGAACCAGATAAAAGCAGTAAAATGCATTAAAATGACACTGTTTAATATGCTGAGTAGTTTGGAATGATTTCAGCGTTTTAGACTGGCGGATCATTTTCATTTCCTGACCAAGCAGATATAAACCGTTTTATCCAGAATTTATTCCGTATTCTGTTTGAGTTATACTTGGTTTAAAGCTGTGCAGTTCACATGGGCATAGCCTTCAATCAAATCTCTTAATCATCTAATTATCTTTGCTAATGAAGATTTCAAAACCCACATATGCGGCTGTAAGAGCAATACATATGGACTCATTATGTCACTCCTGTCATTGTAATTACAGGCAACGCCGCTCCGTGATTTTAACAAATTATGCTACCAGGCTGATACTGCTTCCTAAAATATGTCCTATAGTCTGAAATTTAATGAATATCCACAGTAAGTGACTAATCATGGGGATTTGAGGCAAAAAAAAAAACCTCATTCACTTCTTTTGGGGGAAATAGGCATTTTACATTCTACTACTTACGTGTGTTTTCATTTGTGGCTGACTTAAAAAAAAAAGTCATGAATGACCGACAGAGATGGAAACAAAGCTTTAGATTCTTCCAAGTTTCCATCTGAAACCCAATGAAAGGCCAGTTGTTTCAACTCTGCTGATTGACATCTGAAAACATCTGGAATTAAATAACTTTTCAGAAATTAAAAACGCTGCCTGGCGTAGTGGTTCGCACAGCGGGATGGAGAAAATAAGAAACAGACCCCAACTGTTAGGTAGCTGAAATACAGCAAAATGAAAATTACTTTTCTTTTTTTCTTGCTCAAACATCTAATTAACTCCAACTCCTGACTGTAAAGTGATGTGAAAAGAAGAGCAGGTGCAGCGCGTGGACATACTCTTGTCCCAGCTTCACTGAGAGGTGAAGCTACAAACAAAATCGAAGGAGGGATGAGTTTGAAAGATTGAAGTTCTTTTCGGTGTTTCTCTATCTGCAGCTTCTCAGTGCCTGACCCTCTTGTCCCACTGAATGTGTTTTTTGACAGATGGACAGAGGACAGAGCAGACCCCTGGCCAAGAGGTCAAGTGTAGTCTGACCCCCTCCTCAGGCACCACCTCACAGATCTTCACTGGTGTGGTGACGGGGGATTGTGGATTAGTTTAAGATGTAGATCATGTCAAAGCAACAAGAGATCCGACCACATACATTGAGAATGAAATGAAGATACCCTTTTTAACACATAAAATAATCTGACTTATGTGTGCTCATGCTTGTGGATGTTTCCGTCCCAGCACCCCCGGGCAATAGCATCACATTACTGCGGCTATTCCTTTGTCCTCTCCTTTTATTTTTTTGAATTTTCCCTCACTTGCTGCCTTCATTTGGCTTAAATCACGTTAGCTGTGTCTTCAGGAACATGCAAAGTGACAGATTTTAGGTCCCCGGGTTGATGCATCACTCTAATAAACCCGAGGCTGCGGGCGAGCATTCAAAAAAACGTCCTGAAACACGATTTAATTTAGATCTGAAGAGAGACACAGAGCGGAGCCAAGCATCAGGGTTGGTTGTGGTGCTGAAGGTCAACCAGAGGAAAAGCAAAGCAACCAGGATTATCTGTGAAAGGCCGGCGGCAGACCTCAGGGAAGAAGGGAAACAACACACAGGCACACTCGTGGAGAAGGGGAAAGAAGGAGAGCACCAGCTAATAAATGATTGTAAATGATCCTTTTATTACTGTGTGGCACTCTGCCGCACTCAGCAGTCTGTAAACTGATGAGCCGTAGACGGTGGCGGGTGATCCTCAGAGAGCCGGCAGGACTCACATTTATTTTTCAGCCCCTGTAGACCCCTGTCCTGCCCACTACAATTACTCTGCCTTTCTGTTTCACGCCGAGATGTTTGCGGGTATTTGGTGTGAGCTCAGCAAAAAATGTATTTAAACATGAGGCTTTTTCCCAAGCATCAAAGCTGCATGTTGAACTTGACCGTGATGTCAGTGCCCATGTCCTGATAGGATTATCCATCAGTTGGACTTTACGATTCCGGAATACCAACCCCGAGTTTCTTGCAGGTAGTCCCTGCTCATCTCTCGTCAGAGATCAGGTGGAATTCCACTTCGTGTCAAGCTGCAGCTCCGGAGATACCGCCCAACGAGAAAATTGCAGCTGACAATAATCCCTCCCTGGAGTTATATACTACTTTAATTTACACTTTTAAAGCAGCTGGTAGGCGTCGGCTTTGCTCAAACATAGAACAAACATGAAAATAACATGAATGTTAAATCTGAAAAATATTTTATTCAAGAGGTTTTTTTTTTTTTTTTTGGGTCGATTGTAGTAACTCTGCATTTACAAGCATGAGGTGAAATATGTCATTCTGAGGAACTTGCTGAACCCTGAAACGGTACGGTGATATCATTTCTCCACTGTCTCATGACACTCTGGATTTCTTCATGTTACGATTCTCTTCTCCTCCAGTTAGATGTCTGAAGGCAAGCTGACATTTGTTTCATGATAACAGGGTCAGCGGGAGCTCTCTCCTTTGCCCTAAAACTGGAATATCTCTTTCTCTGGGTGAGGAACAGAAATAACAACGACAGATAGTCTCACATTGTGACTGAAGCCGAAGGCAAGCAGTGCGAGAACTCCTAATTAATGACCATGAATTTTAAATTGCTCTTGTTTCCAGTGTGAACATGTGCAGAAACTTTCCTCAGTGGTCTTCTATTCCTGAGATGTGGTTTGCAGACATGGGCCTAGCTGGTTCACGGGATCTTTTTTTTTTTTTTTTCTCGTGTTAATATCACAGACAAAGTGTTTTTTCCATCTCCCAGTAAAAAAGGAAAGCTTGATGTAGATGAGCTGAGCCGAATTTCTGCACAGCATTTCTAAGCTCCTTGCCCGACAACTTAAAACCCTTCAGT
The DNA here is from genome assembly GCF_902148845.1 of Salarias fasciatus. Taxonomy (NCBI): domain Eukaryota; kingdom Metazoa; phylum Chordata; class Actinopteri; order Blenniiformes; family Blenniidae; genus Salarias; species Salarias fasciatus. The sequence continues at coordinate 16,343,242 of NC_043763.1, forward strand.
CCAGGTGAGATTAGATGCTCAGAAAGCCACTCTCTACTTAGACAAATAATCTGACACCTGGCACTTCTGCTGAATTTTCTTCAGTGTTTCCCACCGTCACAAACAATCCTCCTTATACATCAGTCGCAAGGGAGGCTTATTACACAGACAGACTTTCCTCCCGTGACCAAAAAGTTCACTGCGACAAGCCTGTGAAGAGTCTACCGACGTGCATCAAGCTGGAGTGGAAAAACAAGCCAAATTAATCTGACCTGCAGAGAAGCGGTAAAATAATCAATGAGAGCGGTTTGCTGCTCTGGAGAACTCATCTGAAAACGTACCAAAACTCACTGAATTCATGTTTCTGACCTACCAATCATTTGTGATTAGTTCCGGATTTGTCATCATGTGTTACTTGATAGGAGCTTGATCAGTTCAGTATTGGGTTTGATCGGGGCAAAGCTGCAGTCATTTTACCCCATTAGATTTATGACGTATTGCCAACAGACTTTTAGAAGCACGCCTTTCTTACCCCCATGTATTACTGAAAGCATCGCAGCTGCATCGAGGCAGCGATCCGCAGCGATCTTGCGCCATAACCAACGGCGTGTTTCTGATACGTCTGAGCTGCGGAGCGCCGGCACATCAGAAGGACCGTTTTGCATTTTGACGAACCGGCATCCGATCTTCCTTCACTTCTGTGCACATTGGCTGTGGCAAGCTGAGAAAATAGACTCACTGCGCATCTTGTTGTTGCCGCTCACGACACGGCACAAATTAACACAGCAGTATCGCACACAGCCCTTCCTCACTTTGACAACGACAAACCTGGGCTTGATTTTACAAAAAAAAAAATCTAGTCTATAATACCATAATGAACACCTGCCACAATGAAATGAAACACTAAATGACAGATTGTGGCATGATGCGGACAGACTGCATAAACAGTAACCATCAGGGAGCAGACCTAATAAAGCAAGAAAATATGGAACAAGCTCAAATTGCCCAATAAATACAAAACACTGAGAGCTGACAGGGGAATTCAGACTATATTGTGGATTTCTCTTTGGAAGTCAGATCAATGAACCATGAATCAATTATTAATATTTGAAAAAAAAATCTTTTTTTGATTTGCAATGTAAGTGTTAATGAAAGAAAAAAAGAGAAATGAAGGAATTTTTTTGAGCTGACAGTTTCTAAGTGGAAAAAAAAGTTAAAGTTAAAAAGTAAAAAAAAAAAAAAAAACTCAAGTGAGCTATCAAAAGCTTGCAGTCACCAAAATGATAAATATCCCAAAAAATTTCCATCAAATTGCAACCTTTCTTTGAGGGCTTTGGCAATGCTCTTTCATTAAAAGAAATTACTTCATGAATGTCTGCTGGAGGCGCCGCGGCGGAGCCTTGACAGACGTAGAAATTCTCCATCCGTGGTAATCCAGAGAGATAAACAGCAGCCGTTTTTGCAGAAAGTCCATTTTGACCTCACTCTCACCCATGGGTGCTACAGTTTGCTCCCGCGGAGTTGTTTACCACTTCCACACGCCACTCAACTCGAGATCAGTCGATGTAACCCCACCTGCTCGCAGACTACCAAGTTTATCCTCCGGCACACGCTCGCAGCGGAGCGCCTTGAAATCCTGAGATGGTGTGATTTAGACAGAGGTGACCCTTTAAGGAGCACACACACACACACACAACAAATGCACACACGACACACACTGTGAGGGCAGCTGCCAGACATGGGGCACCGTTTGTTGTCACTGTGGCGACTAATGCTGTTAATTCCTCCAGGACAAAGCTCTTCTCAGTTGATTGAACTCCGCGAACAGGTCAAGGCTAAAGAGCGGCACGTTCCACCCAGCTGACACCCGTCTGTCGGCATTAGGGACGGAACGGATTGCATTTCATCTCAGATCCGTGTGAGCCCCGCATGAATTCCCAGATTGAGCCATAACAGTTGACGTGGTTTTTCTGCAACTTGTCAAGGAATTTTTTTTTTTTTTTCTGAAGTCACCGATTGAATATTCCTCTGTATTCATGATTAACCTGACCGACACAGAAAAACAATCAGCTGTTGCAAACATGGATCTGACGGTATTGTTCCAGGGTCGACGTCGTGAGTGATGACAGCAAAAAATGTTGTTTTCATTGCAGCCATTTGATCGCAGTTTGTATCAGTACAGCAAGTCCTTTTTCACCCAGATCCTCCTCAGTTTGTCCATTTGAGAAAGCTTGCAGGATCACCTGGTCTCCAATTTGTCAAAATATTACATTAGTGCCAGAAAAATGCAGTCACACTCTTTCCCAAAAGACACAAAAGCAGGTGCCTTGAAATTATAATTTCAGGTTTTCTCTATCTTGTGCAAATCTAATTGTGTTGATCTCCGAGATGACAAACCCAGCAGCTTCCTCTGAGCTGTGACGAACTCCAAGAAGGAAACTTTCACACTCCTGTTGTGTTTTGTGTTGAATGCGTTGCAGAGTTTGCCAGGCCCAATTTACACGTCAACTGTTTTTTCAGGTGAGGAGTTACATTACAGGTGTCAGTAGCTCCGAACCACTGACAATGACGCCCTGGGTGGAAATTTTTTAAGATTCTACAATTCTGTCTCTGTGACAAACGCAGCTTTTTCAAAACACAGGGCGGGAAATAACTTTCCAGAAATGTTTCCACCGAACGTGCACACCATGGCGATACTAATTATCTCTTCTGCACGTGCACAAGTGGATGGAAAATAATAACAATGGAGGTCTCCAAAGTGGTGTGAATCCCAGCCAATGTTCTCCTGGGACTCGGCAGTTTCATTGTTGAGAATCACCTGTAATAACGATCCAACTCATCTGTCATCTGTTCATATGAACATGTGTGTGTTCACCACTGTCAATGTTTGTACAGATTGTGTGTGTGGTTTCATCGTTAAAAAATAATAACAGCACACACTAATGGTTCAAGATGAAAACTGCTTCTATTGTTATATGTTGGTATGAATGTGTGAGTGTTGATATGTCTCTGTATTTGATATTGACTGGAACCCTTTTCATTACACACACACGGCTACGTTCTGCCACTAAACAGAAATGTTTTCTGCGTCTTTCTCGTTGTAGTTGTGACATTCATTTGCTGAAAACCACAAACAAAACATTAAGAAAAGTGAGTGTGTGCTAGTGTGCCTTGTGCTAAATCCACAGTGAAAACTACACTCCTTTTTGTTTGTGTGTGTGTGTGTGTGAGAGAGAGAGAGAGAGAGAGAGAGAGAGAGAGAGAAAGATACCGAGCACAGGAGGCTTAGAGTTAATTAAAGTTAATAGAGTTAATTTATTTTCTAACCTTGGTAACCCCGCAATCCGCCTGTGCAGAATTAACCTCATGTATCCTCATTCCATCACCCAATCACATGGACACACACACACACACACAGGCATGCACACACATACACACATAAAGGATGTGCCGCTGCATGTCGGGTCATCTGTGGACATGACCTCATGGTAATCTGCAGTCATAAAGTCCGGCTGCAGTTTAATCCGAGTGCCGATCTGACCCCGGTGGGTGATCAGCAGGTCCACACTGCGCCCCGCGGCTCCGTACGGAACTGCACACCGGTCGGAGTGACAAACGTGGCAAATGTGCACAGTTCAAGTGACGGCATATGGCCTAATGAGCTGAACAACAGATAATCACAGAGTTTATGGGTAGTTTGAACACATTAAGGCCCAAATGCTTTTCCAGCAGTATTTGAGTGTTAAAAACCAAGCACGGCCATTTATAAATAAACATTTGTCCTCTGGGAACAGCTGAACTACTTAAAAATTAACCTTGGACTCAGCAAGTTTGGATTTTTTCTTTTTTTTCTCTCTTTTTTTGCAGTTAGACTGGTTTCCACTGACATGCATGCACTGATGCATGGGATTAAACCATTAGGTAATGGAGTGAAGAAAATGCATTGTATAGACGTTAAAAAATAAGTGTTGTACTGTAATAGAAATGAAGAAAAATGGTCATACAATCACAGAACCTTTCTGATAATTTTCTGACAGAGTCACAAATTCAATGACCATCTTCTCTCCACACAGCACAGTGTGATTTCTCCTGTGAGCCGAACAAGCAACCAACAGAAATATAGCCGAAAACAAAGTGATCCTAGACTCCAGTACTGCACTAAAACAATGATATTACAGATTTTTAAGCATACAAATTGATGGAACACTATTCACTTCTTGTTTTTTTCCTTCCTTCATCAGGTGGAGAGCAGTGCTTCGCATTCAGACTCACCTGATTGCAAATTGGAGCAGGTCATGAACTTACATAGCCGTTCAAGTCACACCCTCTGTGGGAGCCACGAGGCTTTATTTAGTCCAGTAATTGATTTTAAGGTAATCACATTGGCCTTGAGTTTGGATTCGCACCTTCAACGTTCGGTTTTAATCACAGAATGACCACCAATCAGGCCGGATTAAAAGCGCTGCAGCTGAATAGGCTGTTTCTCCTCTTTGATGAGCTCCAAGCTGAAGAGACCTTTTCTCTCCTCCTCTGCTTGTCGTCTCACTGATGGGCTTCTGAAAATGTGTCAAGTCCACAAATCTATTAAGGCAGGGTGAGATTTACCTCGTTGGTTAAAGAGCTTGGGCAGTGCATGTGGGGGGAAGTGCCTGTGTGTGTGTGTGTGTGTGTGTGTGTGTGTGTGTGTGTGTGTGTGTGTGTGTGTGTGTGTGTGTGTGTGTGCATATTGTTTTATGACTTTGGCTCCTAAAGTTCTTATTTGTCTTTTAACTTGTACAATTCTGGAAATTCACCTTTTTTTCTTTTTTTTTCTTTTTAGTGGTGTCATTTTGAATTGCACAGTTCGAAATGGTCTTGTTTAAGAGCTAAACGGGGAGCAGGGGTTTCCTTGTTCCTGCCGAGGGAATCGGCTGCTGGCGTGTTTGGCGTTTTTGCTGATTTAAGCCGTGCCGGCTTTCAGGGAAATCAGAGTGACTTCTTGATGAGGATTCACTGCCACAAACTTAAAATGAAGTCGTGGCAGCTAAAATCCGATGGGAGGAACAGCAAATCTTTGCTTTTCTGTACAGCAGGCCTCGTGTGCGTATTGCAGTGCATTTCTTATCCTTATTACAGGGAGCGCTTAGCTGTCGGGCCTGTCAGGCAAACTCCAGTAGCCCCTCACTGACACCAGCCATCACGCTCCAGGATCTGACCGTAGACACTTCACATCCAGAACAAAAAAGGAGTTATTGCAGTGTGTATTCACAAAAGCAACCCTCTGGTCAGTGCGGCAAAGTTGACAGATATTTTCATATTATTACATTCACACAACGTACCTTAAAACAATAACAAACTAATTAACCCACTATTCAGTTAACCATTGTAAAAAATGTACCATTTAGTTACATGTCCATTATTTTACTTCTCCAGTTCTTTGAAGCTACTTTTTGCATATTAATAATTCAATAAAATGCAGACAAGTTTGTTTCGTACAACCTTTTGACAGTTTTCTAAACTATGAAACGCTGCCTCTTTAATACATTATTTATGAGTGTAATTGGAACCTTCAAGCTAAGCAACCTTTCATCTGAGCCAGCTATTGAGGATATTTTGGTAGAATGACATTTTCAAGTTATTCACTCCATTTTATTTAATTATTACATACACACATAATTAAAGTTACCCTTTTAAAGATAATGTTTAACATAATTGTACTTACAGTATCTGCAGGTGATTTGTATGAAGCAGGAATCATCATGTTTGAGAATTGATATTTGCAGGTGATGTACCAGCTAGCGATGTACTTTGCATGCTTGTTGCTCTCTGTCACGGTTCAATGAAAAACTGTCCTAATGCAGAAGAAAACCAGGCGAACCAAAGAAACAATAACACTGTATTCATATTGTAGAACAGATAAAACCAAAAAGACATTAGCCGTGCAAGGTATAAATGTGTTCCCACATGAGCTCAGGGGCGTAAAATGATCACCGAAATGCAACAGCAAATGAAATTATTAGTTTTCTCTCATTGCAGAAGCATGAATTCAGTTTTAAAGTATGTTCATAGCTGGACGATAAGCCTGTGCAGCTTGTTCATGTGAGTCACAACATGTGAAACTATTGAATTATGAGCTTTTCAATTACACCACTGCTGTGTGTGTGTGTTGACACGGAGCACTGAGTGGGCAGTGGGCTTGTTTTCCGTTGGCAGTGAGTCTTCCAACAACACACACAGCTGCGTCCCAGACAGAGTGGATTTTATGTCGCTCACAAACCGAACACGTCTTGCCCAAAGCAAGAGACGACTGAGCCGACGCTCCACTGTTATAATCTTGTCAAGAGACACTGTCTGGAGCTGCTCCCTTCACTCCTTCTGGGTAGAGTGACTGTGGATTCAGATTGTTTGCCTCAGTCTTTTTACACCCAAGTGGTTTTTACTTCAGAGTCGCACTAACAGCTGTGAAGGGGAAAACCGCACCGTTGACTGGCAGCACACCGTTAGCGCTGTCATAAGGTTTCTCAGACAGTCAGATCATGCGGTAGTGATCCACAATAAACGACGTAAAAACTGAAAGAGGCTCATCGGACAAGTTCAGATTAAAACTTCATTCTGTCGTGAATTATGTCCCCATTTGTTCGCAGCTTTCTGGCTTGTGTAGATAAATAGGGGGCTATTAAAGTTGGAATACAGTCCAGACAAATGGAGAAAATTAACCATGAAGCCCATTTTGCATTCATCTGAGTCTGCAGCCTCAATGGACTGACTACAGACTTTTGGAAAGCCACACAGCACCACCTGTCAGTTTTGTTGCACAACAGAGAAAGAAACCTAAAATGAAGATGAAGGATGAAGGAAAGCACAGCTCCCGCTTAAATTCTTAAAGTGTTCATGAAACTGCGTTGTTGGCAGCTCACTTCAAACAACTTGACTTCCGTCCTTCTTCATCCCACCTTCTTTATTTTCTTTTAGATTTTCCTTCCCCCTTTTAAATTGCCTCTTCTTCCCATTATTGAAAGCACACCTTTTAACTCCACAAGAGGATCGATTTGGAGCCGCTGTATGCCATCCATAGCTGTCATGTTTTACAGTGGAGAGAAGCAGAAAGCCGGCCTGATAATGACCATATCCTCCTCTCTGCTTCCTGACAGGGGAGATGTGAAGCATCGATAGCATCCATTCAGCCATCCGTTAATGACAAATACCTCCGGGAGGTGTGGAAGGTAGTGATGCTCTTATAATGCCTCAGCTTTGGCCTCTCAGCCTGACCAAATCAGACATGTAAGATATAAATCTCTCATTCTATACTCTGTGGATTTTGTTAGAATGAGTGTATACTAAAAGGTCGTCCTGAAATAATTGCTGTAACTTGTTTTGTTTGGCTAACTCTTCGACTGATTGTTCTCTTATTTATTGTTTTGTTGTTATAATTTGCTCTATCTTTGTCCTTTAAAAGTCGCTTCAATAAAATGTCCACTATTGACAATAACTGCCGTCAGAGCAAATGTTAATGGAGACGACTGCATAGTGAAGTCCAAAGGCTTGAATCTGGTGGAGAAAGACTCATCTAATCACCACGTCTAGATTCAAGGGACACTGAGACAAAACGTCATGTTAAGTCAACTTCTGTTGTAAAATGCCATTCATTCGCATCATTCAAAATCAAGTTCCAGTTTCACCGAGTCACTTCAAAGTCCACGATTACCAGAGGATTTATTGAGAGCATGTAATAAATCCTCTACACATGTAGAACCTTTGCCTGTATTTATTGCTCATGATATAGCAAAAAAAAATTTAAAGAGACTGGAAAGTTTTGTGTGTGATATCCAGTAACTTCCATTCAAAAAGTGTAACCTACATGCAATCGTGATTTTTGATGAAACAACATGAGGAGAAACAGCTGATGCAGAGTAGCCAAGACAAGGTGAAGTGAAATCATTTAAGATGGCTTTCATGATTGTTTCTTGGCTGTATGGCAGCGTTATCAGTACAGGCTCCCAGTCACAGGCTTGATTTGTCTTTCAGTTACTTTTGCCTTCATTCACTGAGTTGGAAATATCGACGAATTTCCACACATATTTCAGCTGTACTCTGATGACTTCCTGTTTCAGATGCCTTGTTGGACGGAGATCTGGCAACAGCGAAGGACAGTCGAGTCAAATAAACTCATCATCATGTTCAAAAATGCATTCAGAGATGGTTGGAGCATCAATCTGGTGGAAGCCAAACCATCACAGAATTGTGGCTATTATTGCAGCGTCATTATAGAAATTCACAAATTGTTTAACAAATACTCATTTTCAAGTGTGAGTGAAAAGGCAATGACAGCTACGGCTCACATTAATAATTCTAACAAGTTCTCTTCAGGTTCGTGTTCATAACCCCCCTGCTGTGGAGCAATCGCATTACTGCTGTTTGGGTTACCTTGACGCGGGCACAATGGCTGAAGGCCTGTATTTCACCACGTTACTCTGGGTTGCAACAGAATTCCAGCCGTGAAAGGAATGAGAGTCGAACTTGACTTTGGTGGACTCACAGTAGCTTGACTGTGCACATATACCCTTCACTGAAATGAAACACTGTTCAAATGTGTGTGTGTGTGCGTGTGGTCACAGTATTAGTAATGAAAGCTGTTGGCATTTGAATCTGTTTATTTAGGCTTAAAGTATGTGTTATTTTAGTATAGTTGATGGTTAAGCTTGTGGGAAGTCATTAGATAAGTTAAGGAGATAAATCAAGGAAATTAATGAAGGATTCTAATATAGTGGTCGCAGCTCCAAACTATGCAAATCAGCACGAGCTGAGCTAAACACAATAAACTGGCAACATTTATATTATACTCAAGGATAATTATTTATCTCAAGCACATAAAACTTCCATCTGGTTGAAAAGTATGATAAATAATCTATAAAATAATAACTAGACTAAAAACCCATTCACAGCACAGTGAAAGGAAGAAATGATGAAAACAACGTACATTTCCTGTCGGACCACTAGTTGTTGCCATTTTTATGTGATAAAACCACCTATGAATGCACACAGACTATAGCATGCTCCTTTAAACTGCCTATCTTCATTGTTATGAATTTTTCCTTCTCACAAAAAGTACAGAAGGATTTATAAAACATTTTTTTTTAATGTTTTTTTTAAGTAAAAATAAGGTGAAGAAGCTTTCTTGATCCTACAAGTCAGATTGACTAGAGAAGAACAGAGCTTCAGATATTTACGTCCAATAGAAATGTTTATATTTCACAATATTCATTATGGAATGACAAAATGAGATACAGTGAGGCGGATTTGTGGCACATTTTTGTCTGAAGATTTCTCAATCCTTGGAAAAAAAACTGAATTCGAGTCATTGCTTCAATGTTTTACTGTAACATCAGAGATGATAGATTAAGGAGGCCCTCAAATCACACACAGCTGACTTCAATCCGCGGGATCAAAATTTGTTTTTCCCATTTGGCCATCGTGCGACACAGCTGTGCTCTTCAGTTCCTGTGAAAGATTCAGCCCCTGTGTGAGGGCATCGAATGACATAAAACCGTTTCCATCAAAGAGATGCTTAACTGGAGGAATTGATGGCAAACTTGTATTAAATCTCGCACTGATAAATTCGTCCTGCAGCGATAACACATTTATTCATCTTCAAGAATTGTTATTTTGCCCAATTTGCTAATGTCTCATCACAAAAAAAAAAAAAAAAACGACTTGGATTAAATGATACATAAAGTCATATACAGACAGCAGAAGCCCTGTGAGATCAGTGTACTGAAGTTGGCTGGCAGCATAATGTACTGTACGTAAAAGTGACCGGCATGTTCGCAGCCAGAAATGTCAGAACTGCAGACAATACAGCAGCATCAATCACCTGGCAAAGAATCTATTTATTTAACGGGTCTGGTGAAAAGCTCAGAGCTGAAGTTGCGAAGTGTTCGTTTAAAGATACCAGTAGCTCTCCAAGCTATAACAGTAGTTTTCCTCTTCTTTTGAAAAAAATCAGATGGAATTGTTCCATTCTTATCATGATTATTCACGTACAAGTAAAGAAGTAATATGGAACTATTGTTACATATTACATATTAAGGAACTATTGTTACATATTACATAAAACGCTGGTTAGGAATCCGTTTTTTCTTTAGATCCTTCAAAACTTGGTGATTTGATTTTACATCCAGCTTTGTGAGTTCAATCATTAAAAGTTTAAACTGATAGAACCTTTAGAATTGATGGTTTTATTATTTAGGCATTCTTTACCTTTTTAATCAAATATCCACTTTAATTGCATTGTGGGAGCTATAACCTCCCATGAGGAAAAAAGTGATGATTTAAAGGGAATAATGACAAAGAAAATCTGAATGAGTCATCACCCACTCAGACGAGCATCTCATTGACGTCACCCGAAGGCGTCAACAGCGCACGCAGACAGAGCCGATCATGATTAGTATGGAGGCACATGTGCTACAGAAACCAATAATGCGTATCATCAATTAAATCAGCGCTGTGCATTTGCGTACCGGAGCAGCGATACTGGCTCTCTTGTGAACAAGCGTTTCTGATTTAGTCAACTACTGATAATACTGAGATGTTTGAGACATAACAGAAATTAAGCAGCTTCATTGGCATTTCACCACCTACACAGATGTGGGAGATATATATGTGTATTTTTTTTTAAAAATAGAATTGAAGTTAATGAAGTGGTGCAGGATAAAGCAGATGTAGTGTAGCAGAAGACATAAAGTGATTCTGTTTAAGGAATATGAGAAGAGTAAGAAGCACATGTGATAGAAGCAATTACTAAAAAAGAAACAAGCCAAGAAGATAAATCCAGTCGCCCACTTGCTCAATGGCAAAACTCCTTTGACAACGGTGACCTACACAGAAAGGACAGGTGGCTTGAGAGAGCGGTGAAGAAAACCATCTACATGAAAATAGATCCTTTAACATAGTACAGGGTTTACACCACAATCTCTCCTCAATCTACAACATTGTTCTCAGTCAAAAGCGTTGAAATATCCAGATTGAAAAGGTCATGGTCAATCAAATGTGACCTTATTTGATCCTTATTTGATTTGAAGTGACCTCTTCACACTCAAACAGCCATAATGAAGGTTCTTGAAACACAATAGATTATCAATGCACATCGACAAGAACAAACAATTGAAGCCATGTAGGTAAGGAATGGACTATCTTCTGAGGTATGTGACCAAGTCCATCTGACCGAATTTAATTCTCTTGGAAAAATCAAGCCCTACAGTAACCCCCTCAGCCATTAGAATGGGAAATCTGGAGTTATAAACCGAAGGAGCTTAGTAGTTAACAAAACAATATGGATTGATGAGGGATTCCAAGATCTATAATCAAGCCTAGTTGACCTGATTCAATTGCTTCAAAATAATATCTCTTCTGCAAAGACCGCTGATCACACTCTGCACTGTCTCTAACTGAACTTTAAGATACTATTCTCAAGTCTGATCGGTATAGTAACTGGGAAACCGTTTTCTTTCTTTTAGGAACTTTCTCTGAATACATTAGATGTTACAGTAGAAATATTTTTCCCTCCAATTAGTGATGAAGCTCTTGCTTAGTGGATGCCCCTCTGACTCCAGCTCGCAGAAATGAAAAAGCCATTGTTAAAGGCCAAAGTAAATTTGTTATCGCACAACTGTAAGTGCTCCTTTAAAGACTGTTACATCAATGCTGATAAATGGTGTGGAGAATGTGTTCGCCCAGTTTAATAACTGTTAAAATAAAAGTGCAGTTGTGTACCAGATATAGCAACAATTCATAAAGTGTCTGTCCAAAACCCCAAAACCCTTGACATATTCAAAGTTCATGCTCTGTTTTCAAAAGAAAGATTGCATACAAGATCTTTAGACAGATTAGAATGCTATAGAAGTAGGTCAATGTGTTTTGTAATGTGTTCCTGTGATTCGACAGATAAATGATCTGACCGTCTGCTGAACTGCTGAGTGACTTCCTGAATCGACAAGACTGAATCTCATTGTATGACTTAAGTAGAAACCATTTTTATTCCTATTGAAAAAAAAAAAAAGTCAGTGATATAAATCGAGCAACACTTAAAGAATCCTCATCAGTGTCATGAGAAACAAACTTCCTGTTGGGTTTATTATAGTTGTTGCTGATGGTTTTCAAAGCGCTTCCTCCAGACTGAAAACACTATCTGCTTGTCACGAGTTAAATCCCTCATAAAACGCACATCTGCAATCCACCACAAAAACAGAATCCAAACAACAAAAACACACCATCTGCTGCTGCTGTCGATCATTCAGGCTCTGACACATTAGTTCCCTTGTGAAAAGCATAGATTATTGATTCGCGAGTGTTAATTTATAGAAAGAAAGTCAAGTTTCAATTTCACACTTTCCTCCTTCAGTCTTTCTCTTGAACACAATTTTTTATGACAGCTGTTGATTTTCAAAAGCACTGAGCCAATAATTAAGCTTCAGCTTATTCAGTAATCTCTCATTATTCTCATCTATTTTGACAACATGTCAAATACATTTTTTTTTTTTTTGTTTACGCAGTAATGTGCATTACAAATCCATATGAATTCATCAGAACACAAACTAAATCATAATCTTTAGTTCCAAGTGCTGTTAACATCTGGAAGTATAAGTTCTTATTTTGTTATTGCATAAGATTGATAAGATTCAATATCAGGGTGTCGATGCATCCAATAAGGAGATGTTAATATACCTGAGACCTGCTGTATTATGTCTGAAAGATGCTGTATAAAAGTTGTGATTGCAGTTTACAATAGTGACTAATAGATGACTTTGTTTTACACTTTGACTCACTGAATAGCAGTAATGCGGTCTGCGATGTAACCATTCATTTTAGCATAAACTATCAAACTGTAATGTATAGTGCAATGTATAGTGAGTCATGATGCAATTTAAATAAAAGCTCCATAATCATGCAGTTTTCATTTCTAAACATGGAAAGCTTATTTTTCGTAAGCTTCTAACAAAATATCATAAATGTGTTCAGCAGACCTCCTATAGCATATGTGGAAAAAGTCATTTATGAAATGTTTATATTCTATCCTGTTCAATACTGATCCGATAAATATGGATTTGATAGCAACATATGTAACAAAGACCACTGTATGTGCATGTTATGCAAGAATCACAACTTCATCTGGTAAACCATGCATGTATGGCCCAAGATTATGTGCGGAAGTTATTGCATCTCACCTCAGAATCTGTAAATCTTTGGTTAGGGTGGTGCAATTATATGTAGACTGCAGCTTTCCAATCCGTTTGTAATTACACACAGGGTCTAGCAAACCGTGTCATAGATGGGGTGAGAAAATATGTATCTGGAGAAAATTCAAACAATAGCTGGGAAAGCATGCATCCTTCAGAGAGAAAGCACATGGTTTGGGATCAATACCAGACTGTCTTGCAGTGAGGCAACTTTGCTCACTCTTGAGCTTTGAGCTTAACAAAGCCTTGTAGTGTGTCAGAACAAGTACAAATTGGACATGTGTGTCTAAATGTTACATTTTCGACACAAACACAATGAATCACAGGAATTCCATGCTCTTTTTATATTGTTTTGGGGCATGTTAAGCTTTAAATTCATATTCTAATATCAGAATAGCTGTACATGGGATAGAGTTCAGTCCACTGCTGGTGTTTAAATTAATGGATATGGACAAGTTATTTTAATCCAGAGTCAATAAATGGGTGATACAGCACTTGAAATTGGTTCATTTTATGCAACCATCTGTTGTCCAAAGGCACCATCCCATCAAACTGTGGGTCTGTCTTGTTGTGCTTGGGTCATTTGGCCTGCTCGGCCTGCGTGGAGTGCTTGCACAGCCTGGCCTGCCTGGAAAGCAACAGCATGTCAGAGCTGTATGGATTACAGGAGGCACCTCGCCAACTTCGCCATCAGGGCCATCAGACTCGGTTTCTGGGTTCATTTCCTCCAACTGTGCACGCACTGTCACATCCAGCGATATAAAGTGGCAAGGTGCGCCTCTGAGGTTTTCCACCTCTGCAGTAATAACTTAATGGCGGTTCTTCATTAAAGTTAAATGAGGTGACAGATAGCAGTCAGATCTGTGTGCATTTCCTTCTTCTAAAAATAGACACTTTTGATGATTTTTCATGCTACATCAGTCTTTAGTTGCTTTTCAAGTCTATAAAACTGTTCAGTGTGATTGAACCACAGCTAAATGCTGCATTTGAAGCCCACCGGTTCCATAGAGAACTGATCAAAATGTGCTGGCCTGAGTTATGATCGGCATTAAGGAAGGAAACGCCCTCAATAACTTTGGTCTCAGTTAATTTCACTGCTGTTTTTGAGAGTAACTATCCTATTAAGGTATGTTGATAAGACAATAAAGGGAAGGATTAGCTTTATAATACACTTTATCCACTTTGCACTGAATGCTGCCCCAATTTTCAAACAGTTAGAACAAAGTGTTCAAAGCAAAATGCCTTTTCTGGCATCAAAATTTATGTTTGAAAACAAATGGTACTAGCATATATTTCAACAAGAGGGATTTGTTTTATTTTGATAGCTTTTTCTAGTGAAAATGTGCTTTTTATTTCCATAGTTTCCATGTAATATATAAACTGAATTTATATTAAATTTTTTCTATGTATGGTTGGCTTTTTTAAATTTTAACATTTCTATTCTATTTATGCTTCTTTTCTCTGTTTGTGCTGCTGGAACACTGCAATTTCCCCCTGTGGGACAAATAAAGGACTTTCAATTCAATTCAAAAGGCCTTGTTTGAATACAGAGAGACCTCAAGGACACTGACCAGGTGTTCGGCTTTTCACAGTTTTAAAATATGTGTGGTTAGTAATCCTTTCCAAACTTGGCATCTGTAGACATGCAAAATGTTTGATGTCAATCCCAAAAGAAGAAAAAAATGTTTTAGATATTAATCAAATATCTAAGAATCCCCCAAAGTTGAATCATATACTTCATTGCAAACATAGCAGAACCTTGTATTAACATGCATTTCAGGTGATCAGATCGCATGGGTCGATTATAATACCACCTCTGTGTCACTTTCAGTAAATGACCCAGTGCACAGTTGTGAGCCATCCAGCTTGTGCTTTACGGTATCTTCAGGCTGCTACAAGGCACCGTACCTCTGCACACCCCCAGGTAAGGTCATCCAAGTTCGTTTCTCTGAAAAGTTGGAATGCCTGTATAACTCGATTTGCGTTGTCTTGCAATCCCCTTAAAAAACACCTGCGGGATGAAAATGTTCCAGGAATGAGTTTTTAAATGAGTGCCATAAAGTGTAAATGAACAAGCAACACATTCATGCAAGGGAACATAAGGAAGATTAATTAGATATTCTTTTTTTTTTTTTTTTTTTTTTTTTACAGAACACGAACTATGATTTTCTCTTCAGACTGAAAAAACTCACACTTAAGCTCACATCCTTAGCAAGCGGTAATTACGCTGTTACTGCTTTGCCAGGTTTTTCCTCTGGCATCTGTCACAAGTGTTAGGTAGCAGGTAACTAACAAACACACACACACACACCCTCTCACTTTGTTTTCCTTCTTTGGCACCCACACACATTCACGGTTGGCCTGTCTGGCCGAAAATGTGCATGAAGTGAACTGTCTGGACAGGGGTCAGGCGCCAAGCTCAGAGAGCGCGCTGTAATGGAGACTGAGGGACGGAGAAAACCGACGTCTAATGAACTCAAGTGAACTAAATCAACAACAACAACAACAACAAAAAAAAAGAGAGCTCTACTGGATGATGGCGGAGAGGAGGCAGGAGAGAATCTGGAAGCGTAAAAATTGGACTCGTTTTGGATTTTTTCTCTGGTCACTTGAGGTCGTTAATGTACTCAGTGAGGGTATACACCAGAGCGGTCGGCAAGGTAGTTGAAATTCTTTGTGCAGGTGTTGCAGCATATGTACATTATGCTTATCACTGTTAGGAGCAGACGGTTGCATTTTGCTGAAATTGTGTATCAGCTGGGTCTTCCTGAATGTTCTACACGTTATGGAAGCTGTTTCACAACATATGTACTGCGTGGGGAAAAAAAAAAGAAAAACAGGAAAACTACATGAAATGAGGAAAACATCATAAATTGGATAACTGGGTGTTCTCACAACACTTTCTGTACCCAATGTCCTTGCTTGAAGTTCATTTTATGGGCCGTCTATTGTTGCTTCAGCTTGTGATTGCCCTCACCGCCTGCGTCTGTTTAACCATCAAATTATCATGGAAACATCTGTGGCTTTGAGAGCAACAACGGACAGAGAAAACCATCAAAACATCAAGAAATAAGAAGCAGAGTGAGAAGAAATACTGAAATGCATTAGATAGTCAGAAACACAATAAAATGAAGGGGTCAGTTCAGGCAAACGCAGCACACACCCGTCTAGAAGGTAAGAACATGTTAACAGATGTGAGAGAGTGTTGCTTGGCTCTATAGAAGGAAATGTTCAGGTTAAAATGTCTGATAGATGTGTGAAAATTATGAAGAATTACCTCATTGCCAGAGAACAAACACAGGTGCTTCGGCTGACATTAAGATAATTGCTTTTATTATATTTTAACCATCAGTTTCCACACTGCGAGAGAATTTAAAGATTAAGTTAATAAGGATGATTTTGTTGTGTAAACATTTGCAGGCTTATTAAATCATCGATGCACAAAGTAATGAGAAAAATGAATATTAATCACACTGTTATTTAATTGGTAATAGCGATCAGACAGTAGCGTGGTGTTGCCAAATATGCAAGCACTCGAATAAGATGTCTCTTCATAACAGAATTCTTTATGCCAAGTTGAGTGTATGGTTTGATCACTTGCTCACAGATATTCTCATTGAAGTTGTAACTTTCTGCAGGTTGCAAATAAACTCATGTTCTTTTTAGTTACTATCAAAGTTAACCAGATGGACTATCTATCGGTGAGCCAACACTGAGCTCATTCTATCAATATTAGAAGCCGAGGGCTCCAAAATAGCAAACACTGAAGTTCTAGTTGTTTTGAACAAATAAAAACAGACGGTGTCAAAATATGGATGGACAACTTGGGTGAGGGTCTAAAAAAAATCTGTCTTTTTATCCAATTTCCCAACCTCATTCACCTCATCAGAAAATAAGCAGACATACCAGATATGCTGAGAAGATAATGACATTCAGTTTAAAGCCATAAAAGCAATTTGCAGTTTAAAAAAAATTGTCAGAGATACTTCATAAAAAGTAAGTGTAAGTATCAACTGTTAATTTTGGCAACGCTGCATATGCACTGCAACAAACCAAGGGACTCCAACCTCTGTTCTCCCAGTCGCCTGTTTGTTAATTTGAAGTAACTAGGACTAAATGTATTCAGAACCTCTTTAATGTAGAATAAAATCTATAATTAATCCTGAAAACCGTGCAGCTTTTCAGGCAGGCTAGAGGGGAGGATCAACAACTTGGAAAAGGTGTGAGCATTACAAGCTGATAAAACGGAACAACACCTGTCGGCAACAGAGAAAAGTCACTCGGAAGTGCATGGCCAGAGGAAATAAAAAAAACAAAAAAAAAAAGCTTTTCAGAGGATTTGTTGCTCGGTCTTTGTTTCACCGCTAACAATGCTGTTCGGGATGGTTCTGTCTGTCACGGCAAGCCAATGAAAGCAGCAGATAAAAGAGCAGCTCACAAGACTCTCAATGAAAGACTGATAAAACAGAAACAGGCACTCTTTGATAGAGGTGCTTGTTTGCCTGCTCAAAAGTGGTGGAAAAACTCAATTTTTGTGGGAAGCACTTCGTTTACCCCCCCCCCCCCCCCCCCCCACACACACACACACACACACACACACGCACACACACGCACACATACACCAAAGTGCTGTAGAGTGACATTCACTTGGGATATTAAAGAAATTGTTGAATTATGCATTTGTTCAAACCTAAATGTTAGGGTTGTGGAATGCTGTTCGTCTGTCAGTATATTGCGGATATTTATGAAGTGCCAAAAGGTTTTAAAAAAAGTGTTTTTTTTCTGTTTTTTTGATAATTCCTGTTCATTTAGTTTCACCCGGCATCATCAGCTTACTTCTGTTTTCTCCTGCAGGATGCAGACAGTGGTGATGCAGAGTACCTTCGACTAAGTCAAGTAAATTATTGACCCGAGTTAATTTAGTAAATGCATTTCGCTATTCGGCTGTAGTCTGTAAGTGCATGTAGCTGCATAATGGAGCAAGGTGACGTGGGAGCAGCACACAGAACAGCGTTCATATGACTGAGGAGCATGTGCCGTGCTTTAATATCTCTGTCTCTGTTTGTAATGGGACTTCAGAGACACTTCTCAACATGATGTGGCATTTACAGTTGCTGTCGAATGAACAGCCCACTTGAATAGTTATTCTCACTAACAAGGAGAAAACTGTCCACTGTTTAAAGGAAGAAACCCTTTTCTTTTTTGTTTCTTTCTCCCCCTTCTTTCCTAATAGCAGACATCTATCACAATGAAGCAAGCGGCCACTTCTTACACATACAGGTATTGTAAAGTGGCTCTGCTGCACCACTGTGTTGTTTCTTCCGAGCAGCATCTGCTGCTCATTGTGTTTTTTTTTTGTTTTTTTTTTTTGCTGCAAGCTGCACAGAAGCTCAGTTTACAGCATCCGTCCTCTCTGTTCATCAGGTCTATGCAAATGTGCCGTGAATACAGTATTCAAGCATAAAACAAAGGCCACCGCTAGCAACAGTCAGCGTGCATATTGTGATAAATTGCACGGATTTGTTCATCGTTTGCCCCGGGGGCAACAATTACCTTTTGTACACGGAGCTATGATGGGATATCAAATGCATCAGGAACAGCGTAAACATTCATTGACATTTGTGTAGTTCTTTGTGTGTTTTTCGAGTGATGTCTGCAATGTTCAAATATTTTTCCCATTTTAAAAGCATGAATTAAAAATTCCTCTGTTTTGCAACTGTCTGCATTTTTACATCCATCCACCTGCAATACCACTTTGTCAAAAGTTGACCTTATCCTTGCTGAAAGTGACCGCAAATCCATCATTATGATCACCGAGATGAGTGAACAACATGATTTATCTATTTACTATGGCATGGGACATGAGCATAAAGCAAGTGAACATGTTTTCCTCAATGTTGATGTGTTAAAGAGAGGAAAAGTGGAAAAATCTTGGCGTGAGGTGAGAGTGGTTCAAAACAGAAAGTTAGAGGAAGGATCGGGGGATCCTATCACTCTTAAGTAAAGCAAAAATGAATTTATAGCACCGTGAGATGCAACTGACTTAACGGTGCTGTTTTTATTTCCCTGTGTCAGCTCTTGCCTGTGTGAACTCAGCTTGCATTTGTGCATCAGTAATTATAATCTAAGAACCATTCAGAAATGAGCCTTTGGGGAGTGAAGTAAAAAGAGCATAAAGACACGTCTACGAGTTATATTTACTGAGAAAAGATGCAAAAAAAAAAAAAAAAAAAAAACTATTTATAAAGGACTCAAACCAGTATGTTTTTGTATTAGGCAGCTGTAAAGTGTAATTAAAGAGGAGGAATGTGTTCGGCTTGCTTTTTATTCTGCTTTGGTTTTGGTGTAAACAAACCTGCAAAAACACCCACAACACTTATCCTCTGTTGAGCCTTATTGTGAATGTTTTGGGTTATAAATGGTGATATCGTGATGAAGATATTACTTCTCCCTCCGCATCAGAAGAGAGGAATAGTAATTACAGCAAATTATACATCATTATCCAGGCAGGGTAATTGTCAGTGCGCTTGGTTTGGCAGTCTCGCATTAATGTTTTAACCTCCACCTCGAGTTGGATCAGCCTGGGAGTCACAGTCAAGTCCTAAAGCTCTTTCAGAGCAGAAGATCTATGAAAACAATTCAGCATTACGATGGTCTCAATCAGGTTAAAAATGCATGAGCACTAGCCGTCACCTCATGGTGGAGGTTATTTCCGTTCCATATGAATGCAGCTTTCCTCCAGTGAAGTCCAGCTTTCACCTCTCCGACAACAACAGCTGTGCTTTAGAAACCACTTGAAGCTCCACAAAGGCGGCGGCGGATTGTGTCGAAGAAGACAGAGCGATATCCATACCCATGCACAGAGGTGGATTTGCTTTGGTTATTTTCTCAGGAGCCCAAAACTTTCAGAGTTCTGACAGCTCAGCAAGCATTCCTAAACAAACAGGAGTGTTTTTTTCTAGACCTTGACTGTCACCTTCAACAACAGTCTTTCCTCTCTTTTTATTGATCCGTTCATATGAAAACACATCCTTTGAAATCCACAGTCGAACCTGAGTGACAACTTTAGTTGCTTAAAAGTTGGCTGGACAACACAAAAACCATGCTATTGCTTTAGCAAATTACCTCAGTAGAATAACTAATTATATTTAATATATCATAGTGATTACAGCAGGAGATTAAGCAGCTCAGGCGACTGATGCTCATTGTTTACATCCCACTATATTAACGGTAATATTTTATTAACACAAGCTGTGATAGTGATGTATTTTGTCTGTACAAGAAAAGTAATATGTCCCCTTTAATATGAACAACTTACAATTTTGCTCAACAATCCCCAAATTAATTTTGGTTAACAAGATGTCAGCAGCATAAGAGTTGCCCTGAAGTGTTTTTACACTGACAAGAAAAATCTATGTGACCCTGTGTGGCTCTGAACCTGATGGTGAAATGTTCTGTCCTCCCTTTTTTTTTTTTTTTTTGGTACAATTTATGTTTAAGTGTCTTCAGTCACATCACTGCTTATTTCTGATGGTACAAGAATACCTTGCATGGCGGGCCCTCTGTGTGTCATATCTGAATTAAATGGCCATCAAACAATCACAGTACAGCTGGAAAAAATAAAATTGATTGTACTGTTGACACCAAAAAGATCTAAAGGGAGTCAAGAGGTAACAAGCAATGAAATCAGAGTTTTAGCAGAGGTTTGAGTGATTGTGACTTGTTTGAGTAAGAGAGCAAGATATGAAATTGTTGATGAATGCCCGTGTTTAATGACAAAATCATGTCAGAAAATCAAAATCAATGTCAGTTCATTGTTCTTTCTCCTTTAGAATAGCACTTTCATGATACAAAATGTATAGCGTCTTTTCATATTTTCATCAATAAAACAGATTAAAATTAATTTTGTATTTATGGAACTTGAACAGCGACCTCTTTTGCTAAAAGTTCCACCTGAAGCTAAAACCTGCTCCCTGATGTGAACTTCTGACTGTTTGAACCTTGCTCCTGGGCTTCCCCGGACTTAATCTGTCAAACTTAATGCGGCTGCAAGATATCAAAATAAGCTGACCTTCCAACCCAAGCTGATTGAAAATGACAGCAAAAAAAAAAAAAAAAAAAAGAAAAACGCTGATTTAAAGAAACTATCTCAGCATTTAATATTCAAATTCCCTTCTGGTAAAGTAAATGTGACACATGCCTTCAGACTTGATTGAGATTGTCCGCTGCTTGGTGAGTATTACAGTCGGGATGGGGAGTGACAAATGAGACCGAGTCTGACTTGTTCCTTGCAGGTAGGCGGGCATCAACCAGTTGATCCTTCAGTTTACTTTAATGGGCCTGTCAAGCCGAAGCTGTAGGCGTTAATTACACGTGACGTTGATTGAGAGGGAGGGAGCGCCACGCGAAAAGTAAAGGCAACCGAACGGAACGGGGGATGAAGGAAGGTTGAGGCTGACAAGGCGGGGGGGTGGGGAGGATGCGAGGTGATGGACGGGGGGAAGGGAGAGATTGATGGAGACTGGAAGGAACAGACAGACGGGAAGAGAGCGATGGGCGCAAACTGAAAAAGAGAAGTTGTCAGCTGGGGACACCTCTGACAGACGCATGCATGTGCACTCTTAAATGTACATTCGCTGTTAAGTGTTAGCCTCTGCTACACCCCTCGCCCTCACCCCAACCCCACACACACACACACACACACACAGCTCACGATTGGCAGCGGCACAGTCATTGTAATTGATGTGACAGTGTCGCTCATTCACACACACTGTCAGCTTGTGCCTTTTAATTGGGGGTGAATGCAAGCTTTGAGTGGCAGGTTTGCTGAGATACCCAAGGGGAGGGTTGAGAAACTCCTCCCCTGATTGGTTAAACCTTGAGCATGTGCCATCAATCAATCAGACAGCATGTGCAGCTTTATTTACATTGCTTGAGCTTGTTAAGGGTGATTAGTTTTCATTTGCTCACTGATAGATCTGATTCTTGCCTTCATTTTTTTCACAAATTGGTCCACATATTTGATTAAACAGCACAAACTGCACTGGCTGTGCTGTGGGAATTCAACAATTACTTTTTTTTTTTTTTTTTTGAGGGCATGAATCGAATAGTTTTATAAGACAGAATCTGAGTGTAGAGAAAGCACAGAAGCATGAAAGTATAGGCAAATGTTTGTCTCAAGGACACATTCCTGAGAAAGTAATGACCACACTGGGGCTTAAACCTGCAGCTTCAGTGTTCTCAAGTTCAATGCTTTAACCACTGAGCCATCAAGTTCATAAAAATGGATTTGTTTCATTTCAGGATACCAGATGAGCAAAAAGTAATGCAACCTTATTTCATTTCCCATGAAATGTCAGAGCATGTCATTGTTATTGGCAGTCATACTGTTCATGCATTGTTGCAAGCCAAGGACCCCCAAACTGCTAGAGAGATTGATTAATAAGCATGTGTACTAGCCACACCTGTAAATCTGAGGGAACCTGAAACTCTGCCTTTCAACCCATTTGAAGGAGAGTTAGGAGCCCCACGTACAGAAAACATCAAAAAGGCAAAGCTAGAAAACTGATGATGTGACTGGCTGAACTGTAAGAAACTGGTACCAGACCATCATGGTCATTGAATAACTGGTTCAGCATTTCAAATAAACCCTGAGATGAACTGTAGAAACTTGGCCTGGTCCCACAGTTTGCAGGAACAGTCAAAAAGCAGAGCAGCAATTTGCAACAATAAAAAGGAAAATAACAATTTACCATAAACCCTTCTGTTCTTCATGAGAGTCATCATCCACCATCAAAATACCCACAAAAGCCATATGACTAGACACCATAAAGAAGACCTTCAAAACGGAGGGAGCAATAAACATCTGCAAACACGTAATGTTGGGTAACTTCAGACGGAGTTTTACGATGCAAATGCAATTTAAATAAAGCACATTAAATATTCATGTTATTGTATTGCCTGAATATTGGTTTGTACTTTTTAGGAAAACTAAGATCCTCTCAGACATACTGCTGTTCATCGTGTTCCAATCAACACTGAGGTACCGGCAGGTGAGTTATAATGCTTTTGTCCCACAATATTTCCAATTTGATTTTTCAGCATGGAAGTGAGTTCATATTGGGTAGTTATGTCACTTTTTTTTTTTTTAATTTCTAAAACACATTTATGAAAACTAGACCACATTTGCCAAAACCATAAAGACATTTCACATGAACACAATTTTTTTAGACACAGTTCTCCTTTTTCCATAAATTTAAGCTTATTTTGTCTTGCTAAAATAAGAGCTGCAAATAACTCAAATGGTCAAATTAAAAGTTATGCTTGCCACAGTCAACAGAAATTTCAACACATTGAACACACCTGGATTCATGCATGGCACAGAACTGAAGATTCTTGTTGCAAATTTGTGACCAAACCTATAAAATCCAGTCCAGAGTGCAGCTTGATGAAGGTCCTAAATGTACAGAGGAAGAGGAGGAGAGGAGCAGGCCAAGGAGAGAGAAGAAGACAAACTCGCACCGTCATTCCAGACGAGATACAAGCAGCAGCCGTTGACCATGTCACTGTTCATACGTTGACAGTGGCTGAAGCAGAACTAAGAGCCCATCCAAACTTGAGTATGCTCTCAGTGGCCATCATCATCCAGGCATTCAAGGAATTCAAGAGATACTGTACTACACTGCTGTGTTGGTCACTTCAGTAGACATTTACAGGATAGTGGAGTATGACTAGTTTCATCTCAGAATCCTTACTATATTGCATAACATATACTGTACATTGATGCTTCTGTTGGATCCATTTTTTAACTGCAGAGTAAATACAAGTCAGAACTGGAACTGAGAGAATGTCACATGGCGGTGGGAGTGTTGCCATACCCTCGTTATGGATATGGTACGGGATAACAACGTCATCAGAGTCCGAGAAATCAGGGACAGAGCCATTGCTGACATTGACAACTTTGAGAACACTGACAATGTCAGCTTGGACAAAATACAGAGAGTTCTCCAACGCCAAAGGTTGCGCATGAAGCAGGACTGTAGGGTTCCCTATAGTTGTGGTTTTGTGTGTGTGTCGCTTTAGAAAAGTGAAGAAAAATGCTATGTTTTGTGAAATGCATTTTAGCAATTTAGCAAAAAAGTTATGTAGCACAGAAGTACTGACGTGCCATTGTTAATCTTCACTGTCTTTTTTAATTTGCATTCAAGCAAAGAAAGTTTTTGAAAAACTCTTCCTTTGGCAAATTTCAGATGAGACACCCTCAGCCCTCGGTTTATTTTGGTTTCTCTACTTTAGCCCTGCTTCCCTCTCATAAAACGAGATTGTAGTCATGTAAAAGAAGTCTCGTGTGTGTTTTCCCACTGTGCCATCTGGACGGCCTGTACTTATCTGATAAAACAGGAGGTAACTGTAGCAAAAATGACTGGTTCTTCTCGTCTCCCACAGTCACCTTCAGGCAAAAGACTACACTGTGTATTTCCGTGTGTGTGTGTGTGTGTGTGTGTGTGTGTGTGTGTGTGTGTGTCTGGGGCAGGACACTAATAAGCACTACTTTGTCTCTCGATGTCCTTGTCCTAGTTCAGCACGGAGAGACACGGGAGGAAAAAGAGGGAGGGAGTTGCACAAAGAAGGAGAGGAAATGGTGAGAGGGAGTCTGGAAACATCCTGACCTGGCTCTGTACTTTGGGAACAAGGTGTCTCTGAAGCAATGTGACACTCACTCACACACACGGCGATTTATTACTGAGATGTTCCAGCTTCAGAGTGAAAATGGAAAGGCAAGGTTATGTCAGGTACTGACCTTCACATTCTCCATGGAGCATGCACAACATTGCCTCAGTAATAAGAGAGTGACATGCTATTTGCCAGAATTTTGTCAAGAGAGACTGGAATGCTTTGTGTTGTTTCCCTTTCCACAATGATTTAGCAAGTGACAGTAACACAATCAAATTGATGTTTGAATGCAACAGTGCTTGTGGTGAGAAGTACAGGATTAACATATTTTGTTCTCCATTTCTCTATCATGGTTTCTTTTTTTTTTTTTTTTTTTTGAGATTTTTCCATAAAGTCTTGGTGAAATGGCGTTTTCTCAAATCTCACACAAATGGTCAGTCATGATCAGGTGATATTTGGTCTGTCAAAAACAGTTTTGGTGTTTTAGTTCTACTGTTCGCCCCCTCGAAAACAAGTTGTAATTTTTACAACAAAGCAAATCAAACAAATGAACAATAAATTGTAAATTCAATTGATTCTGATGCCAGTTTGAATAACAGGGCAAATCATTACTCATTAGCAAATGGCAAAAAATAAAATAGCTTACTTGAAATGATGGAAGCACATGCAAGTCACGATATTTACTGAGGCTCTCATCTAAGAACAAAAAAAAGCCATGAAAAGGCCTTGAATCTAATTTGTTTAATGCGATTGTGCATCACAGGAGTGAAGGTGATTTTCATTACTGAGAGGAAATAAAAGAAGTTCCATTGTTTCCTGTATGGACAGCCACAAATAACCAGTTCAAGAGCTGAAGTTGCATTGTCTCTTTTACAAACAATGATTTCACATGATTTTTACATTGTCTCATTTGAAAGTGGGAAAAAAAACAAAAAAAAAACTTTTTGTTGCTGTTTCCTTTGCAGAATTCTGGAGTTTCTGAAGAAATTAAGCAAAATCAAAGAGGATGGGAATATGTGTATATGTAGGTCTCAAACACTAAATTGAGCAAAAACGTCTTGCAGCAGTTGAATCAGGTCTGGATTTGCATACAGATTTGCTTATCTTTTAGATTGGGTTATCTGAGCTGTCTTTTTTAATTCTTCCAACATTGAGGATGTTCATTGTTACACTTCACATGCAGTTTGAGCAGAGCAGGATGAAACAACCAGTTCCTAGATCCTTCAGTGGGAAAGTGACAAAAAAAAAAAAAAATCATCTTGAGTTCACTCAGTGCAACAAGTTGACAACCCTCCTCTTTTCAAAGGAAAAGCGAAATCCCCTCAAACACTTCCTCATTGTCCTCTTATCCCCATTGGCCAGCCAATCAGAGCCCTCCAGCAGCTCACAGGTGATTTCAATCTGCCTTCAATTGAAGCTGAGGAAAAGCCAGGCATCAAACACTACAAGAACAATCACAAATGTAATTTCTTTTTTTTTTTTTTTTTAGACAAAACAAACCTACAACAAACTTCAGAGTATGAACATTAATGTGATGGTCAGACGAGTGTACACCTTCCGTTCACCTCACCACCAACATTGAGCCAAAAGAAAACTATCATGAAGCAACGGAGACTGACGGCCGCATTACATTCTTTCCAAAACTGTTACAAATAAAGGTTGTCTCGGTATGAAGCATCGCAAAATCAGAGATGGACTGTTGTAGGGCTTGTCCAAACTTGGTGCATGTTTTAGGTTTCTCCATGCTGTAGCACACCGGATGGGGATGAGAGCTCGTTAGTGGCTTTTTTTAACGAGCTTGAGGACGACGTCAACATTTGCCTGAAGCAGGGAGACGTTAAAGACATGCAGGAAGGCAACGCCTTGTGGCCTTAATGACAAGCTGATAAGATTGAGAAGTTCATAAATTCACTATGAACTCGCATAGATCAAATTGCATAAAATAAAGTGACAAAATCCACATGAGAAGGAAGTAGACGTGGATGCATGAAACCTTTTACAGTGTGTATGATGCATGGATGGGTCACAAATTGAAATAATATTCAACCATTTTTTTGTTGTATTTTTAAACTATACACATTCAAAATACATTTAATCTTCTATTTTCCACTGAAGCAGTTGATCAAGTCTGGTGACATTGCTTGATGTTGTTCCAGAGCGTATCCATCAGCAGCATATGTTAGCTTGTTGCACACTTGTTGCTTGTGTTACGAATCTGTGTGAACAGGTGGTGAATCTTTTTAGTCTGGACACAGATTTCATAGGTTTTTTTTTTTGTTTGTTTGTTTTTTTTGGGGGGGGGGGTCTTTTTATTCACAGCATGAAATGTCTAAAACAAATCTTATAAAAATAAAACATGCAGAAACCACATGATGCAGAGGAAATGACTTGTCTGCAGACAAATCATTCAGACAAACAACAGAGTAAAATTGTAGCTCATTTTGACGGAGACCTTTTTTTGATTGTGACAGACCTTCGTGGCAAAGTGCTGATTCAATGACGAGGGGAATATCTGTATCAGTCACAGCCTGAGGCAAACCAATACACACAAGACACACACGCACACAAACATGACATGCGATGCTCTCGTCTAATTGAAGCTTGTTCATAATTGGATTAATTGCTCTAATTAGTAACTTAATTATGACCTCATCTGAGACGGGAATGATTTGAAAGAGCTATCACTGAGACAGGCACTGAGGGAGGGAGGGGGTCTAATGAGAGAGGAGAGGGAGAACCAGACACAACAGTGAACACAGAGCCGGTTGGTGAGTTTACGCAGAGGCGAGGAAGATACATGTGTGGAGTCAAACACAATAAGCAGAGGTTTAATGCTTTTACTTGGGATGTGAATCATACAAAAGTTTACATATTGGCTGTACATCATGATTAATGGCACAGATTGTGAACCTGTAAAGAAATCCCCATTTTACTGCACAGACATTGTTTTTTTTCTGAAACCTTTGATTTAAGTGGACATTGGTCCACTTTTCTGTTAAGCTGCTTTCCATAGCATTTTGTGATGAGATATTTGGCTGTCTGAAGGGAGGTAGGTACTTTCCAAAGTCATTCAAAAGACCCATTTTAAAAATAGAATGATATTAAGCAGCCAGCCTTGGAATGGTTCAGTTGATCTGAGAAATAATCACTGAGAGATGTGAAGAATGATAATAGTGGGATGTCTGATTTAAAATTATTGTAAAACAGTGATCAATTTGATTCGGCATGGATAAGATATCAACATGTGATCTGCATTCAGTCCATTTTCAACTATGCATGACAAAAACAGTCCTCCTGGAGCCACATCAGATTAAATTAACAAAAACAATTATCCAGAAAACCCCAATCATATTAGACTTCTGACAATGATATTACTTTTAAGAATCTTTTAATGAATAGTTAAAGTTAGACGGAATTGCATTAATGTACTTTTTTTTTTTTTTTTGCTTTAATTCAAGCAGAAGAATCCACAAGCTCCTCCACTTGGGCCGCTTTCCTGTCTCAGTCTCAAGCGAGCAGCTTGGATGCTTATATGTGAAACAGAAAAGGAAAACAAAAAAGAAGGGCTCGTAGTTCAATACATTCACGTTGGTCAAGAATGTCACAACATCAGGGTATTCTCTGGTAATGTATTAATGATGAAGTACTTCAGCATCATCCTTTGTCTTTGTCTTGTACATCACCAGCAGCAGCAGTCACAGGAGGTGGAGGTGGAGTAGTCGGGTTGTCGCATTGAATCAGAGTCTGTTTTTTGTTTAAATTAAACTGAAAACATGATAATTTTTCTCACCTCTAATTTTCGCAACTTTATCAATTTTCACATTATACTGAGGGGATGGAAGTCCAACACATTTTCAAACCATACATCAAGTTCTGCTTTTTTCCAATGCAAACAGAGCTATAACACAATCAGAAGCCAAAACATATAGTGATGATTGATACAATTTTTATTCATTTTTTTCAAACTGCATACTCTTTTACAGTATCTGATTCTACTGTGGAAAATTATTCTAGAATGACATTTCAATTAACTTGTCATTTAAAGGTGCTGTAGGCAGGATTTCGCATCGGCGATTTGACCCATCTAAGATGGCAATTTGAAACCCAGCACAGCCAATCCTGTCCTGTTTTCTCTGACATCACGCCCTTACGCAAGTTAAGTCCCTCCCACAAGAACGTGTGACGAACACCCCTCGACCAATCACGGTTAGAGCCTCATGGGCTCTTCTGATTGGTCAAAGATACCTGGAGCTGTCGAGATTACTTTTCCGCTCATAACAGAGACAGATGGAAACTCTGCGCCCTCGCGGTAGTGCAATTATGCTACACTCCTAAAGGATTATCAGTGGATACTAAAACATTTAATCCAAAGAAAACACAGAAAAATTAGCATTGACTAGCACAATCCTGCCTACAGCACCTTTAACTATTCATTGAACTGAAGCGATTTCATGCAGAGAAACCCTGTGTACTGACCTTGTTTGGCCTTCAAAATAAGTCTTTAACAGAGGTAATGACAGGCAAAGCTGTCCCCAAAAAAACATATTTAACACATTCATAAAAGGGTTTTTCTCATCATTTTATTCACTCTCTTCCTGGGGAGAAAAAAAATCAGGAAAAAAAAACATCTTCTTTGGATGAGCCTGTGAATTGGAAGGTTCAGGGCTTCTGGACGCATAAATGCACTCCGGGATGCAGACTAAGCTGATTTTTGTAAGACTATATTCCAGCGGTCGGCAACTCGCGGCCCGCGGGCCAAAAGTGGCCCACAAACAATAATATCTGGCCCATCAAATGATTTTGAAATTCTGAGTCACCTGCTTCACGAAGGCAGTAACATTGTGCATTGACCTGCTCCTCCTAAACCTCCTTCATTACCAGTGGAAAACCTTGAAACCCTCTGCGTCAGTGAACAACCTGTGCTGTGCAGCTCCTGCTGCTTTCAGGGACACTTTGTGAAAGCAGCATGCTGCTCGATGCCACCGGCGTCTCAGCCAGATGTCATCTTAGCTGTTGGCCACCGATGAACTAGCTGGCTTTGAAGGATTCCTTCACGCTCCAACATCAGTCGGCGAGACGCGATCTCAACTTCTAAAAATGGTGGAAAGGAGATTTAAACGCTGAGCGTCTCAGACAGAACGGGAAAGGTTGACGGACAGTGCAGCTCTGAGAGGAAGAATCGATGCGGCATAGCGGTGAGTTGAAGAGAATGAGGGTAACATTGTTCTGGTAGGCTTAATTTCTGGGGTTAGCGTGGCTGTTTACTGCTCTGTGTTTTTTGTTGTTTTGTCGTCATCTTTTGGTTCAGTGATCCTCGTGTTGCTCATAGGAGTGAAGGAGCTGCAGCTGAAGGTGTCACGGTGCAGGGTGGAAGGACCCACGTGCAGGCAGCACAGGCAGAATAGAACTTTATTTCCAGAGACTCAGGAATGCAGGAACGAGCTGAGCTGATGCGTAGACCCACAAGGAGCCCACAAGACAAGTGAAGGCTTAAGTAGGGGGAGACACAGGTGCCACACATTAGGACGATAATGAGGCAGGTGACCAGGCAGGAGAACATGAGCAGCAGACAAACAGGTGAGACGAGGCAAGCACAAAACAAAACCGGCCACAAGCGCCCCCACATGGCCACAGGGGCACAGGGCATAACAGAAGGTCGCTCAGCTGTGAGGCGTTCAGGTTCCAAAGTAACAATCAGTCTCCTTTCAGATAGGAGGTCTTGTCAAACATTTGTAAATACAGACAGTCGCCGCTTCTATATGTTCGTTTCTAAGGAAAAGTGATCATTCACAATATTGAAATGGTCCTAAATTGTTGGCAGTACAGAGTTGTAATTATTTATTTTAATGTACTTCCCACATTTGACAGGATTACTATTGCAACAACACATCATCAGTAGGGTAAAACTAACCTGTCTCACAACGGTCTTGTCTTCAAAGACAGTTTTTTTTTTAACAAGTTGGTGACTGAAGACAGCAGCGACAGTAACTCCAGGCTGCTATTGTAAGGTGTTTCATAATTCAGCTTAATGTTATTTTGTTTTTTGTTTTTTTTTACTCTACAGTGAAGCAGTCTGTGACAAATACAAGCTACTTTTTTAAACGACGAAATTTCTGACTTCAGTGCTTTAACGTTCAGGATTGGATAGTTGTTTAGATTCGAATAAAAACATTGTATGTAATAATGCCCCCCCCCCCCCCCCCCCCCCAGCCTGCAATAGAAATGCCCAAACAAAAGTTGGCCCGAGGCCAAATCAAGTTGCCAAGTGCAACTGTATTCCATTTCACTCTGAATCAACCACCTACTCATTCTGAGCAGTAATGAGTAGGTGGAGTGAGTAGAAATAGACTCAGACAGGGACACTCTAGCCTGTGATGCAGCCTGGAAATCGTCTCAATAAAGCAAAGACGAAACAATATAATTTATCTGAAGAGTATGTTATTATACTGAGCAACTTAGAGAGCATAATGACAGACACTGTGATGATAAAATGCGTTGATGAATAATCGGATTTGGGACTTCCTTCTCTTCTAAGACAAAAGACGTTTGATGAAGGCCTTGGAGGAGGGCTGAGCATTAGCAGGAATGCGCTTTGTTTCTGCTTTCTGGCACGCTATGGGCTTTTATGGAAGGTGTCATGACTGTAAAAAGTGAGCAGTGGAATGATGTGAGACACACACGCGCACTATCAGCTCACACTTGCCTCCACCCACATGTACCGTCAGACCACACTGAGCCCGCCGTTGTTCTGCTGTGCTATGAGCAGCCTGATGAATATATCATGGGCCCATTTTGGTTGAACAACATGGCGGTTCCCACACGCTATGCAGCTCCGCCCTATCGCTTTCAGTTAGAAGAACAGGGGCTGAGGGCAGCGCTGGTGAGGGATTTAAATACCATGCATGAGATGGGAAACCCGGGGGGCACGCATGGGAAATCATGTGGAGCGAGGGAGAGTGGGTGGTGGAAAACAAAAAATACAAGAGAAGCATGGAGGGAGGGATGGGGGCGGCGGCAGTGAAGTACCATCTGTATCTGCCTGATCGGTTTCAGTTAGGTTAAACAGGAGAGTGGGGAGAAGAAGTAAGAGCAGGGCAATCAGCAGAAGACAGCAGGCGGAGAGGGGAGAAATAAAATGGCGAAAATGAATCAATAAATCGTGAAAGTGATTTCAAAACATTCAATTAACTGCAAGAAAATATGATGACATAGGAAGGGACTTCAACATGCTAATTCTTATTCACTGATTACAGGAAAAATAACTTATTCAAAACATTATTTTCACACAGGAACGTTTCTATGTGTGCACCTGAAAACATTCCTCTCTGTTGTTGATCACATCGATGTGTCAGACAAAAATCTCCATGTAGGAACTGGCTAGCAACAGTTGAAAACACAATTGTTTAAAATAGAATTTTAAATAATAATAATAATAATTAAAAAAAAAACACAATAAGTAAGCATAGTCATGTTACAGAAACACGTATAACATATGTACTATCAATCAAAGTGTATTTGAAAGTGTCCAACACTTACATTAAAATTTAAAGTTTAATTAATTGTAAATAGTTTTCAGTGTTTCTGCCAATTCCCTGTAAGAGGACTTTGTTTTACCATTTAAAGGTAAACCTCATCTGAGATGAAAACACAAAAACAATATGTTTTCACTTCAGTCATCATGTAAATGGGTCTTGGCTCACCGGGAGCGTGCTCTGTCTGACTGTATTATGCTGATATTATCAATATTGCAGCCTGTCAATCGATCTGCTCTCAGTCCTTCAGTCATGAATGAAATGTTGCTCTGAGGTGACTGATGAGGGAAGAAGTGGAAAGAGCATCAGAATCTTAAGCCACTGGACCTGGCTTTTATCTTTCATAGCAAGACAACATGAGCACTTACCAGGTGTTTTCCTTCAGGAGGATTTTTGCAGTTGAGCTGATCCAAAAGAAACTCCTCTCTAGAATTTACTAAATTCATTAAAAAAAAAACACACACCACAACGCCATCTATCA
The DNA here is from genome assembly GCF_902148845.1 of Salarias fasciatus. NCBI lineage: Eukaryota > Metazoa > Chordata > Actinopteri > Blenniiformes > Blenniidae > Salarias > Salarias fasciatus. The sequence goes on from NC_043763.1 coordinate 16,376,118, forward strand.
AGTTTGATTCAAGCTCTGTCAATCTTTCTCTTCCACAGTTGATTCCTTTTGATGAGAGGAAATGAAAAATATTAGAAGCTAACAGCAGCGTGATTGCAGCAGGGACACATCCTCGTGTTCCTCCGAACGTCACCTGAGCTGAGATTTGCTCGACTCCTGCTCCAGCTGTGTACACAGCTTTTTTTTTGTTGCTGTTCAGTAAAGTTAAAACATCTGAGCAGAAGAGCGAGACAACAGTCAAACATGGAGTATGCACACCTTCTCAAACACACCTCTGACTGCAGCGCTGATTGCGGGGCAGGGCTGTGGTGTCCTTTGACATGCAGCTCTTTCCCGGTCTCCGCATCGGGATGCGTTCACATACACTTCACGCCCCCGAAGCAGCTTTAATGGCTCTTAAAGTGAGGAAGAAAGACACCTGACGTGCCGACAGCAGGAGCGTTAACACACACACACACACACACACACTCTGGCATGAGGTCCCGCTGTCACAGCAGCTCTTTAAAGGGGTAATGTACACAAACCTGACACGGCGACACACACAGACTCACTGAAAGGTGGATGAAGGCAGGCTCGCATTTGCAGGAGAATTCATGCGAAGTGACGGGCCACCCTGCATGTCATCAGACATGCTAATACACACACGGCCCATTATACACACTTTCAACAAACACATGCTTCTTCGGGCTGGCAAATCAAGCTGACAGGAAACCCGCCCACTCAGGAGGAACAATCTCTAAAACAACACCAATGCTCCCTCACAAACTGTCACACTGCGGCGGTTAATGCAATCAACACACTCTGAAGGCCTCTGTGTGTGTGTGTGTGTGTGTGTGTGTGTGAGTGAAATCGTGCGTGTGAACATGCATACGTGCTGACATCCAGGCATCACTTGAAATCCACCTTTCTTGCTGACAAGGCTTTGTGTGTGCGCGTGAAAAGTAGGCCAGGGAATGACAAGCTCCATTTTTCATTGCCGGTACTTCAGAGACGGAGTAGGAACAGATGCCCCCCTGGGACACAGACACACACACACACACATACACACACACAGAGAGGGAGACAAACTGCCGATGTGCAGTCCTGGCTTGACCCTATTCAGTTTCAATTAAAATCATTTTCCCCCTATTTCTGTGCGAGGACTGTTGCTAACCGGAGCCTGTCCGGCTCACTTTGCAACACAACATGCAAACTTGCAAAAAATCTGACAACAGTTTGGCTTTATTTTTTACAAATATAATTAGCTATATGGTTTCCTCATTAAAATGAATCTATGTCAAACAGAGCGATTGCAGAAAAAGGCCCAACTTGCTGCCTTAATCCACAAAAACTGAGCCTGATTACTTCAGAAATTAGCTTGCAAAGCATTTCTGCAACATGTTAAGAGAAACCAGACACACAAGCAATGTCTATGCAGCCATATCGTTCCTCGATAGTTAAGTTGTCATTAGTGAAAGTTAGTAAAAGTTCAATAATGCAATTTGTAGTTGTGGCTATGGGTTCTGACAATTTATTTTGACAACCATTAATGTTAATGTTGCCCCATATTGAATATTGTTTTAGACCAACATCCCTCCTCTGATGAAGATTCCCAAACCCACAGTTTGCATTCAATGGGAAGCCATGTCAGAATGAAAGGATTCCTCTTATCCTCTTTTGAGAAATCAACTGGACAGTTGCGCCCAGTTGCAAACCTCAGTCAGTGATGGTGTTGTCTCACAAAACACACAACTCTGCCACAGGAAGCAAGCGGACAAGGTCAAACACAAAGAAAGAGCCATAAAGAGTTATCAGATCTGCCCCAAGGAACAAAGATCCTACAGTTACATGCACCAGTGTGCAATTCAGGACAGACATAAGTAGAAGTGAAGCTCAAACAATAATCAAGATAAGATATTAAAACTGGAATTTTAAAGAAAAGAACAAAAAAAAAAGGAAACGGAAACCTCTTCTGATTGTTCAATACTTTCATCCTTTGCGGGTCGGGCTGCAGCGCCCTGTGACCTGGATGAGACAAGGTGGCATCAGAAGATTGACAAATGGATTAATCTGAACATACCTGAGCCATACACACGAAACTGAAGAAAAAACAAGAAGAAAAAAAGCATGTGATGAAGATGGAAAACAAGTATAAATAAATAGAAAACACTGGTTCTAGATACATTTAAAATGCTACTTTTTGGTGTAATTAGTTTGACAAGATCACAAAGGCACTGCTTCATAGAGAATCAGGCATTTGATGTTGGGTCCAAGAATGTCAAAACAAATTCTCTGTAACTTTTTTCATGAGTCTATATCTGCTGTTGTCGCTGCTAATGCTGATTAACACATCAGAAACAGGATTTTCCCGTGTCCTCGCCTTCTCATCTTGAATTTGACATTTCACTCTCACACTTATGACACATGCACACCTCCACACGGTCCCACATCTGCTCTCTTTTCAGAAGCGAAGGCTCGATGAACTTCTGGGACCCGAACCGGATGCCATGTCAGACATGTTTTCACTCACAGCTCGGACACCCCGCTTCAACCCAATCTCCCGTCAAAACATCACAACGCTTAATTGTCCTGACGTGTAATGCTTTGACGCCCTGAGTCTAACTAGCAGCAATTGTTTTTACATAACTTGTTAACCACTGCTGCACTGTCACACTTTTTTTTCTTCCCCCCTCTTTTTTGTAACTTTATGTAAGTATTTTGCTATTTCAGCCAAAATTCTGCTTACCAACTGAAATGCACTTCGTTGACTGCTAACAATATGTAAAGTAGACTGTTGGTGTGAATCACTGAGAGCACCGCTCCTAATTAATCAGTAATCATTTCAAATCTCTCCCAGGGTTGTAATATAAGAACTTCAGACTATTTGGATGCTAAATACAACAAGTTAGTTATTCTGTCATTGGAGTATGAGCGCGACGCAGTAAGGTAAAAGGACGTGCATTCTAAATTTTGACATATTTTTTGGGGTATTTCAACCCAAAGTGATGCTGCAACTTGGGAGTGTTTTCACCCAACTTAACTACTTTTGACAACTATATTCTGTATTCATCAGCTGAGCCAAATCTAAAGCTGTGAATTATTGTTTATGTCTGTCGGTTGAATTGGCACAAGAAAAAATGGAAGACAGGAGTCTTAGGTGAGAAGACACAGACATTTTTTCATTTTTGTTATGCTTCTGGTAAATTGAATCTACCCAGTAAAACACTGTGGAGGAGCTCATTAAAAAAGCTTCAAGTTGTGGAAGAAAAATAAGTTGTGGAAAAAAAACCACCAGGAGACACACATCGTTGTTGCAGCCATGCAGGAGATGTCATCCCTCAGAAAAAAAATTAGGCAGAAAACAGAGACGTGATTTCTGAAATGGGCTGTCCTGCAGTTTTATGCGTTTTTTTTAGTTGAGTCATTTATAAAGTGTGAATGTGACAAAATGTAATAGCAAGAGCATGCAAGGTATGTCACAACTGTGCAGAGATATATCAGACAAAACAAGTTTCACACCACACATAACTAAATCTGTGGAACGGTGTCATCAAAAATACATTTTTTTTTTTGCATAATATAATTTTTGAAATACTTTCTTCATATATAGCTACCGGTTTGATTGTATTTATTGAATCTCCACCTGAATAACATTCCAAACGCAGTAAGAGCTCCACATGAACAACCCTGAGCTCAGTGGACCAACTAATGCATTCATTTAGCACAGAACAAATTCAAGTATAATTAATGGAAAGCTGCCAAACTCTTGATGAACTCCACACTGACAACCCTGAGCGGTTTCCCTCACGCGGCAGGACTAACTGTCAGCGTGATTTCTCCGCCGCCGCTTATAGAACAACAGGGACTCCCGTCTGTGCTGCCCAGAAACTCGGACTAATTCGAGACAACCAGCTGTTGTTGTGAAGCTCGCGCTGCAGCCCAATCCTGATCCTGCAGGTCTGGACTCTGCAAAAAGCCGTCAAATCAGACGCGTTCTGCACATGAGTGCCGACCAGCTTGAGCTTTGAGGCTGGGCTCACGCTAACTCATTTTGTTTAAATTGCCAGGACTGGCTGGTGGTAATGAATACATTAAGAATGACAGCAGCCTTAAAGACAACAGTTGGAAGAGCGGTTTTTAATAGTTTGAGAGTTGTACATGAGAAATTGTTTGCTGACTTAGACAAATTGAAACAAAGCAGCTTTTCATCATCAGCACAAAATGCAGTCGAAACAGCATTTTTTTACTACAATAAAAGCAGAACAGTGTGAATGTTTGCCCTCAGACATTTCCCATCTGCTCTGCTTAATTTCCATCCTTGTGTTGCTCACAAACCTCACACAGTTCAGTCCATGCGCCTGCTATTGCTTCACTTTTCTTTCTTTAAATTATTTATATCTCAAAAGAAGCAAAGAGTGTTGACAGCTATCTCCATCACTTGAATGTTGTCTCTCGTTTTGTGACTTCAAAAGCAATAAATATATGTTTTCGCAGAGGTTTGGTGGATTGACCACTTGTCAACATATGAAGAGGGGCTGCGGAAAATAAACCGGAGAATTTGAGGCCAATCCACTCCTCGTTCTGAGACACAGCCCCCCAAATGCAATTGTCCCATCTGAGAACAAAAAAGATCATAGTTTGAAATGCTGGGTTATCTGTTCATAAGACATTTCTTTACATGTTTTCAAAGCAAATAAATGAGACACTTGTTAGCTGTTATGAGTAATTTGTAGAAATATTGAAATGGTGTGAAACGTGAAACGTAGAAACGTTGAAAACTACGTAGTTAGCACGGCTTCAAACCTTGACAGACGATACAGATTATCATTCTCGCATCGTGTAACATCCTCCTGTCATGCTTCTTCTGAATTCATTTGAGCTTCGTCTAACATCAACATAAACACACTTTACCAAAAGGTCATAACACTCCAAAGTCTACTAACAATTCATGAGGCCGCATCGCGCTGAAACAGTTCACACAACACAAGCACATTTATTTACCTCCTGCGAGCTACAGAATATTCACCACCTGCTGGTGAACTCCGCACCCACCTCGGAAATGGGCATGAATCTTCTACTACTTTACATTTCCTCCTCTTTTCTCTCCCTAATGTTGCTGTTACATCGGCAACTCCTCAATCAGGAAAGCAGCTCATGACCGCCATAAAAGTCATTGAATTATGCCATCTCCTCATCTTGAAATGAGCATTTGGCCATGGAAGGAATGCTGTAGGTGAGAGGAACGACACTGTGAGAGAGACAAAATACAACTGAACTGAAAACATGTTTAGGAAGGTTGAGACCAAGACTTACTATTCTGCATGTTGTTACTGTTGGTGAGAATATTGTAATTATTTTAGGCACTACTTGGCTCATTCAGACTCATACATTTTTTAAATAATGTGTGAATGGGAGCTGCGTTTCCTGTTCCGTCAGCTGGAAATGATCTTCCGTTGTTCGGTGTCATTAACCTCGGTGACAACGGGGATGTCTTCCCAACACCATCAGATAATTGGATACGACTCGCGCGGAAGTGGAAAACACGCCGCACTTTTTGATGAGGCAATCATTTTGTGAGGCTTGTGTGCAGATACAAAGCATATGTAGAAGTCTGAATACAAACTGTACAACACTTGTCTCCTCTTCACCCATAGGTAGGAGAGAGTTTCAGAAAGGATTGGAGTGTGACAGAGGAGCAATTTGTAATAAAACGGCACCACTGTATTCAAACAGAGAGGAGGGGATGACATGGAGACCTTTCAATGGCATGAAATCCAATAAATGAAATACCAAACATTCATTAAATCAGCATCCCTCAAGAAGGTCATGGCAGAATACACTCTGAGTGACGCGCAACAAACAGCACTCAGTAAAGACAGATCTGATGAATTTAGCCAGAGAACATGGAATTATGCAGACACAAATCCTAAAAGTTATCTGTCTGCAGTTTAGTATTTGAAGCGTCTTGAATGGCAGCTGTGGGGTGGAACGTGTCTTTAGAGGAGTGAATGCAAATGGTCACGTGATGAGACGAGCGAAGCGGCAAGAACTGTACAACAAAAGGGCTTTCATAATAATCAGGCGGCAACGCTCGAATGTGGTGGCATTTAAATGTTAGAGATACGCCTTCATTCTTGACTCTGGCCTAATTTGTGATTAGTATTTCCACAGAGGTAGCTGAAAGGCCTGCCTTGTCAGACTATCAATGAGGGCATTATCAAAGCAATATGTAACTTACTACAAAAATTCTTCTAAATTTACAAGAAGCAGAAACTGGTTCAGCAGTTTTTTTTATTTGAAAATTCCCTTCAGGTTGCCCAGTATCAAATTGGTTTACTTCATTCGAGTGGCTGTTGGACGTGTCAGTTCCATCGATGGAGGATAATAGCGCCCACATCCGCCTCAAGGCCAACTGGAAAACACTTGGATATGATAGAAAGCTAAAGACACGTATTGATGTTTTAATTCCTGTTAGGTTTCAGGGGTGAAGGTCACTTAATGCTATGTGCTTTGCTCTGTAATTTGAAGTTCTTAATACATTGTATTTTCTTTCAGTGGTCAAGTGCATTCCAAAGTTGAGTGCGCTGCCATTTTTCTATTAAGCACTGAACAGAAAAGAAGGGACTCTGTATCCCTTTAAATATTCATTGAAATTTCTGAACTACATTTTGAAATCAATAAATGTTGCCCTGTTTTTAGTGGTCACGCAATTTCTTGATGCTCTTGTGTAAGCATCAATAATCCAGGTTATACCCATGAACGTTCATCACTCCATGTATTGTACAATTGGCCACAGTTTGCTGATAGATATAGTTTTTCTCACGGCCATGGTGTGGTTGGGTTTTTATCACTGATTGATTTGCTGTGGATTTGAATAAAATAACAGTTACACTGTAAAGTATTTATCCTGCCAGCTGTCATGCTGAAGAAAACTTCATTAAAACTGAACAAGTGTCATCATCAAGTTTACTTGAGTGTGTTTTTTTTTTTACATATTAAACTTGTTAAATTACTCTGTAAAAAGTGAGATGAATTATTTTTTTAATAAAATTGAGTGAATGAATCAGAGGAATAAAAATTGCCAGCAGCAGTTAATCTTGCTGCCTGGCATGCATCTCCTCCATCCTTATGTTTCTTTTCCCACCCTAACATGACAGCCTTGCTGACCTGTATGGGAAAGAATTGGTTCATGGCGTTCTGATAAATACTGCCCCAAATCATTCAATCTTTGTTTTTATCAAATTATTTTACAATGAACCTTTTGCACCTCGCAGAACCAAATCTGGAAATGTCTTTTTTTTTTTTTTTTTAAAGGCCCTCTACAGGCTGTAGATTAGTTCTACTTGAATCAGTGGAGCATTAAGAGTGTGTTTTCTGTTCACTGATAACTTTATGTATGACTGTTATAAATAAAAAAAAAAGCCGATGCCTCGTATCCCAAAGTTCAGCTGCAGCACTTCAGCTGTCAGAAACACATTAGGATGAAGAGAGGAGGATGCAATGGCACGGAGTGGATCCGGGGGAGAGATGGGAGCGTGCATGCTTCTCACAATTGTGATCTATTTTGAATTACTCGAGGGACACATGTAGTTACTGGTTTCGTGCTTCCTTCTCCTTCTCTTTGCACCCACACACACACACACACACACACACACACACACACACACACACACACATATATAAAACTTTCCCAGCAGCACAAAAACATATCTCCTTCAAATCACTTTCTGTGATCATCAAAGTCAGTCACTTGAAATTGTGGCGTGTTCTTGTGAACTCGCTTACCTCCTCTCTGTTTCCTCTGCCTTCTCAGAGCGACATCAACAGTTGCCAGTGCCGTGTGGAAGCTGGAAATCGATTTTAAATGCTGCTTCATAATCGCAGAGAAAGGGACATCAATAGGTTACTGAAACATTTTACAGGCTTTTAAAAGACAAGCTGTTCCATCGTAGTTTGAAATGCTGGGTTATCTGTTCATAGGACATTTCTTTACATGTTTTCAAAGCAAATAAAAGAGACGCTTGTTAGCTCTTATGAGTCATTTGTAGAAATAATGAAATCTTGAATTTTCAAAGCTCCTTTACTTCTCTTTCTTCTATTGTGTGCACCAGATTGCCCTATGAATATAAACTCAAGATAACTGAGAAGTCCAGTGTCATGTACAGATAAAATGAGTGAAGGTGACAGCTGATACTATCGTTATGTATACAGATCGGCAGTTTGTGTCTTTCCCAATAGGAAATCCTACAGACAGAAGCACGGCGGTCCCACAGCCTCAACAGTGTCCTCCATTGTGACCAACATGTCCACAGAGGAACTGGAGCAGGCCTCACAGTGGTGGAAAAAGGTTACGGGTTCAAATACTGGGCCTTTCTATATGGAAGCTCCAAATGCCTACAAAGGCCCGACTCCAAGTCACTGAGAGCAACTCAAAGTCAACACAAAGTCACTGATAGAAACATTTCAATTCCAATGGAAGATGTCAACAAAAATTGTCACATTATTATTAAATTTGCTGACCACCCAATTGTTGTGTCTCGTAATGAATGAGGACGACATCCATCATGGCACTGAAGTAGAAGACCTCGGTCAGTGGTGCACCGAGTCCGAGCTCAGCATCAGCATGTCAAAAACCATTAAACTGCATGTCCATTTCAGGAAGAAGCCTTTGGCTCTCATCTGTCAGCAAAAACTGTCAGGTTTAAGAGACGGTACAACAATAAGTACTGTATGTCTGCATGTTCATCAAAAATGAGAAGTAAAAAATACAATGACTAGTGCATGTTACTTTACAGAAAGGTTTTCAATTTTCAATGTTGGTCAAACTTTTTAATTGTTGTTGTTTCTTATCAAATTTGTCAGATCATCTTCCTTTTTTTCTGTTGGTACTGTGCTTTCGATCTGAAAGAAACGAACTTCAGGGTGAGCATGCTGCAAAATTGCGCAGTGTTCAAAAATCTCAGTGATTTGTAAAAAAAAAAAAACCAAAACCATGAGAAATGCTCAAGACTTAAGAACAAGGTTGTGATACCCTAGCTCCAGGAGTATGCAGGTGGATCGTCGGGGTGGGGGCACTGCTTGTGTTGATCCTGGAAAAGACACACACACACACACACACACACACACACACACACACACACACACACACACACACACACAAAGATAAAATGGAAAAAAAATAGTAGAAAACTTTTTTTTGCATTTTAAAAAAACTGTGTTCATTCAGTAAGGTATGTGTATTCCAGTTTTTCATTTGGAGTGGATCTGTGGAATGGGTTTGGTTGATGAGTTGAAGCATTGCACAAAGATAAATCTATTCAAAAAACAAAACTGAAAAGAAATCTTTGGGAGTTGTATTGTTGAGGAAGGGTTGTGATAAGGTTCGTCTGTTGGTTGTTGCTGTAAAACACTGGGTAGATGCTGGGATTGTAAATAATTTGATGAATGTGTTTATATCTAATTTGGGTTATGAATGATTTGGAGATAGAAGCTTGCATGTTTATATTTGGTTGAAAATTGATTTGAGAAACTGTTTAATGTATCATTAGATAAGTAAGAAAGGGGTAGGGTCATTTAAATTCTACTTCTTCCTGCTCCTTTTCAGACACTGGTCTGTCCTTTGTTTTATTCTTTTTTTATGTTCAAAATAGATTAATTGATTCATTCAAATTTTGCTCCCCCTATCATCAGTCCATGTATTAGCAATACACAAGTTCACATATGTGAATATTGCATGTATATTGCCTTTTTTATTCCATGGTTAAATACAGGCTGCAACAGAAATTCTCCCTCGGGCATCATGAAGTTCAACTTGACCTTGGCAATGACTGGAATAATCACAAAGTAACTAAGTCCTTCTGACAGCAGTGTGAACTACGTCCCACTGGTAATGATATCCAGCACTCTAATACAACTGTGATTTGCTTAAAAACTTAGAAACAAGCCAAACCATTTGTCATCCCACCATTGTTTTTTTTTTTTTTTTTCCAAAATAACACACTTGGGAGGACCAACAGTGAGTCATTCTGAGTGGTGCATACGAACCAGGTGGTATTTCCATCCTGCTCACCTATAGTGCCTCACTTTTCACTGTTCGCGGGCCCCGGGCCGTGATTCATGTGTTTCTCCTGTGTGACAGAGCAGCCGTCATCGGAGCCAAACTGTGGGAGAAATATGGCTGCTCACTTCCCTTCTCCTCTGGCTTCGTTCTATCATTTCACTCTGCTTGTTTGCTCTCACGCTCCCTTTCTCACATTCAACACAGCTCACACTTTTGAATAATTAACATGCAATAAATCCCACTGTCACACCAGTTTTCCAGATTCCGTCCTGCGACAGCGATGCTGCAGCTGCAGAGGAGGCTGAGCGAGATCAGTGCGAGTCAAGCAGGTGCTGAAAACCGATGCCTTAGCACTACAAAGGAGCCTGCTTTATTGATTGTCGTCCTCTCTCAGGGATACCACGGTCTTTTGGCAAACAGAAGTCCATGACGCGCTGCTTCCCCGGTGTGTTGTTACCCGGAATCTTCGCTGAGGCGTGGAGGAAGCGCGGGAGTGCAAATAGCTGGCGGATGAAAGCGCCCGCAATCCGCTCAACGATGCTTCAATCCGCCTTTTCGTTGGTTGGAGCAGCTGGGCTCGTTTGGCCTTCGCATTCTTTACTCTTGAACGCATTCCCAAGGCACACCTAAGTCCACAAACACACACTCAAGCACACACCTGAACTATCTGAGACCATGCACTCATACATAAAAATATAGGTTCCTATGCGGGGAGAAAGGAAAACCAGCACAAGTTCACAACTACTAATGCTAAACTAATCTTTATTTCACACACACACACACATACACACACATACCAATGTAGTTCCTGCGCTGGAGAGATAACTGAGAAAGGATTAGCTATAACATGGTATATTGAAAAAACTAACACACACCTTGGCTGTGGGAAATAGTTGGAGAGGATGGAGGCGACAGGCCAGCAGCACTTTCACACACCAGTGCGAGGCAGAAGCCACTCACATTGTGTTGCAGGGGAAAATACGCTGTTTGTCTGTCATACACATTTCCACCAGATGCAGTGAAGGTATTATTCTTGTACCAAGGCTTTTGAGCTTTGTGTGTGTGTGTGTGTGTGTGTGTGTGTGTGTGTGTGTGTGCGTGTGTGTGCTGAGACCCATTCAGCTGCAGTCAACAATAGGGAAAAAAAAGATTTTTCACGCAATGTCTGCGTAACATTTCCATCAGGCACCATATTCCAAAGTGTTCAGCGTGTTGACTCCTTGGCATATTGCAAAAAAAAAAAAAAAAAAAAAAAAAAGCCGCCCCAGTGTAAATGAATAGCAGAGGAGGCCAAGTGGAAAATAGGAGGACTCCTGCCAAAACACAATTGGAGTTTTTCTTTATACGATGATGACTGAAATGTCAAGAAAAGCTTATCGAACAGATGCCATTGAAACTATTTACTTTATTATTCATTCAAGTAAATTGTTTTATTTTTTTGTCCAGACAAAAAAAATATGTTGGATTGATCTTGTGAGTAACGCTCAGCTATAAAACCACCGAGTCGCAAAAGAATATGGAAGGTGAGTTATACACTCTGGAGGCCGCTATTGTGTTTTCAGTTTTCTCACACACAGTAGCAGCATTTCAGAAAAGTTTTACATGGAGACAGAGCATTTGCAAAACCTTCCACCTGCAACGCCGCTTTCAAAAAGTTGTGTTTTAATTGGCTCTGAGCACCGTTGTGGAATGATTTCAGTTGAGAACATTGTGTAAATGGGACCTAATTGAACAGCAACAATGTCACCTACTGCCGCTGGTGTGTGGCTGAATATAACTGACTGGTGAGATGGAAAAATGTAACTGAGGTAGACGCTAAAAAGGGATGAAAAGTACCAAACCAGTCAAAAATATAATTTTTGAGAGAACAAAAACCACCAAGGCAAATTCATGCAAATTAAACAAATGCATGACCCAGTTATAGTGCACAGAATATAGCTGCAATTATGCAGATGTATTATTTCATTAACCTGTAGTTGGCTTGGAGCAGAAATGCAGAGATAATATTCGGGGGAACATTAAAAATGAATAGCAGTGTATATTGTGAAGAATAGATGTGGGAAAGCCTCTTTTTGTTGATGCTGTGCGCAAACAAAACACAGACATGGAGGAAATAACTCCTCTCTTCTGCCATAAAATATCCTTGAGGCATAAACCTGCAGAAATACGGTCATTCTCTCATTCGAATGCATTGCGGTCTTTTCAGGTTTCGGCGTTCTTTACATCCTGCCAAATGCAGCATTAAATCTCCACTGACAAAACTGAAACAAGACAATTTAAACACATACATTTTTGATATATATGAGCGTGTTTACTGGAAGCCTCAGCACATAAATATGTAAATCAGCCTTAATAGACTCGGAGCATTAGCTGACCAATTTGCTGGCATCATCTAATCTCCAAGCATCCTCGTCCACCGGATGAATCAGGGCATGTTAATGTGGGCATTTGTATGTATTTTGCAAGTCTTGTGTTTTTGTGCAAGTAAAAACAATTATTCAGCCTCAGTAAAGCATGAACCTGTGTGTTTTGGGTCACTGCGCGTGGTGGGTGGAAATAAATAAGTGCAATATGTTAACAGTGTGTATATTCTGGAAGTGCAGCTCGGGCCATACAGCGGTGTAATAACTCACAAATTAAAGCTGTGCACGTTGTGCTTGCTGGTGAATTTGCCTATTTGAGTAAATACTTGTTTCTTTTCTTCTGTTTTAGCCCAATAATGGGCTAGAGATCTATAGCAAGAGTTTTTAGATTTTCTTGTCATTATTTTTGGGAAAAAAAAAAATTCAAATAAGAAAAAATCACATTACTGCTGTTACATGTGTCACCCACAAGATCTTATGTGCTTTTCTATTATTGATGAGAAATATGATCCTGTGAAATCCAAACTCTTAGTAAAGACCTTCTCTCTTTACCTTGAGGAGACAGACCACCTTTACCTGATAAGGATTTATGGGCCCATCATTGGAAACACCACTCATAAAGATGTGAACTGGTCCTTCATATGTAGTTTTACACAGGCAGCATCATGAAAAAAGCAAAGTAATTTACATAAAACACGGTCATGAATATGACTAATGATTGCTTTCCATTATAAATGCGGCCCATTGTACAGTCCATGGCTTGCAAAGGTATTCATCTGCCTTGAATTTTTCCATATTTTGCCTCATTACCTGATAAGGGTTTCAATTTTTCTTTTTTAATAAAAAAAAAAAAAAAAAAAAAAAATTGTGGCTTGCAAAAGTATTCATAAACCTTTACTCTGAGCCCCCTAATTAGAATCCAATGCAACCAAATGTCTTCAGAAGTCACCTAGTTAGTAAGAGAGTCCACCTTTGTGAATAATCTCAGTATAAAACCAGCCGTTCTCTAAAGAGGCCTCAGACATTCATAAAGGAACATTTCTGGACAAACTGCATCATGAAAAGCAAAGAACACCGGTCAGGGATAAAGCTGTGGAGAAGTTTAAAGCAGTGTTATTCCCAGCTCTCAGTGTCTCAAAGAGCGTGGCGCAATCCATCTGAAAATGAAAGGAGTATGAAACAATTGAAAACCTGCCAGGACATCGACCTGCGACATAGCTATCCACCTAAACTGACGGGCGGGGCAAGGAGAGCACTGATCAGAAAGCAGCTGAGAGGCACTTGGTAACTCTGGGGTAGCTGCTGGTAGGACTTTACAAATCAGGCTTTTAGGGAAGAGTGGGCAGTAGAAAGAAAGATGTCCTGCTAGCAGTTTGATACGAGACGTGTTGGGAACACGGCAAACGGGGGGGAGGAAGGTGCACCGGTCAGAGGACACCAACAATGTAACTTTCGAGACTAAATGCAAAACAGTTTGTGGTTAAAAAAAAAAAAAAAAAGTTCTGCAGAGGAAGATTGGTCAGAGTTGGTGGAGGGATGGAGCCAAATACAGGGCAACCTCGGAGGAAAACCTTTTAAAGCCGGTTTGACCCTAAACACAGCCAGAGCTCGGATGAAAATGTTCCCATCATATCCACGTGTTAGAATGGTCAATTCAAAGTCCAGACATCAAACCGGTTGAAAATCTCTGCAAGATAGCTGAAGGTCAGACTGGCTGGAAAGTAACAGCAATTATCATGTCATGCCAAAGAAAAATGAGCAAAGATCACAGACTCTACAAACCTGGTACCCATAGACCCCAAAAGACTCGCAGCTGTGTTTACAGCTAAAGGTGGATCAACAGAGTATTGACTCAGGGGGGTATGAATGCTTTTGCCTAGCATACCTTTCAGTTTTTTATTGATGAGAACAATTTAAAACCATGTATCATTTCCCAGTGATCATTTTGTGCTGCCCTGCCACATAAAATCTAAAATAAAATACATTTGCATATGTGGTTACAATGTGACAGAATGTGGAAAAGTTCAAGAGGTTTGAATATTTAAAAAAAAAACATTGTAATGCTTACATATGAGCTACAATATTAGATCAGAGTATTTTAGCCATTGCTACTAGATGGCATTTGACTGAAGAAATATGGGATTCCAAAACAACATGGAGTCCATACAGAGAATAACATATGGCGCCCTCTATCTCAAACACAAAAGTCAAATAAGTGAATGACTTTTCATCGTCTTTGAGGCTTCTTCATATTTCAAAATGAAGAAGAATCCAGACATTGACGGACAGAGTAGTGAATGAGTCAATGAAAGAGAAGGAGGGGGCAGAAAAATAGATTTTCTGAGCTGAGCAGAACACGGAAGTGGACACAATTTCTGTGCTTTCACCTGGAGTATGAACAGGCCTTGACACTTCATGAGGAAAATATTCCTTTCAGCCTGTCGTAAAGGTTTAATATCTCAGCAGCTCTGGGAACTAAGCTGAGCTTTGATCCATCTGCTTGGAAGGTCACAAAACCTTCTCCAGATGTCAGGGCAGAAAAAAAAACATGCTGAGTGAGAAGGGCCGATTCTATTAGTCCTTGACTATTTTTTGGCAGTTTCAGCATCTGAAATGTTCAGATTTTTGGTGTGGATCATTCAACTGTCCTCTGAGGCGTTCGTGTGCTTCTGGGGCTTAAATAGAAATATAAAAGTCAAGGGCAAGAAGAGTCAGTTGTTTACAATGCAAGAATCAGTATCAGTGACGTTAAAGAGTTGTATTCACTATTGACGGACAACAACCTTATAACTAAAAAGCCGCTTCAACCCAAAGGAAATCACAGCTACATGCTTGGAGGATACATGAAAATACAGGCAAGCACACAAAATACTTTACTATTTTATGCCTGTTCCTACTTATATATGTGCATTTAAATGTACTTCAGATATTTGTACATGCTTCTTTGGTCAGATTATTAACCATTCTGTCTCAAATGTTCCACCAGTTTATATTTAAGAATGGCTTCTCACCACAACATGCTCTCAGATTCATTCACATATGCCAGTGTTTCAAAGTGTCCATGTAGTAATTCTGTTATGGTGCAGTTCATAGGCTCAGGTGCAGACAGCAAAGGCAGAGAAGGAGGTGAAGGAAAGAAGAAGCAGATTTATCTCCCCCCAGGTTTTAGGACGGAGATCGAGTCCAGAAGGTGTGAGTCCTGAGAGGTGATGGTGAACTCCAGAAAAAACACTTTTTCAGTAGTGCTCACATCCGAGGTCTTGCACCACCGGTCCTGCTTGGGCAGTTTAATGGCTGTTAAACTGTTTGAAAACATACATTAATCTGAGACAGTTGTCTCTTCTGTTACATTTGCAGGAAAGGACTGGAAACAGAAATGTTTTCTATTTCTTTTTTTTTTTTTTTTTCGTAATAAGATCATTTATTGGTTGATTCACTGCGATCACTGAAAGTTAAAGTCAATCCAAATCGACAGTCCATTTTCAGTTTGCATGTTCTCGTCTGTGAAGTCTCCCTTAATCATCCAGGTCCTGTTGTATTAATTTTTCCCTTAAAAGGTAAGTAGACTTGCACGAGCACTCTTGCATTAAATGTTAATGCTTATATTGTGTTTTTTTTTAAGTTCTATTATTCTGTCTATACAAAAATGATTAATTTGATTTTCCCTGAGAATAAATTCTGAATACACTGCATTAAATGATGCTGTTTTTTTTTTACTGTAAAACCTTTAAAAAGGTTTACTTATGTCACAACGATGGAAAAATACAATGATTCACAAGAACAGAAGATACAGACATGAGAACTGATATCTCAAACTCCACTGTGCGGGCTGCATCAGCCTCCAAATGGCAAATTCTGCTTTTGCATTTCTCTCTATATAGGCAACAAAACATCCTGTCTTATTCAATACATTCTATCTTTCTACTGTTGGCTTTAAATGCCAAAAGAGGAATTTGTCCAGTTTTCTTCCGCACGACTGACTCTTAAATGATTGACTCATTGAGATGGTTGCGCCTGCATTCTGTGTCACGCTGCGAATCCTACAACTTCAACTCCCCAGGCCTCTAATTTATCATTTCTATCCTCTTGTTCATTATAAGCTGTTTCCTGATTAACTTAAGGCTCTTGTGTCCCGCTGTGATCCCTATCACAGCATTCCCACTTGCGTCAAAAACAATTTTCAGAGATGCTATTAGTAATGATGACTCAATCTGTCATCAAGAAAAGGCCCCGAATATGGTAAGTGTGGTCGCGGGATGCTTATTTTCATCTTATTAGGGTTGGGTTACGGGTCAGCTCAGATTAATGTTTTTCCGTTTTTATCCATGTGAACAGATTTTTAATTAGAGACATGAGAACGATTGTGTTCAATCTGTTAAAATCATATGAAAAAACTTAATTTTGTCTTTTGCTGATGATGGAATGTAATGGAATATAATTATTTTTGCTATTATTCCACTGTGCAGTAAACATCCGTATCTACAATGAATGCATTGGCAATGCAGGCCTGAGCAGTGACCGTCACCTGACGCAGCTCATCAGACTGTTGGCTATCATCACACTTGTCGACCATGCCGAGTGCGCGTGTCAGGGACGGCCTGTGTTTAACACACAATCGCACATGTCTCAGGGCACGTGCGTGCACTCAATGCAGTGGCCGAAACTCTGAAGTGTAGGCAGCTCATAATACTGGGGATGATGCAGCCTGTATAATTGCAGGTAGCCAACACTACTATTATCTCAAACTCTCTGGAGACCATTTAACACAGCAGCCGCCTGTCCTTCCAGCTGTCACGTGGTCCACTCTCAGCAGGGATGTTTTATTACACTGTCTCATTGCTTCTGTTAAGTGCACCGTCTGCACTTTAAAGTGCACTTTTTTGCTCCTGCTATAGTCTGCTGGCTGCAATTATGACTGTGAGCTCGTGGCTTTAAATGGTCTGAAAATACCATCATGGAGTTTGTGACTTTACAGTATTCGACCTGCATCTGTACCTATACAACTACAGAAGGTATTTAAGTTAAATGTGTTAAAAATGCGATCATTCAGATTTAGTGACCAAGCAATGACAACTTTTGACAGAAAGTTTCAGGAACTTTGTTCATACTGAGGTAATAATTGAGAGATTTGGCAGTGAAAATGTGAAGTTGGATGAATCCTTCTTTAATTTCTTTTTGTTTACTCTTGACATTTCCGCGAACACGTTGAGAAAGTGAAGTGAAAAGCAGGCATGCGATGAGTTCCGGTGATGATTCAACTGACATTTCACGTCAAATCACTCCAAAGTACTGCGGTTATTACAAATTAAATGTCTATTAGGAGAGTTCCCACACTGGATTTTAAACTATGAGGATCAAACATGAATTCTGAGCCTGCAGGAGATACATGCTGGATTCATATTCACCTGGCTTTTGCACACAGCTTGGATAATCAGTGCTTCTTTCAGCTTAATATCTGGTCTTTTTAAGTTTTTAAGAGTAACTTTAACTTTTGATGTGGTTAATATATTTTGTATTAAATAGATTTAACATCTAGACTGAAACTCACTTTGATAGATACAGCAGAGTGAGAAAATCAAGACGAACAACTGTATTCTTGCTGTGGTTAAAAATATTTTTGACAGACTGATGCAACTAAGAGGTGTGTTTTTTGTGTTCCTTGAAAAAATAAAATAACAATCAGGTTAAGACTGTGACTTGAAACTATAGTGATCATGAATGTATTCTGACTTTGTCACCTTTCAGAACCTTGTATGATCAAATAATTCAGCATGGGTTGGGAAACTATAACTGGGGTGTGAGATCAGCAATGATGCTCTTGTTTGTGCAGAAAAGTGAAGTTTTGATGAGGATTGGAAACACTGAGCGAGGAGGCAGAGTCACTGACATTTCATGTCTGCCGGAGGAAAACAAACAGGATGCGCCCAGTCATGTCCTGAATACTAAAACCGGATAAAAGGTCATTTATTTAATTTATCATTGTTCTGCCAGGTGTGGAGCCGGGGTCAAAGTGGCTTGGCCCTCAAAGTTATGAAGGTACCGCCGTTTCTGCTTTACTCAAAAAAAAAAAAAAAAACATGGATCCGGTGAGATCGGCTGTGACGGTGACTTTATTTCGCTTTGCTCGGCAACCGTTGAGTGTTTTCATTGTGTTTTCTTTCTTCTTTACGTCATTGGTGACATGAACGCGTGCATCAGTTTTTGAATGGATGCTTGAAATATCCTGTAAAATTGTAGTTCTTAAACCGGTAAAGTGTCACAGTGCACACTGTTTGTACGTCAGATCTGACCTTGCTTGCAACAAAATGCTCAATGTGGTTACACTGAAAGATTTCAGAAGCGTTAAAGTGCCTGTAACAAAGTGCTGGACAGCATGTCTGAAGCCACTTGAGTGGAATTCATTCATCTTCATGCTGCTCCGTGGGTTCGTCAACTTCGCCGAACTCCTGGAACTGCAGGCCTTTTCAACTACTTTGTGGTATTTTTTTTTTGTGTGTGTGTGCTCCCATTCGTAATGTAACACAATCGTTTTGTTTTCAACAAAGTGGGGGGAAAAAAGAGTCTCTGTGAAAGAAGAACGTTTGAATGTCTCTGCCAGGATTTAGTGAGGTATTATTGAGCAGCTGTCAGTCTCTGGGTCATTCTACCCTCTCAAGCACAAAGTGGGTGACAATTTCTGTCGAAGAAAAACACACTCAGCTTCACACTGGTACACCTCCACTACGGTCAAACCGAAAAAAAAAGAATAGCCTTGAGCTCTGTAGATAAAATATTCTTGCAAAGTTAAAAATTTTAAGAGTGTCTGACCCAACTAATTGATCAGAGGGAGAGCTGAAAAGCTCCATCAAATACATTTTTGATGAAGAATTGAATTATGAATAATATGGTCATAGCAATAAGCAGATGAACGCTGCTGTTAATCCACCAGTTTTATATAATATTCTCAACTACGACCTTAGAAAATTCATTGAAACATGAATGAAACTGTAACAATGTTTCATTGTGGGAGCTTATGGTGATTAAATCTGTTTATGGAGGAAATACAACCTGCTTCAGGGACCTTTGGGGCATCAAGGATTGAGCGATATACAGACTTCTAGCGTTTTCACCAACAGAAAACTTTGTGAATATTAACAGACCAGCTAAGATCACACTGAAAGACCTACAGAACTCATAGGGCTGGATTCTATTGCGCCTCTGAAGATAAAAGCAATACCTCAGAGGATTTTAGCTCCATGGTATAATGAACAATTGCAAACATTAAAGAACTCTGCACGAAAGCTGGAGAAGAAACGGCGTCTAACTCTATTACAAGTGTATACAGTGTATGAGGTATTGCCCGGGAAGATCAATCCATAAAATAAACTCTTTGCAAAATTCAAACTGACGACTATTCCTCAAGAACCCCAGGTTTCTCTTCAGCACCGCAGCCTGGCTGGCAAAAAGCCCCGGCTCTGTGGAGCCTTCTATCAGAGCAGTCGTGACTTTGTGAACTTCTTCAACTACAAAAACTATTTCTGATAAAATTGAAGGCATAGTTCCAACAGATGTCTATCAACCACATCTTGTCAATAGAATCAGATTTACAGTGTTCCAGCTTCCATCTTGTAGAGCTCTGACTCATCCTCAGTTGTGGCTTAAAAATCAACAACATGTCTGTTAGAGCCTGTATAGTGAACCTTTACATGAGCCAGTTGATCATGCACGCTGTTCGTGCGCCCGCTTCAGTGATTGCACGCCGGGGGCTTGTCCACATTTCCCACAGCAAAAACCACTCCTAACCACTTTCCTATATTTACCTCCGCCAGGAGGTTATGTAATCATGTCGGTTTGTTGGTTTGTTGGTTGGTTTGTTAGCAAGATCTCGGAAAAAGTAATTGACGGATTGCAATGAAACTTTGTGGAAAGGTGGGTCTTGGGCTAACTTAGAATTAATTACATTTTGGTGATGATCTGGATCACTGTCTGGATCCAGGAATTTTTTCAAGGATTCTTTATCATTGAGAGATAGGGAGTCTTTCACATGGTTGGGCAGGCCCGCCGACAGGGGGCGACAAGCACCTGGTTCACACAAGACGCGCCGCTTTCGACGCGGAAGTGGGAAGCCCCGCGCTCCGACTGTCAGATCGGCGCCCCTGTTAACCTATCTGACGGTTCATACAAGAGGTGCGGGACAGCGCCGCGTGCGTAGCGGCTCGCGCCGTGGACCGCGGCCGCTCCGCTCCTCTCTATTTTCTCCGCGAGCCGCGCGCCGTGCACCGCCAGTTGTAAAGCTGGACAGAGCAGATCGCACCACACAGGAAGTCGGGAACGGAAAATACGAGAGAATCCGGTCAATTTTCAAATCAAAATGAAGTAAAATAACATTAATTATGTTGCTTTTCGGTTTTCCTTTTCAGATAAACACACACACACACACAGGGAGAGAGGGCGACAGGGTGACAGAGAGAGGCACCGCACGCTGCAGCGCTCGGCTCTGACCACACCCCCGATCACAATGTTGTGTGATTATATATGGTGTTCTTATGGTTGTTGGTGACTGATTTGAGCTGCGGCGGAGGTCTGCGCTCTCTGAGCGCCAATTTCTAGTTACTTTTATTCTATTTATTTCTCTCTAACCTGAATGAAAGCAATTTTGTTTTTGTCCGATTTTCTGCCTTCGACAAAAGGCCAGACGGTTTCAGTTAAAATGGGCAAAACAAACCAAGGTCGCGGTGGTGAAATGAGTGGGTGGTGTGACATGAGCCGAGGTCTCCCGAGCAGAGTGAGGCTCTGTTAAAATGTCAAAATCCATGAGTTCATGGCAATCCATGGCTTGTCTGAAAAACACTATTATTTGTCATGAAGATCCACAGAGGTGAACCAAAAGGGCGGATTGAGCCAAGGGTTTTCATGAGGTGAAACAACTTTTGAGGGAAACTCACCATTTATAGCTTATGAAACCAGAAGTGTATGCATTAATTTAGTCTTTTCAGTTTTTAGGAGTGCTGTTTAAAAAGGGTTCAAAAGAATAAGGATGGCTGACAAAGATTAATGAGCTCTTTAAACCGTGTTCATGAAAACTAGAAATCCTGCCTCCTACTGATACCTAACAGATGTGATCTGTGGAAGCCTGTTAAAGTTTTCACAATCACCACAGTAATGTCATTATTTCTCCAATACTCAAGTGGCCAATTATCTCGTGTCTTCCAGGTGAACACCTGATTCTGTCTCCCTTTGTCTTTATTTTTTTTTTTTCTTTTGTGCATTTGCCTTCTGTGTTTCCTGAATCAGTTACAGACGACAAATTTTAGAGTTTGGTATTCATCTGTGGGATTTTTTTTTTCTTTCTTTTTCTGCTTGAGGCAAGATGGCAGCTGTGACGTGCTGCCATAACTTCGCAACAGCCTTGTGTGTGTGTGTGTGTGTGCGCGTGCAACTCCAAGCACCCTGGTGCGTCTTAGGTCTGGGTGTCATTCATCTCCTATTTTCGAGGGCCTAGGGCCAGGAAACCTCTTGAAACTGTCACCCTAAGGCTGCTGCCAGCTCTTGCCTCTGTTCCAAGCAGTTGTTACAGTAGCTGCATCTTCTACGTCTGCTAAACACTCAGTGTTTCTTTTTACCGTCACACTTTTCATTTCCTTGGGAATAATGCGGCAGAAGACTCTTGGGCAGTGCTTTTAAAACTCAAGGTCAGTGAAATTAAATGTGTGTAAAGACAGTTTTACTACTAGAAAAGTGTTTTGTTTTGAACAAATGTGAAAACCCACACTGAGCACGGCGAACACAAGATTAATACTGTATATAACAGAAGAATGGCATGCTGGTTAATTAGAGTTAGAAATAAAATCAATAGTATAAAGAAAACATGCATGCGCAGTTGAGGTTTGTGAGCAACAAATTGATATTTCTGAAGGTGGAAACATGGGCTAATTAGTGAATGTTATTTATAATTATGCTCTACATGCAAATATGACTCAGTCAGCAGCATCCTCACCTGATCGTCAGCTATCTTCACATCAACTACTGTGTTTGGTGGAATGATTAGGACATATAGGGAGTTGCAAACCATTAAATTATCTCAGGAAATGAAATCTGTTTAGATTAATTAGTCCATAACAAAAAAATCCCCGTTGCAAGATCATACCAGATGCAAATCCTCCATTTTCTCTTTTGCTGTAGTTATTATGAAATCACTGTTACCATAGCAGCTTACTTCCCCGTGTTTGACTGGCGTCTAAGTACCTTTTCACAGCATGTCCAAACCACAGGTAACGCAACTTGAAACAAATACAAAATAGAACAAAAGCACCTCATATCAAACTGGTAGAAGAAAAAAACCTCATCAACTCATCTCTTAAGCCACGGCTCAGACTCTGGTACAGATCAGAAGCAACTTGGGCTGGTGAGGGTTCAGCTTTCAGCTCAAGACCTCTTCGCCAGGGCGCGTGCTTTGGAGATACTCACCATCAAAATTGCATCAGGAGAGAGAGAGAGAAAGAGAGAAACACAGAAGTACGCTTTAATATTTATTACTCAGACTTCATTAGCTCCACAGTCCTTATTTTATTCTCTTTTCCGACATTTCTAAATCTTTGCCTGCGTGTTTTTATTCGCTCATATGAAAGTGAACTAATGAGATGTCCGCTTGCACGTGCATGAGTGTGTGTGTGTGTGTGTGTGTGTGTGTGTGTGTGTGTGTGTGTGTGTGTGTGTGTGTGTGTGTGTGTGTGTGTTACTAATGGAGCCATCAACACTCCGGTTGCTGCTTTCTCTGTTTGGCTTTATTGGAATAAGTTGTTGTTCACAGATGAGCTTTGCGCCTATTGATAGAGGTCGATAAACAATTACTGGTCTCTTTGCCTGGTGAAGTTTCATCAAGCTTTCCTCTGAGCCCACGGGAGATCCATGGACTTATGAGAGAGAGAGAGACAGAGAGAGAGAGAGAGAGAAACAGTAAGAGAGAGAAGACTCTGATGAAGAAGGGAACATTGAATGATCTTATTTTTCTAGGACCCTTTTATCCACTACATGGAAAAGTTGCTTTAATTAATGAAGAGCGATATCACAACAAAAACACAATGGGGCATCGGGAGCCCCGAGGTTCACAACATGGGCTTGTTTTGAGCAGTCCACAGGTTGGAATCCCACAGCTGAGGGCTTTCAGATGTGGCTCCCTGAGCGAGGTTGTTGACCCACAGCGTTCCCATGCAGGCAGCGCACGCTGGCAGTCCACTACCACTTCTCACATGTGCAGTCAGGATTAACTAGAATTTCCCCAAGGGGATCATTGAAGCACGCTTTCTTCTTCTCCTTTCGATGTCAATTAATCAGAAATATTTCATGGAAATGGCACCTCCATTAAGTCAGAATTCAGTCGCTGCACCTTTGGCTACACACTAAGTGTGAAACTCTCATTCTTCTTTTGCATAACTGCTCAGTCTCCAGCAGATCATCCTTAGTTAAATCAGTGCCTTTAAAGCCCAGCTTTTGAAGTGAGATAAGGGCTTTGACTCAGAGAGTTTTAACCATTTATATCTTTTGATGTACACTCAGACTCATGGATGTAGTGAAGAAGGAGCAGGGGAGGCAGGGGGAATTGATGAAATGGATCCAGA
The DNA here is from genome assembly GCF_902148845.1 of Salarias fasciatus. Classification (NCBI taxonomy): domain Eukaryota; kingdom Metazoa; phylum Chordata; class Actinopteri; order Blenniiformes; family Blenniidae; genus Salarias; species Salarias fasciatus. Next base: position 16,400,117 of record NC_043763.1, read on the forward strand.
TAATCTGCAGTGGAGGACCATGAAGAAAGCAGCCAAAAGAGAAAGTGTCCACACAAAAACTTGTCTCCCAACTCGCAGGTTTCTTGCAGGTTGTCATGAAGAATTTCTCAATATTGTTTTGTGTTCATTTCAAAGTGTGTTTTAGAAAAACTTAAACCTAGAATTTCCATATTGCCATATAACCTGCCTTCACTGCGTGAGGAATCAAATACACGGCAGGAACCAGACCGCTTCCATCACATGAACTGTGTCGTCCAGTACAGTTACCCATCAGCTGTCCTGCTGCTTTTTTCATTTGCGTTGCCACGACAACCCTATCGAGAACCACACATGATCTCCGCAGTAATTATCTGTGTTTATGTGTGATAGAGAAGGACCGCCAGAAAGCAGCAGGACAGAGGGAATCACCTGGTTGCTCGCAACACACACACACACACAAACACACAATTGTATTGCCGAAGGCTGCAATTAAATCGCGTCACCTTCTTCAATGCACTGACAACGATTCTGGGTGCAATCACGACCGTGTTGCCCCAGCACATGCATTCACACGACAGAAAACTCACAAAATACCAATTACACTGGTAATTATGGGCATTTTTCATGTAACATGAACAGCACTGCATTCTTTTCATACAGTTATTACATTTCCCTTAAACCTTGTCTTTACAGTAAGTGTGGATTTTGCCTTAAAGGGAAACCGATGTTTCATGATGAGCACATTAATGATAGAAGGACAAAAATAGCTGGTGAAAGCATGACCATAAATGTTCACGTGTAGAGAATTATTGAAGTAATCTACATGTTGTTCTGAAGTTTATAACAGTATGGATATCGATTGTGAAACTAAGTAACACAAACAAATCAATCATTTCTATGGCAGCAAATATTAGACCACTTTCTCATAGTTTATTTTCCTTGCTCTAACTATATTTAGGGATGATGCATTTTCACTCCTCACCTGACAGGTTTTATATTGAGGCTGCTATTACTTCTTTTTTTTTCCCATCTCATAATTGAACCTGCTCAACATCCATCACCGTGATTCATCTCCTGCCCTGCTTCATTTTTTTTTTACTGTTATTATCCTCTGATATTACTGCTCTCACAATTCGTCCAACTACAAAATCGAACATTTTTTTTTTAATTTAATTGGTTTTTATTTTTGATTTCTGAAAGATGACAAACTCTCTCCAAAATGTTCATTTTGTCGTAAATCCTTAATATGGAGGCACATTTTGTCCATCCACATATAACTGCAAAAGAGCAGAAAAAAAAGCATGCCTCAAGATATAGTTCATACCAAAAACTATTATTGATAGGAGGCCTAAAATCCAAGGTGTGTGGCTTTGAGTGTGAGATGTTGGGTCTGCTGCTTACTTTGAACAGTTACTTTTGATCTCGGTCTAAAATTACAAGCTTTCCTGCCGGAAAATATCAAAAGAAATCACAAATTGGATGCTGTGCCACCACGGTCCTTTAAGACACATCAGAAGAATTTGACTGTTCCGTGTCATATCACCACATTACAGATCATTACTATGCAATTACGTGATGATATCCTCATCATTAAAATGCGACAGAGCTTTCATCTTTACAGTGATGAAGGCAGGTGATGACAACTCCCTGTAGTGCTACATAATGAGATTTTGTCCCCGTAAAGTGTCATCCACGTCGGAAGGGACCCGGTGTGATGCAGGATGAAAGTGTGACGCCTGTGGCATTGAAATATATTTTAAAAAAAAAGAAAAACCTACATTTTAAAGCAGTGCTTATAGGTGCAGTGGCTGCATGAGGACACCCTGTTGAGTGCAGGTGGGGGACTTGGAGGGAGGACACGGTGGGGACAAAGCCGTGTCTCAGCTGCTGCTATGAGCAGGTTTAGGCAGAATAAGCAAGAGGAGCTGATGTGCGTAAATTGCGATTTGACTTTCTTTTTGTCATTGTGCGTGGATACGTGAACATGCATGTGTGCATCAGCTGCTCTTCCTCTCAAGCCAACATCTGCTGCATGGTAATTGCTGTCTGGAGGTGCATAATGCTTGGAAGTGGTTCTGTATGCGAGAGAGAGAATGGTTTAGCGAGCACAAAGTGTGAATAACAGTGGATTTCTTTTGTTTTGCAGACAGCACCTGTGTTAAGTGTTGTATTGTATGTAAAGAGCTATCGACTGCCTGCTCACCCTTTGAAATTCTGTTTATTTCCTTCAGGCCTGAAATGAAAACCCAATAAATGGCACTCGTTTTCACTTTCATTTGAATATACTGGAATAATAAGCAATTGGGGAACAAAGGGGGCTTTTTATTATGGGCTCGTAGATACGGGGATTACAAAGTGATTTATGGACTGAAAAATTTGAAAGAATCAACAGGTTGTGGAATCTGCTTTAGACAGCAAAGGTGTACTGTGTGTACTGCACATGTCAACCAAACAGAAACATTACCGTCTTTCTTGTGGTGCGAACAGACATTCTCACAACAGGCATGCAGCCGCGGCTCATTTGCATAAACACAGGCTGTGTTTCTCCGACCGTTTCTGGCAAAGAGCACTTGAAATGCGAAGCGTCCATCTGATGAATTACTGTACACTGCTCCATGTTTCTATTCATTGTGAACTCTGTGCTGATGCCGTACCATAACAGAAGACACTTTTGCTGCCACTGAGATCAATACTTTAAATGAACTCTGCATAAGCTTCTAATTTTATCCATTAATCTTTTTTTTTTTTTTTTTTTCCACCTGCTCTGTCTGATTCCGGATGATAGCTGGAGCTTATCTGAGCTGAAAATGGATGAATACAAGGGAAAAAGGTAAATAGACAGACCAGCAGGACTCCCAATGCCAACTTTCAAACAATTAATAACCCATCGCTTTCTGATTGAAGAATCAGAGCAACCAGAGAAACTCTATAGTGAAACCTGTGGCTATCTTTTCTTACACAATTACACACCTGCGCTCATTGATCTCTTTTCAATCTCTCCACCTTTTTCAAACTGACTCTCTCTGCATGTTCGCTCACAATTGCACACATCTAGCCACTTCCTATGAGGTGTGTTTCCGTCCTGGTGCGCTGGTTTTTCACCGCCGTGGGGGAAGTAGCTGCTCGGAACACGTGAAAGTGTGGGAAAAAAAAAACACACAGGAGCAGGTTCTTGTCGGAGGTGTCTCAGCCAACTGGCAGATCCTCTCACTGGCAAATTAACTGCAAAGCTTAGGTGGCTCCGGGAAACTTTGAGAATGCATCATTTACAAAGTAATTTCACCGTGATCCGAAAATTCTGGATTCTTTCTATAATTTTATCTTTTCATTCTTGCACATGCAAAATGCAGTGACTTGCAGTTTCATTGAAAGCAATGGTAATAACCTTGATACACACACACAGCCACACACGCCAACAGCAGTTCAGGCCATCTGCAGATAGTAAATTATCTGGTTAGCAGATAACACAGATGAGGGACGGAGAGAGCCAACGGGCAGCAGGGAATGAGGGAAAGAGGTGTGTAACCAGGACACACGTATATACACACCCACACACACACAGGAATGTCATTGCTTATCTGTGTCTGGAGCGGTTTGTTGGACACATTTCTACCACTCTGACTGTAACACTAACATTTTCCTGAAGGTTGTTGTTACCTTTTTTTTTTGTCCTTAAATTTAAAATAATAAAATGGGAGTTCCCTCAAATATACTACCGGTATATCGCTACTTTACAAACACCAACATATACAACCATTCTGTTTTACTCTATCTAGAACACCTTTTCACTAAATAAATAATTTATGATTTTAATCATTGTAACTTAATTCTAATTTATGATTGAATGAATTTGCTTTCTTTCAAAACAGTCACAAACATAATGGTCTCTTCTTTTTGTTGTTTTATTTGCTAGGTATTCCATCATCTTCTCACAGTCCAAACACACTCTTGTTAGATAAGTGCTGAGTCTAAATTGCCTGCAAGAATGAATTTGTGTCTCTCGGTGATGAAGTGGCAGCTCCCTTTGACCCTCTTCTGACTGAAACTGCGCTTCAAGATGGTTTATTTCAATCAGTGATGCAGCGGCTGATTCAAAACACACATGACCCTAAAAATGCCCTCCTGAGGTGAGGACTGCAGCGTCGACGGAAAACCCATTCTGAATTCTAATCAATTCCCATTGAAACATCGATGTCTCTGATATTTATCGATTCCTTTCACAATTCATCCTTTTCATCCCCTTTTTTCAGGACACACACTGTGTGACGTTGCTCAATGCAACTTAAATATTCAGTAACTGAAAACATTACTAACTTTATGGTCTTTAAAGACAAATGTGCTGGGAAATTGTCCCATGTTAAATATTGATTGACTTTCAACACAAGACGTGGGTGACTCGCAGCTCTGGCATGACTAGAGACACATTGCTGTTAATTCTAAATGACTGCCTTGAATTTTCTTTCCCTTAATTCATCTTAAATATTGACAGCTCTGCTTCTCTCTTTTAGCTCAGAAAGAGTGAAAACGCCATTCTCTTTCTCTTGGCATGGAAGAGAAGCAGTGATCGCAGCCAGCTCGGGTAAGAAAGTACATCTTGGCAAGTCCGTCCTCTCTGGAGATCTTTGCATCCGCAGGAAATAAATGATTGGCTGTGTCGTTCACCAATCGTTCGGCCATCTTTGGACATTCAACAGTCTTTCACTCGACCGCGAATCCTGAAACTGTGGCATAAGTTGAGGAAATCTAAAATGTTTGGTTGCTTCCTTTCAGTAAAAGCTGTCAGGGTGAGGATGGTTAAGACCTTGTTGATGACACGAAATGGGAAGTCTCCAATCAGACCTTAGTTAATGTGAAGCAAGGATCTAAATTTGTTCAGTCGGGATGCACCTGCTACTGCGTCGGGTGCAAGCGTATCAGATTACACATTTCCCATACTGTGCATTCTCGAGGTTGTTCACAGTCCGTTGCAAATTGATTTTTCTCTTTTTTGAGTATCTGCATGTTTTAAACCAGCTTGAACTCTTTTTAAACCGATTCTTGAGACATCGTTGCATCCCTAGTAATCACATTAAAGTGTGATTTGCTGACCGGCTGTCGTGTTGCGCACATTGTTCTCAGGCTGTCCTGCTTTGTGAATTATCTGACGTCATTCAGCGTGATTGTTGACTAGCTTACACAATGCATTTTGCAAGTGGATAAAATGTAAAGAATAAAACTGAAATTTCGTTCAAAATGTGCAGTCATGTGCAGTGTCCAGATTTCTGGTAAATGTACAAGCTTGTTTGTTTTTTCAGTCGTCGTCTTGTGAATTCTAAAGCTGTACAAAGTGCATGCACCCTGCCTGAAAGCATAATTTATCTGATGAATAACTCACATACACCCACAGTACACAGTGAGTGTTTCATAATGATAGGGGTGATGAATGGACACATCACTGTACCTTATATAAAGTGGCATATTAACACATGCATACAGTAGGCGCAAGCAAACATGAGCATGCTCTAATGATGTGTCCATTCATCAGCCACCTAATTACGAAGCGCATTAATCGTGCGTACGTGGGTTAATAAAAAATATATTGTTTATTATCGCGGCAGCCAATGGCGCCGCGCTGGTGACAGCTGCGAGTGATGGAGAGGAAGAGAACAGAGGTGAGGCCGGCAACACGCTCATGAATCACTTTCACAGCCAGTTCAGACCGGTGCATGTTTTCACAGGACTGACTGTAGAGATGTCACCTCACACACACGTACACACACATTTGTATAGAATCAGGAATCAATGCACAGCACAGAATGACATGTTTTCACTGGGCGGCTTTGGAAATGCGACATAAGTGAAAAGAAAACAATACAACTGATTTACTTCACAGTTTTCATTCAGTGACAGGAATTTAAGATTATGTGATGATAAAAAAAGAAGTAAAGAAGAAAGGAACAGAATCAAATTGCAAACAAACCATAGCTGGGTGAACTTGTCCTTCCGTCTGTTTTTAGAACACCTTAGACTTTCTTTGTATTCCTTATTTGATTTTTATTGGCTTTGTTTTACATATTGAAACAAAGATTTGCATTCAGCTATTCATTCATACACATTGGTATTTTACACACAGCGATTCCTTACCTGTCTTGTTCCGACTTTTATTCCTCTGTTAACACTGCATTAAAAACATGCCTTTTGGTAAAAAATGGAAATCATTCGATGGAGTCAGGAACGACTCTGAAAACTGTTGCAAATCATCACAATCAGTTTTAGTATAGTTTAAATTCCAATATCTATGATGGTATTACAGATGCATTGTTACACATAACATGGGTGACCCCGGTGTGTGAAGGGTCCTTTCATGGTGAATAATACTCTCGGGATATGGAGTAACACATCCCGCCGCCCTGCCAGTGCTAGAGCTATAGGTGCAGAATTGGTGTGCCCCCCCCCCCCCCCCCCCCCCCCACCCCATACACACACACACACACACACACTCAAAACATCTGGTACAATACAAAATGAAATGACTGAACTACTTAGCCGTTTAAGTCCTGGGTCAGCAAGAACAAAAAAACATGTTTTATTTATTTTTATACTTTCAAAATTCTCATGCTTCAGGTTATTAAAAAAGAGCTGAAGTAGCACAGAGGTGAATATGAGGTGATATTGTAATAATCTTCAATTCCTGAACACTGCCATCTATTTTCATGCCCTTATTTTTTTTTACCTCACGCGTGAATTGAATGCCAATAATTCTCCAGGAGATCTCAAAGGTATCCTCAGAGTTAAGGGACATTAGCACAAAGCCTCTTTCTTTCTTACCTACCTTCTTTCTCACTTGCCTCCTCTGTGATGATGTCCCGGTGGCCATAGGCAGTCCAATTTTAAAACCTGACCGCACTGACAGTGAGGAAGCCTGGCCCAAAAGAGAGAGAGGAAAGTGGCGAGGGCAACTATAAAAGTAAAACTCAACAGCACATCTGGTATTGGGTGAGTGCAAGTCAAAAGATGTGTTGAAACTGTGGCTTGATTTGTGTTCTTTGAGGCAAGAAACTGATGTCGGGCCACATCAGACATCAAATGTCAACTGAAAACAACACCATGAGTGACGCACAAGCAGGAGTATTCAAACGGTGGTTTTCGCATTTGACCTGGTTTTTACAAGAATCGCCTGCACCTGGGGAAAGTATAGATCTCTATGTATTGCATTTAACATGACTGCATAGAGAAAACTTACAGAGTGAAATGTGATGTTATGTGAAAAAAAAAAGACTTGAAACAAACCGAAATGTTAAATGTTTTAGATCGCATTGCATATTATAAAAGAAGGTCTTAGCATGAACTTCAAATCAAGAAATCACTTGTGTGTGTTGTTTTGCACAGCTGTCAGTTGCAACCTTGTTTGTAGATCAGCTTCCACATGTCAGTGCATGTAGTTCGTTCCCAGGTTTAACAGATCAGGCTGTAAATATCTTTTTTTAATGCCACATATCCAGAAACCAGCCTGCATTCCATGAAATCGGGGATCTGAGCTGAACTTTGAGCCCTGTCATCTAGTTTGATGGTTACTTCAGTAATCAAGTAGTCAGAGAAAAAAAACATTTTTATCTCTAAAAAGGAGTTTTATTTCGAACATTGTGCCATGATACAAAACTGCTAGCAATTGCTGCCAATATTTTTCAGCATTCTCAAATATTTAATCGATGGCTTTCTGTACTTTCTTCTGGCCAGACATGATAGTGCTTCTGATCGTGTTTTTCCAGGCTGTGTGGGCAGAAATTGGCTTGCAGCAAATACTTTGAGACTCCCGGAGCATATGATGACTTGATGACATGACATTGAACTTATTGATAATGCAAAGTCAGGTCAGGTGTTTTGCATGTGTTCTAGTCACTCAAATAAAGCAGGCCTGCTGTAAGCAGTCCACTGGGAAAGTATAAGGCCCATCAATCATCACTCCAGATGATTCTAAAGCTGCCGTAACCCTTACGTGCGTGTGGAGTGTTGCAGGAATCCAGAGTACCCAGAGCAAATCGAAGCAGGGCGTGGAGTACCTGCAAACAGGAAACATCTGGAACTGAACTGATGAGCCTCTTGCTACGAAATGAGAGTGCTAACCACTATTTCCCTCATGCAAAGCGGCGGCCTTCCCTTCCAGTAACTGTCCAATCAAGCTTCTCAGGGTTCAGCAGCACATGCTCTCGCCATCGGCTTCAGGAGATGGGCGGGAGGGAAGTAGTGTTGAATTGAATTACTTGTGCTGTGTGAGTGGCTTAAAAAAAAGGAATTTGAAATTCATTTTCACAGGAGCCACGTCTTCAGGTGTGAATATTTGCCAGAGTGATAAAATAACCAAAGCAAACTCCCTCACATCTGAACCCTAACAGGACTTAAGGAGCTGCAGCTCTTGACACACTGGATTTTTCTGCACTGCTATCCTCTGGCATGCCGGTATGTTTATAAGGTACTGGGAATCATTATTGAATATAATGAATATTAGACTTGTGATGATTTAAACATAAACATTTTTCTGCCTTATCTTCCCAAAGCACAACAGGATTAGATCAAAGTGCTCCCACAGCTATCAGACACAGGCAGTAAAAATTAATTATTCAGGCTGCAGCTTCTGAGTGTTCCTGACCTCTAGACATTCCTTAAACGTAAACACAATTTAACGAACTTTTTATCATGAATCAAGGATTTGAATGAAAAAAAAAAACATCTCCTTCGGTGGTGTATAGTATAAATTTTACTTTATAATCAGATGCTTTGGATCAAAATCTCAAATTCAGTCAGGTCAACTGGACTTGGTCTTGGGAGACGCTTCACCTCTTATTGACGAGGTATTATCTGCATGGTGATTCTTCAGATTCAGTTTTTCTTTTTTTTTAACTGTCAATGCATTGCACAAAAGACAGACTGATGCCTTTTTGGTAATAATGTCAAAGCCACTTTGGGTGCGTGAAGCTGAGTGTGTCACGCTTCAAAATGAGCATTGTGAATCATGACCAAATGCTGTGAAATCTTTTGGCAGGTCACTGATGACAAATATAGAGTTAAGAAAGACTAAAAAAAAAAAAAAAAAAATCATAAATAACAAAGTAGTCAGTATCGTCATTTGTCTGAGTGCCTGCTGTTTGATGAGAGTAATGCATTAATCATGCATTGTCCAATGTTGCATAAAAGGTGATGACTGAAGTGTTCTCAGAGCTGATTCACATTGTGAGTCCTAATAAGGACACAAGTGAAGCAGGACGTCTTTCATCTAGTCAGTTATGTGAGAGACTTTTGCACTTAGCAGAGGAAATGATACTTCTGATGCAGAGATATACATGGTTTGATGGTGAAATATGATTATTTTAATGCCTTTATGTCAGTCAGTCCAAATGGGTCAATATAAATGTCAACACTAAGAATATAAAGGGAGGCCTTGGAGGTAACATTACTGTAGCAGGTGATAGAGTCTGATGATGCTTAGAACTGACAGGAGGCAGAAACTTCTCATCATGGTGTGTCGACTGGAGGTTTTATAAACACATCGAGTTGAACTTTCAAGTTAATCTTAAAATGAATTTCAGAGGAGAAAGATTGTGATTAAAGCATTGGGTAGCTTAACTGCGTGGTAGATTAAGATGGTATTAATCAGACTCATTTTCTGATTGTCAGTACTCCGTGCAGTATTGGACCTAATACTGGTAGATCAGATCCCTAATTTTAAGTTCTTGTATTTTCTGTTGATATTTAGAGTTTGTAGGACATTATCTAGTTGGGAAAAGGGACGTGGCTGTTCGGTGCAGTACTGCTAATAAAACACTGTTGAACTGTATAAAAATACAAAAAAGTGATGAGCAAAGGAGCTGACATTATTTTCACAGTGCAAGCTCCCAGAAGAATGAGAAAAATGTCTTCTCGATGGTTTGTTCATCGTCCTTCTGCTGAGTCATTTTTTATTCTGTCAAGCTTCACCAGGAGATCATACAAAACACTTAACACATTATCAGCAAAGTGCTGCAGGTTTCTTTTTAAGTTTATAGCTGAAGCAGTGAAGTTAGAACAGAATTTTCTCTTTCTCAAGTGAAGTTCAAGAAACAGCAGAGATGGGACCAGAACTGTAGAGGCTGAACTGTAGCTATACCCTGAACACAGACGGTTCATTGTAGTCAACAGGAGAAACAATCCTCTGCTTTAGTGGGTGATGATATTTTATTTTCAGCAAAGGTAGTTAACAGATTTATTTATTTTTTTAGTATACAGAAGAATGTTCCCAGTGTGACTCTCCCAACTTTTTGGAAATGCACTGCTGCCTCCTGTCAGGGATCGCTGGTTGGGGAGGGACTCATTAGGCCAGACACGGTTTAAGTTTAAGTCACAGAGGCTGGCGTTCTTAGAAACACTGGGGAAAGGGAAGGTAGAGCAAACAGCCAACAAAGCCACGTCGCTGTGACAAAAATCCAAACAGAGAAAACACAAGGAATGCAGAAATCACAGGAATACAACAAACACTGAACTGCAAACAAACTGCCAAACAGGACACATGAGGAAAGCTCGATATATACCAAAACAAACGGGTGAAGGCAATCACACAATCTGGCACAGGTGAGAACAGAACAGCAATCAGACATGAGGAAGGGAGTCTACCGGAAACTGGAGACAAAAGACACTAAAGATGAATTACGACGGATTCAAATCCAAAATGAGCTTCTCCAGGAAAAGACTAATGTCTTACCCTGAACTTCATATTTGATATGAAATCTAATTTCTAGACTCTGTTTTATGATAATAATCCACGATGTGTCTCCCACTCAAGACACACGGTTTTGCATGTTGTACTTTGCATTCAGCCGCCGCGCTCACGTCAGCTGCTTCCTACATGTACATGATGAAATATTCATATGATCACTGAAATGTGGCCCTTAGTGGACTAAGTTCAATGTGCTGGTTATGGATCTTCATAGTAATAGACGTCAGGCCACCGGACCATTATTATCATCCTGCCAGCTGAGGACAGCTCAGTCTGATTTCTGAAAATGACCTGTCTTCACTTCCAGGGTTTTCAACGAAAGTTTTATGGGAATATAGGAAGAAAAAAGAAAAAAAAATTAAAAAATTCAGGCCAGTTCTGAGGAAACGTGTCCTTTGTGCTCCAATTATTGAACAATGAGACAAAGGACGTTCATGAGTCTGATCCACACACACTTTCACAAACACTCAAGCACAAATGCTCTGTCTTTATACTGAACCTTTAAATTTGCTGATTACCATATCTCTTGATTTGAATTGAATCAATCTTGCCTCTGATTGTTTCTGATGTGTTTTCGTCCTCCTTGTGCCATTTTGAGTTCCACTGTTGATTCTCACTTTTCTCACTTGTCCATCCTGTCATGTTCTGTGTCTGTTTTTGTTCTTGTTTTTTTTTTTTTTAAAGTGCGTCTGTTTATCAGAAGTTTGGATCATGAGCAGACGGGTGCCAACAATGAGCCCAAGGTACATCAATGGCAATTTTTAGCTTTTAAAAATAACGTGCCATGGGTTCTGAGCGGCGCTGCACAAGAAGTGAGAAACTGACGATCTGTCAGCACATTGCAAACTTCCAAACTATGTCACGACAAAAAAAAAAAAAAAAAAGTAAATAAGTATTACTAATAATCTCACGCTGTGCTGTGCATGAGAATGAATCTGTCACACTGACAAAATGGCCTTTAAGTGACAAATTGCAACAAACAGTCTGAGCTCAGTGGGAAGCTCAGCGGGCAACAGGAAGAAGGATTAGGATCTGAAGTGACTGAAAAGATGAGTAAAAAAAAAAAAAAAAAAAAAAAAAGTTACAAGAAACAGAATGTCAACACGCATGAGGGTCCCGGAAGACAATTAGCAAAAAACAAGGGAGAGAGCTAAAAACATTCTCTTTGTTAAAATTTAAATAAATATTAAAAATCCCAGTATAACCAGGAGTTTGATTTTATTTCCTATCTCATTCTGCACAACGCTCCATCTCAGGCCTCCTCCCTCCAGACCCCTTTGCTAGAGCCAAAGCGGCCATTGATCCCTCTGCAAACAAACACACATATGTATTCAGCTCAGCAGAAACACCAGAGGAACACGAGACACAGCTTAATGCTGTGCGTGCACGCATGTGCGTGTGTCCTGTTTCAGAAACCTACATCTATGTACACAGTCACACTATGAGGGCTGTGATGAACAGACCTCAAGTGAGAAAAATATATATATTATTCAGTCTGGAGGTTAAGACATGTTTGAAGTTAAAATTGAGGTCAGGATTGAGTTATGGTTGGTAAATCTGCAGGGAATGAATGTAAGTTAATGGACGAGTGTGTCCTTGTGTGTGTGTGTGTGTGTGTGTGTGTGTGTGTGTGTGTGTGTGTGTGTGTGTGTGTGTGTGTGTGAGGCTGGGGATGAATCACTCTTATTTAGTGGTCCCCCCAGTGTGTTTGCGGGCATGTGTGACAGATTCAGTGTAAGCAGCTTCTCTTCGAAAGTCAGGGGGGACGTCTTAGCATTTGGAGAGGTCTGGAATCAAGAAAAAACACACACACACACACACAACACACATACACACACACACACACACACACACACACACAAGCGCACACTCATGGTGAGAAGAGCTTATTTATTAAGGCAACCTGTGTATGTATGTGCTCCAATCTCATTTGCCTTGGCAAGTGAGTACAAACACACACACGCACGCACGCTCACACGCACGCACACACACACACACACACACACACACACACACACAAACACACACACACAACTATGGTAATCAAGACTCTTCTTTGAGACACTGCCTTGCTTTTTGGATGTGGATTTACTGTATTGCATGCACATACACACATGCATGTGCTCGCTGACATACGTCAGTTTGATTAATCCAAATGTCCATCTGTCTGCCCTCCATATTTGCAGTTTCTAACCTGGTATTGTGGATAACGAGCCAATAAGACACTTTGCAGCCCTGTTTCCTCACCATTGTTAATGATTACAGGTTACTGTTCTCTGCACACACTTGTGTTTTTTTTTTTTGCAAAAACTTACAACAGCAGACACTAGAGGCCTAACATGAAAATTACATCAACATTGAAGCAATTGACGCATTTACTAATGGTTTCTTTCTTTCTTATGTCTGTATTCTTGCTTGTGTTGTACGTCGCTTTGGACAAAAGCGTCTGCTAAATGAAATTGTAGAATTGTAGAATTGTAGAGATACACAAATCCAACAGCTGGGTGTGTAGAGAATGACACATTGGGCCTTTTTTTGTTTTTTGAACAGTTGGTTTCACGCCGTGGAGGAGTTTATCCCCTCACCTCTTCAATAATAACATCAGGCCAATTTGTTGTGGCCTTGTTTTGTTTGGACACTTAGAATTAATGGAGGCTATTCTTGATCTTTTGCTGAGTCTTTGTGTGAAGGACATATAACAAAAACAACAGCAAAACAGCTCACATATTCAGCAAAAAACAAGATTTGACACTTCGGGAGGGGGGGGGGTGAATTAAAAAATTATTCATCAACAAACATCTCTGCTGTACAAAGGCCTTAATGGAGTGAGTTTTTTTTTTGTTTATTTTCCCAGATTAAACAGTTTTACCTCTAACCAAGTGTTTAGTTTAATAATGAAGTAAAATGGATTAAACTGAAGGTTTCGCCTGTGTGGCTGGAGCTCAGACGGTAACATGGATCGTCTTCAAATCCCCATCGCTGCCTCACCATTTATAGTAACAGCTGTTTGAATCACTGAAGGCCGCTTGCTATTTGTGATTGTGTAAAACAGACTAATTGCAACATCAATAGAGAAATATACAAAAGCAGCTTCGGAAAATGTGTTGTTATTGAATAAATGTTAGAATTTGAATTTGATTCTGTTGATTGGATGAATCAAAGTTCAGTAAGAACCCTGTGATACTGATCCAATTGAGCATCCCCCATACTTCCAACTGATTTCACAAAAATCTCAGGAGCCAGAGACACAAAGTGGCAAACAGGACACACAAGAAAAGCCCAATATCTACCGCAGCCACACACTCAGGCCCAGGCGAAGCACGTCAGGGCCGGGAACAGCAATCAGACACGAGGAGGGAAGACAAGCAGCCTGGAACCAGAGAGAGTCAGAATCTCAATAAACACAAGAAACCTAACGTAAATCACAACAAAATGCCCCAGAATTGATCCATTTTTAAATTGTGTTATTGCTCTAACATCAAGGATAAGATTGTTTCAAGAAATATTTCAGTCGGCTTGTTGGTACTGCAGTGATGAAAACCTCAAGTCTGAAAAATCACAACAAAGGAAGTGGATCAATTTTTTTCATACCTTATTAGAGTCACTGCACAGCTGAAAAGATCTTTTTCAATGTCAGGGAAAAAAAACAACCCCAAAACAAACCCTGGAAACTTAATAACAGAAAGAAGAAAAAAAAAGAATCTCCTTCAAAATATCTTGCTCACTTTTAGCAACGACAGCAGTGAAATTACAGAAGGCCCTCCTGGACAACATTCAAAGACTGGTTTGCTTTGGGATTGCACCGGATTGAATTTTTCTGATGTTCACAACATTTTTACAGTTGGCAGAAACTGAGAAAGTGTTTTCAAAAATCTGATTCAGTATTGGGTTTTTTTTATTCCTTACATCTTCAATCAAATAGGAAGTCTGTGTTTCTATCTGTCCTGTAACTACAGTAATATATCAAAGAAATTACATTTCAAATATCAAGAATTTCCCCCGCAATTTTGAAACTCATGTGTTCAGAGTGTCAGAATGTTAATAGAGAGGCTGTGTGTCAAATTAAGTAGATATTTTTGGTGCCCATCATGTGTTTTGATCTCATTTACAGTTCTCATAGAAACTACTTTCTGTATTGATGTATATACTTTGATCCAATTGTGCTAAGTGATTAATCTTTACATTCCAAATGCCAGAGTATAGTTTGTTTGAGTTACAGAGGTATCTTCCTCGTGCACCGCAGGAACCAGGTGCTCCATCCTCTCATCATCCCATCAGGGCTCCTTTTAGTGAGCTGTCAGTATACCTGCTGAATTATTCAGCTGTGAGTCACGTATTCCCTCTATTTCCGTATTTACTTCTTCCTCCTGCCCGACACGAAGCTGTCACTGCTTCTCATGCACGTAACCATAATTACATCAGTGACTTCTTCCTCGCGTGTGTTTGCAATTAACACGCATCCTCTTAATTTCCTGTACTCTGAAATGAAGTCCACCGTAAAGCACGCCCGCGGTTGGAAGGGTGTTCCAAGCCATTTCATTGATTTCAAAGGGGTTGCCATGTTATTTTGTTTTTGTTTCAATGAATTTAAATCAGGCTATGTGCCGAATTCACGAAACGTCCGAGCAAAAATGAAGGCTGGTGTCAGATTTAGCTTCTTTCTCATTTCCATTTGTCATCTCTGGACAGGTGAGGACAACGCAAGAGTAAAGTTTTAGAAAACTCTGAGAACCAGTGTGATTTCATGATTGGAAAATCTGCATTCAGTACATGCTTGATAAATTCAACACTATACTTTGAAATGCACAAAACATCACTTTAGTTGTCTTTTTAACACATTATGTGTCGATGCTGAGTCCATGTATTCATCCTACTGAAGCTATTTTCAGAAGTTTCAGTGACCTTCAATCAGCAGCTTTGGAAGAAATTCAGACTGCTCAGCTCAGATCACTTGGTTTTATCTGTTCGGTGTAAATGAGCCAGTCTCTTATTCCTCACAGTAGCAGGTAGGGAGCTCATCGTCGAGGTTCTGACGTAACATCAAACGTCCTGCAGATTTACCTGCCACGCCGCCGCGCTGTGAATCTTCAGTCCCACCGCGTCCCACAGGGGCCGTATTGGACTACGATGTGGTGACGGCCAGTGAACTCATAGTCATGTTCAAGAATCCACTGTGAGATAATTACAGCTTTGGGATTTCCCCACTTCTGGTTCGGGTATCGCTCTCCAACTGAATTATTTTTATTGCCAAGGACAAAATCTATTCCCTGCTCACGGTGATTAAAGGTCCAGACTAAACACATCAAATGAATGTATTTTGGAACCTGAGTGAAGCAGAGCTGCCAACTCTTACTTGTTGAAATTGAAAGTCGCATATTTAAGTGACGTTCTACATCCACATATGACTCTCAGCTGTTTAGAATCTTGGCGGCTGCCAAGTCATGACATATATGTTTAAACAAGCACTTAGCCAGCTGTGCCGTTGTTTGGTTTAATGATGCAACGTCATAAAGGTCTGGAAATGAATATTTATTTAATTTTCTTTGTCCATCTCCTGCCTTTGCTTCTCATGTCACTCTCCTCTCTCACACACACGAGTCACCTTCCTCCTCTGTCCTGTCACCCCGTCATCGTCATCATTTCGCCCTCCCTTCGATCCACCCCATTTTCCTCCACTCATCATTCCATTTTAACTCCACTGACCGCACTTTCTGCTCATATTTCACTCTCCTTTATTCCCGCCTTTGGTCATTCCTTATCCATTTGTCTAAAGTGACCCCCATCTGCCCCTTCCCTCCCTCTTTTTCTCCCCACCTTTCTTCTTTGCTCCTTTCATCCCCCCCATTGGCCGGTAGCCATCATCTTTTTGTCTATCCCTCATTCTTTGCTCCATTACCAATGTCTATCTATTTATCCATCTATCCACCCATCCGTGGGTATTTATTGGCCTTCAATACTACCATTTGACACCCGTCTCTCATTCTTAGATTCAATCGCTCTCGTGCTCCCTGCCCGGCTCCACCCTTCTCTCCCCCGTTATCGCTCCATCTCTCTCTATCTGATAGTACTCATCTGCCGTCACTTTTACCATTCGACACCCTTTCACCTTGTCCTCTGATTCAATCTTCCCTCCTCCATCTCCTCTCCTCCCTTTGCCTTTCCTTCCCATTTCGCTCCCTTTCTCAATTTATCTCCATCAGGCCGTTCCTTCAGGCCTTTCTGACTGCCATTTGGAAGGAGCAGAAAATCATTCCTCACTTGATTGAACCTTGTTTATCGATTAGATTCCTATCAGAGATGTAATTCACTCATGGCGGTAATAATAATAATAACTGATGGTAGGTCTTTAAAGCGGCAAACTGTGACATTAACATGAACTTCATGCGGCAGAAGGAGGCAAAGTTACAGGAAGCTTGAATCTGTAAATCATGATAATTGTGTGAATGTGAACAGAACTGGTCTCTGCTGCAGTCCTCTCCCAGACACCTCAGGACTGTATCGGAAGACTCATTGGCTGTGGAGAAAAACAAACAGAAAACAAAAATGCATGTTCTGCTCATGCTGCTAACAACCCTTGCTTGATTTCATCTTGGCAAGCAGAGTCTAAAAAAAAGAAAAAAGGAGAAACCTCTCATATCTGATGATCAAAGTGATGTAACTTGTATTTTGTACGATGAGCAGCTTTTTAGACTCCTGCTGCTTTATTTACTTCTCCTCATGAATCCATGGGACAGAGAGAGAGAGAGAGAGAAAACCTTTTTCTTTATCCAGCTTTATGCCATGTGATTGTCCTCTAGGAGACACACACACACACACACACACACACACACACACAGTATAATGTCATCACAGGCTATCATCTACGGCAAGATCACTCTAATCTCTGTCCAATCACACCAAGGACACAGACATATTTACGCACACACACACCACATCTACTGTACTGAACTGGAACTGAAACTGCCATGTGAACAAAATCATACTGAGGGATCCTGCAATCATGTTTTATTGAATAAGGAGCGTGTGTGTGTGTGTGTGTGTGTGTGTGTGTGTGTGTGTGTGTGTGTGTGTGTGTGTGTGTGTGGTTGCAATGCTGACTTCAAGCACACTTCAATGTCGAGACAAACAAGCTGGTTTTACCAACTGACATCTTAACCCCTGCAAATGATATCCAAAAGAAGTCTAACAGAAAAAAAATGGGAATAAAATTACAGTTTGTGATTGGAGTGATTGAGTTGAAAATAAGACATTTACTGCTTAAGAGTTACTAATGTTGAATCAGTGTTCTGCACTTCTTTGTACTTGAAAGCTCTTCAGGAAAGACAGATGGTTCACCGTGGCTCAGAATAAACGGTGTTGCACAAACCTGATCTGACTGAAGCTACCCTGATAGAAATATCACTTTTGCTCTCCGTAATCACACTGAAGTAGCTTGTTGAAAATGCCCAGAGGTTCTTCAAAAATAGTTGGAAACACACACAAAAAAGTGAAACATCAAAGCTGAAGTAATGTTTCCAGTTCTAGCCTTTAGCTATCAATTAGTTTGGATACTCACCGCATATCTCAACATAAGAAATCTTTAGATGCTGATGAATTTATCTGAAGAGTAATTTGCTGAGTTCCCTGCTTGATCTGGACTTTGACGTCTACAAACGAAGAGAATTGCGCTCTCAGACATGTCTGGTGAATGCACCACAGGCTCACGCCGCCCTGATTGCCTCTTTTCGTTGTGATGCCTTCAAGTGCAACTCGTGTCAAGGTAACAGATCTCCAGGTGGGCCAGAAGGCTTGGACCAGAAGCTGCTTTAAACACAGGTTGGAAATGCTGTGAAAAATGATCAGTGCTTCCAAACACTGACAGAAAATAGGGCGTTGAAACAAGAAAAGACGGAGAAACACATTATTGTACTTTGTTTTCTCCTTATTGGTTTGCATCACAACGGAGATTTCTTTATACAGTTAAATATGCATGACCATAACGGTCATACAAAATAAGTCTACATGGCACTTTTTTGAAAGAAAACAACTAAGGTCAAACTGAAACGTATTTTGATTAATCATATTTTCTAAATCATGATAGGGGAAAATTCACAAACAAGCAAGAAAAACCTGGGCAAAAAAGAAGTCACGACTAACTCCTGGTGTTCAAAGGAATAGAAAACAGTAATTGCAAGAAATGCAGGCATGTGCACATGATTCCAGTCAAAAGCTCCTCTGCACATAAGTAGATAGATGGATCATAATACAAATTGGGGATTTAAGAATGAATTTCTTCTTCAATATTTGAACAAGGCATTCAAACAAAAATCAAGGAACAAGTTAAGAAAATGCTGTGGTTGTGAAACGCTGGTGGTGGGAAACACACGGAAAATCCAAAAACAAAATAACAAGGCAGTTAATATAAATTAGGAGCAACAGAAAGAGCAATAGAGAGTTAATTGTTATTTGAAGAAACAAATCTCAAACGCGATCAACATCTCATATTTGAGCCTCTGCATTTATCACAAATCATCTTATCACAACACTCGACAGCATTATTGAATAATTCATGCTGAAACGCAGCCTTATTGCTGAAGTGTTCAGTGATTTAATTTGATGGTGAAACAATGAGCCGGCAAAGTGACTCATGTTTGAGGACTACACATACACTGCCTTGCTCAAAGACACATGGGCAGGGGGAAATGGGCAATGGAACTAACAACCTTTGATTCAGTTTCAAGGACCCCTGAGAAGGGCCGGAGGTAATTGGAGGGGAATGGGAGGTTTGGGAATCTTTGCTCTGCATTGCAATTCCAATAAATGAAATGAAAAGAAAATGGATCAGTGGATGATCTGTATTTGCTTGCCAGTCAATATAATGACTTCGAAAAAAGTCCAAGTTGTTTCACAAATTCATGAGATTCAGAAATCACCTTTTGTTAATCTCCCCAAACACTGATGCTGTACACTTTGTTGAGTAAACATCGCTGTAGCAATTTCCACAGCCTGTGATCACCGAGAGAAAAGAAAAAAAGCACTCCTGTAATTTTCAATCAGCAGAGAAGCATGACAATTGTTTTAAAAAGGCCCGCAAATACCAAAACTTTGTGAATTTTGGACATGTTTGTAGTAACTACGTACGTAAGTGAGTCACAGCTCCGTCTCGCAATGCATGTAATGTGGCAAAAATGCACACTGGGTAATAGGTCTTATTTTTAAATTCACTTTCTTTATTCCACAAGCAAAACCTCACGGTATCATAGTATGGATAGGATCAGCTGCTCTGACATCTGTGTTGTTGCTCTCTATTAGATCAGCCTAACCATCTGATGTGCCACTGAGGGTCCTTGAGTGTGCACGTGCAAGTGCAAGGGACAGGAGAGGTCTGAAGCAAAAGGCCCAGGCATGATGACGACAGACGAGGAGAGAAGTGATGAAATGAAAATAGGAACCAAGGGCAGGTGCGTTCACAGATGGCCCTGCTATGAGGTCACACACACACACACACACACACACACACACACACACGATATGACAGACTGGACAGATTCAGAAACACAAGAGATGGTAATGGCACGGGGATGTGTGCTGGTCTTACTCGTAGACTTCATGATTCTCTGTGTTTCATATTTTAACGTCTGTCTGTGTGTGTTTTGCTATATGCAAGTCTGAGCTGTCTAAAAGTTAGCTGTCTGAGTGAACTCTGAGTCCAAATGAGGTCGCGGACACCAGGTAAAGTGTAAATGTGGTTTATAGTGTGGATTAAGGCCTTGTGATGGAGCTGTGAGCTAACTGTGCATATCCTTCATCGATAATCAATAACTGAATGGGTGTGGTTTATGATCCATGGCATCAGTTAAGCTGGGATGAAGTTCTCGGTTGTGATAGTTACAAATAGAGTAAGCAGCTCAAGAACACATTACAGTGCATATACCTTTGAAGTCATTCAGTCTAATTTAATGAAAAAGAAAGAAGAAAACCTGTCAGGGTCGGTAAAAGTCTTGAGAGTGAGGCAGGGCTTCAGCTTCCAGCAGAGCCTAAACATACAGCCAGAGAGCTACGATGTAATAATGGTTTGGATCAAAGCATATTCATGTTTTAGAATGGCTAAAGCCAAAGTAAAGCCCTTACACCAACTGATATTCTCTGGCAAAACGTGAAAAATCTCACTGAGCTTGAGCTGTTTTACAAAGAAGAATGGACAAAAATTTCCGTCTCTGGTAGAGACGTACCGAAAAAGACTTGCTGCTGTGATTACAGCTTGAGGTAGTGCTACAAAGCATTGAGCCAGGGGATATGAAGACTTTTGCATGGAGTGTTTTTCAGTTTTTATTTATTAAAAAAAACTGACACCAGAATGTGATAAATATGTAGAAAAGTTCAAGAGACTGGAAGCCACTGAAGTTTTCCAAACAGTTAATTGCAAGCGAGATTTTAGCGTTTTATTCTCAGAAGCTGTATGTATTGTGTAATTGCTTTTTGATATAATTTACTTTCTCAGCAGGGCTGGCATACGGCAATGAGTCAAATCACAGTGATTACCTCGGGTGAATGCATTGTTGGTCGTTGAATCCACTGAAGCATGTTTCCCACCAGCCCTCTGAAAGCAGCCTGAGCTATATTTTCACAGCGTGTTTCATTAATGGTGCTTCTATTGTGGACTTCTGTATTTGTTGCGTTGTTGAGTTTCAAACAATGGAGTTCACCGCATGCTTCAGCAGCTCCTTTGAGAAGGGCGCACAGGCTTTGGATTGCTGTGAATATTCAGTTTGAACCAGGTTTCCCAGATTTTCTTTATTGTGTTGTCTGCATGAGGCTGGTTTCAAATCAAAAGTACTTCATGCTAAAATTTGCCCTTACGCAGTAACAAACTGCACCAACTAGGGAATTAATTCAAGTGTTGTGCAATGCTTAATTTAAAGAAAAAAAAAAAAGCAAATAATTGAAAGTATGATTAAAAAGACATGGTTGTGAAGTTCAATGTCAGTTTGCATGAAACACTGCTGACAGTGAAATCTCAATGCTGGTCCTTCCTGAGATGATCCAAGCCAGTGAACTGACAAACTGGCCCTCCTCAGAGTCACTCAGACCTTTATCCCTCCCTGTTCATTTTACCCAACTCACTGAGGACAAGCTCCAATTCTACATAATGTTTTCAAGATTACTTCCAAATGTACAGATCTTAAAAGTTAACCATGCTTATTGTCGTCATCTGTGACAATGTCTCGGTTCATTCGTGTTTCTCATACTGGTAGATAAAGTTACAATATGGCCATCACACATGTAATGAGTGTCTATTGCCTTTTGTGAGCAAGGTTTCACAATGCTGAATGGACATTTGATAACTAGGTTGAAATCTCTGTATTTCACAATATAAAAAGATAAATATGTGTTATATAAGGGTGAAAAAAAAAATGTTCTTGTTGAGAAGCGGTTCCCAGTATTTCAATTCCCTCAAATCATTTACTAACTCCGCAAACCTTTCCTTTATTGCATAGCTTATGTAAATTCTGCAACGTGCGTGGTCATTCACCAGCAGAGCCAGCAGGAGAAATGATGTGCAACTGGCACAAGCGCTCAAAAGCTTAATTGAATTTCATGAGGAAGGATGACAGCAATACTGGCAAAGTGGATATTCCATCAAAGGTAGGAATTACTACCATTATGCAGAAATATTTGTACACACAGCGTGCGATAACTTTGAGTGAATGTTGCCTTTGCAATCCACTCCGTACTGAAGCTCAACCCTGCAGCAGAAGCGACGTTAGCTCATCCTCTGCTGTTCATACTGCAGTTAGCTCGCTATCACTGCCTATCATGTAGCGCCATTTGCCTCATTGTAATGTTGAATGAATGCCTCCTCATGCTTTTTTCCAATTGAGAACCGACAAGAGGAGTGAGGACTGAAGACACTAATACATGAACGGCTACAACTAAACTTGTAGCTCCTCAAAGAACTACTGAGATTCAAAAACATGGAAATACAGCAGATGAACCAACAAAGACACTGGACCAGATTAGGGGATAAATACACACGACTGAGAGGCAGGACTGATGAGGCAGGTGAAAACAAGTCAATCAGTGAAGGAGCGCACAGTGAATGATTCACAAGAGACGAGCGCTAAGGGGAGAGGGGACACACAAGCGCAAGCACACCAGAGACAAACCAGGACAAAAAATAAGTGTAAAGCAGAGAGTCTAGTCATAAGAAACAAGAACACGACAAACAAGTGAAGGCTAAGAAAGGACATTAAGACGAGATCCATGATGCAAAACCCTAAAGACCTCATGAAAACTTTTCTACTGTTCAAAGTGGAAGGATTAAAATAATGCTACTGTTGGCTGGTCAGGCAATCATGCTTTCACACTCTTGAGACAGCACACTCCATGTAAGCATTCATTTTTCTGTGCACAAGCACTTTACTCAACTCCTACTGAACAAATTCACAACATGGAGCAGACATTCATCTCTCCCAGAGGATCAGTCCTTGTTTTCCTGCCCTGATCTTTCCAGTTGCATCCTTATCTGGATGTAGGGTGACCGCCTGTCCTGTTCTGACTGTCAGTCAGCTGTTAGGTTTGCCGCCGACAGACAACATAGCTGGGTTTCAAATGACTCATTCATACTTGAACATCACAATGCACAATCTCAACTTCCAATTTTAACATTTCTAATATCACAATTTATTTGCAAGCTGCGATTGCAAACTCTTCACAGAGAAGCTTTATAATGACGCTTCTTCTCCATAACCAACGGGTTGATGCTTTCCAAAATACAACACAGTTCATGAATGGGCTTCATTTAAAACTTGTTAGCTTCCAGCCTGAAATTGCAAATTGACTCCATTCATTTTAACAGCCCACTCAACATACTTCATAATCTCTTCAGTTTCCAATCATGCTCTTCACTAAATTCAGCTTCTTTTTTTTCCCTTTGGAATCAATGGAGTGGTTATCAATTTTTCATGCCCTCCAAAAACACACACACACACACACACATACACAACAAAAAAGACTAAAATCAATATGTGATTTAAATACCTTTCCATAATTAATGACTTTGTTAACAGCCAGCCTCTGTGATGGAGTTAACATGATTTGAGTTACGAGAGTGTCAATGCTCCTACTGTGAATCAAGCAAAAATAACCTGAAACGTCTGACACATTCAGCAACGTGTAAACTGCAGCTCCCGTATACATGTCATCTCGGCGCTATGGCACCTTCAAGAGAGATAAGTATGTATGTGCATAGGCCTAATTAACTTGAGGATCAAAGGTTAACTTGTCATATGTTGATTTAATTCATGAGAGAATATCACATTAGTATTGCGGTTGTGACATGATTTATTGATTATTTGGTTTGATATGTATATATGTGAACTAAGAATAGTAAAGAAATGGAATGGAAAGAATCCAGGAAATTCTAATGGAACGCATCTGTACTTATAAAAACATGTGTGTATACACACACACACACACACACACACACACACACACACACACACACACACACACACACACAAATAGATAAATTCATGATTTCTTCTAGTTGCATTGCCATCTTACAATATTTTTAATTCAGTCATTTGTAAAATCTGGAATAGATTCTCTCTCAAGAAAAACATCATCGTACTGTCTGCAAACGATCGACGTGGACTGTTCTATAGACAAACCAGATTCAAACACATCAGGCTCAACAGTGTCAGTGACTCCATGTGTGGTCCATTCAAATCCTCGGCCCCCTAATGTCAAATGGTGACGCATCAACAGTGAAGATAAAATGTTCATTTTCCATGGAAAAGAGCCAATCAGCATAATTAATGGAATGTGCCACTTTTCCTTTCAACTCAGTCACCTGGCTGAGCGTCGGCTCCCAACGACTGTTAAAGCATCGGCATACCTACAAGAAATCAGAGTCCCTGAAAAGCGTCATTAAGTTTGGACAAGTCAGTGGAACACATGAGGTAAAGAAGGTGTCATTTTCCTCAATCTGCTGTCCCTGTTCGATGCTTTCTGGTTTTATATTACAGAACTCACCACAGCAAGTCATTGCAACCTGCACAGAGACCCGCTTAAATTTCATGCCGTATGTCCTTCCTGCCTCAAGCAAAAAACAGATTCCCATTTTGAAATAGAAAAAAAAAAAAAGGGGTTTTGGGAGTCTGTAGAAGCTGATGTTCAGGTGAAACGTAAAATGAGAAATCAAAGACCTCGCCATTATTTTGCAGTTTACATTAAGTTGTACAAGCAGGCAAAAAAATAGAAAAAAAATAAGACCACTGTATTGATGGGAATCAAGTGTGCATTCTGCATCTCCTTTTAAACTAACGATTTTCTTGTGTGTTAGTGTAGTCACTGCCCGGGGAGACTTTAAAGAGAGCCTCCCTTCTAGAGTGTAATACCCTTTTAAAAGCTTTCTGTATTCAGCTGGGCATATCAAGGACAGACGCAGTAAAAACACTTCCTTAAAGCTCTGCCAATATGTGCGCACACACACACACACACACACACACACACTAAAGCCTGTATATAGGCAAACACACACCTTTCATGCATTCACAGCTGCACGGAACCCCTCAGACAGGCCGTGCACATCACTCAGACCCAAATCAATGAGAGCGCACGCATGCAAACACTCATCCGAGCAGCAGTAGTTTGCACCGAAATGGTAATAGATAAGCAGTGGTCTGTGTTCCCATGCTGCTCCTGTAATGTACTCTTCTTCCTCCTCCCTCCCTTCTCTTCCTCCCCTGTCTCCTCCATCCTGTGCTCAACTAGCCTAACTCTCTTCACCCCACCCTCTGCTGCTCCTTCTCTCTTTACCACCACCCAGCCCTCTGTCTACCCTCCACTCATCTCTACCCCTCGCTCTCTCCTTACTATTCTCTCCTCGTCCCTTCCCTCCCTCCTTCATCATGAACCTGCTGCAGAGTGATACTGCCCCCTCTTTGCTGAATAGGGAACATTTTCTCCTCCTCAAATTTTTCTGTCTCTCAAGCAAGCACACTCTCATCTCGCTTTCTCCCTTCCATCCCTCCATCCTCATCTGATCCCTCCATTCTCACACTGTCATACTCAGTTCTTTATGCCTCTCTGCTCTTTCTTAACCTGAGCAGGGAAGCATTTTGTTTCTTAAATCAGGTTGCTTCTCATTTGAGACGCCTGCATTTTATGTCTCTGGTAGGAGGTTAGAAAATAGATTTGGCCAGGTGACCAAACTGTCTTCTTCCAAGTCGCAGTGAATTTAAAGTTTGATGAGATGAGATGAGATGAGATGAGATGAGATGAGATGAGATGAGATGAGATGAATTGAGATGAGATGAGATGAAGCAATACACTGGAAACATTATCAAAATTTGCATAAGATTATGCTGGACCAGCAATGTTTAACCATTTTATTGAGGAAGGCATGAATGACCTTTGGTTCTGTTCATTCTAAGGTGGAGTTTGCAGCAGTCTGCCGCTAAAGGAGCTGGTTAGAGCTCCCACAGGGTCATAGAGGGGGTGAGAGATATCAGCGAAGCTAAGATCCTCCTCTCACCCATCTCCTAGAGTGTCTCCAAGGGTGTCTCCAGAAGAGAGCTGGCCTTGTTGACCTGTCTTTTCAACCTGCTGCTGTCTCTTTGTGTTCTGGAGAAGTGCCAGCAGACCCCTGCATAGAAGATAGCGGACACGATTACATTGTGGGAAAATGTCCTGAACAGATTCCTACAGACAGTGAAGGACCTGAGCCTCCTCGGCAGCAGGAGTCGACTTTAGTCCCTCTTGTGCAGTCTGTAGTGTTTGTCCAAGTCAGTTTGTTACTGTGGTGAACACTCAGGTATTTATGAGAGTTCACTGGCTCAGTGTCCACACCCTGGATGTTCACTGGCGTGAAGAAGTGTGGTTTCCTGCAGAAGTCTATCGCCTACAGCAAGCGACTTCCAGACTTTACTGTAGCCATTCAGAACGTTGGCTTTCAGGATCATACGAAGTCATTATTTATACAGCCACAATGATCAAAATTTACAGACAAACTAGATGATTTCACTTTTAAAATAACATATAAGACAAAAAATCTACAATAATCTTTGAAAGTGGCTCTAAGTCCATACTCTGCTGAGACTTGGTGGTTTTATAGTTGAAAGTCTGTCGGAAAAGCAATCCAACTTGGTTTTCTGCTCATATGAACATCCATGTTCTCGCCATTGTTAATATTTATAGTAAAGTTCTCTGTATGCCTGCGTGGGGTCTGTTGATGCAGATGGACATTGTTTTCAGGATGTTGCCCGTGTGTCCGCAAACCTTCCTGAAATGAAACTGAAAAGTCAGTGGTAATAATTTTATTACTGGTTGTTTCTAACATGCATTTTTACACTACACTCATTTTTTGAGTCATTCATGTTGTCCAGTTTAAAGCACAAAGATACTGTTGAGCATGAACAGGAACCTCACTGTAACCACATTGCTGAGAAACATACAGACACTAGTCTTCATTTTTTCAGTTCTGACGGTGATTCATGTACAGTATCTCAGCTCCGCTGGAGAGGTCAGTGATGGGACAGTTGTCACCAAGCAGCATTGCCTTTCCTTGCCTTTCCCAGTAAATGGTTTTCAGACAGAAACAAAATAAGAACCAGGTGGAAAATAATTTTTTTTTCTGCCTCCCTGCATGACAGCAAAATGATCAGGGTCAGGAGACTTGTGGGCTAGCTTCAAGAGGGGATATGAAGTCTTCTAGGAAGAAATTAGTTTTTCGCACAGGCAGTCGCATCCTGCGTGAGGTGCGAATGTCATTTCAGCAGCGAGGCGCCTGGAGGGAATGAGGCGGCGCTGTGAGCGGAGCTATGGCCCGGTGGCTGCAGGGAGGGAGGAGCTGAGCTCCTGCCTCGGAGGAACATGGGGACGCACCTCTCTTAGCAACTTCAACGGCAGAATTGAGATTTGTGAATTTGATGTGAGCCGCCTCTGGGAGGTAAAAGAGGGGAAGGGACGCAGGAGAATACAGATGCTTTAAAACTGCATCACAAGTTATCAGCTAAGACCAGACGAAGTCATTAGAGCACGCAGGAAACAAGATATAGGCAGACTTAGACGGGCTCCAGGCGAGAGGAGGAGACTCTGGCTGAGAGGCAAATGTTGCATTGCAATTGAGGAATCACTGCTGAGATGGTTGCCAGTCCAGGCAGGTGTCTCCGTGGAGCTGTCAGTCTTGATAGAATGGTCTTGCAGATGACGACATGTGTCAGAGAAGAACAATGTCTCACCTTTGTCGGGGCTGAGTCTGAGGTGGTGGGCAGTGATTCAGCTGCACATATTCATGTCGAAGGAAAGTTGTAGAGCTGGAAAAGTTGAGTATTCTCTTCTATGAATAAAAGTTAGAGATTTTCAGTGTCAGGTAGTAGGAAGAGAGGGCTTTTTTAAGAGGCATGAAGAAACCACTGCAGGCAAAAGAACTGTTCAAAGTCATATTATGTGCTGTAAGACCAGTTCAAAGACACCTATAATAGCTAATAGATAAGACACGTGAACGTCTAGTGGCCATAGTAATTACAGGTAAAACAACTCCGTTTGAAATTAAAAATGATGCTAACAGGTAAATAAATGGAAGTAATTAATAATCTTTTGTTAAATCTATATCTTGATTTTTGCAATACTTGTTGAAGTGATGTGGATTGGGCTTAAACTGAATTGAACGCTTTTGATATCTACTGACCGACCATGGAGGTTCTGTTAACCATCTAATCATCTAAACACGAAGTCATGTTCCAGCTGTACACTTCAAATAAAGGTCACCAGCTAATTCTTCCACCAGAGTGGGGAAAGATGTGATCTCAGAGACTTTGATCGCGCTATGATTGGTGGTAGCAGATGGGCTTCGTGAGTATTTGCGCAATTGCTTATCCCGTGGGATTTTCTCTACAGTAGTCTGCAGAGTTTACAGCAAGGCTCTGCCAGCAAATACTAATTTATTCTGATGCATGCAGAGTTTGATTTTTGACACGAGTTAATTTTTTTGGGAGGGGATATTTGGCATTTTATCACCACTCATCCATCGCTTAAATGCAACAGCCTGTGTGAGTATTACTGCGGACTGTGAACATCCCTTTATAGTTATAGTTTAACATTCTCCAATGGCCTCTTCCAGCATTATAATGAACTGTGTCTCAAAGTAGCTTTATAAACACACGACACCAGCTTCCCTGTCCAGAGAAAAGATGGAAAAACAGCTGGGAGACGAATTGTTGTCTAATAGAGAAAGTTCAAATTTCGCACACTTGCCAGGAATGCAAAAAAGAAAGGAAGGCTCCTATGTTTGAATTGTTTTCCACATTTGACATTCCTAATGGAAAGCCAGAGCTATTGGTTTTTAGTTGGCATTCATTCACTCATGGATGCTAGTGTATACAACTGAACAAGTTTTCAAACCATTGATGATGACATGCGGGGCCTCAATACTACTGTACTTTACCCTTGTGTTCACACTTAAAATCAAAATCAATAGTTGTATTGCTGAATAGTTGTTCTTTGGCACCAACAATAATGTACATCATTTATGTATATTTCCAGTTGTAACCCTCCTTAAAATAACAATGTATTATGTCTCTATTTAAAACTCAGATTGTGCTGTTCTGGTTTTTCTGTGTCCCAAATCAAGAGTTGTTTCAGTTGTCCCCTTGACAGACACTCCTGCTATTTGAGATTCTGAGCTTATGAAATGATTACGATTTAAATCTGCTTCCACAAACAAAAAACTGAGACGTAATGTGGAGCGAAAACAGCTCAATTTATTTTTTGGAACCGAAAACAACTGAGAAACTCTGACTGGTGACTATGTTTTCGCGCATGTGCCAACATATGCTAATTAACCCCGTCATTAAAAGCTAATGCTGGCTTGTGCGAATCGGGATGCTCATAATCTCCATCATAAGCTCCGATAATACTGCTGTCAGAGCTCAACAAACACGTGGAGCAGTTCAGACAGAGGGAAAGTGGAAGCCTGCGCACACTCGCACACACACACACACACACTCCAGTGTAATGTCATGATGATCCATCTGCCTCTCTTCATCCCTGGTTCCCTCATCTCTTTCATCACACCTGCCATCCCTCCATCCATCACACATCCTCCTGCTTCGCTACACAGCGCCGGCTCACGCTCCTCTGTATAGTTCAATCTCTCAGTTTCTTTCAATCTCTCGCTGTCCCTCTTTTTCCCCTCCTCCATCTGTCACGCACACCCCTCACGCAGCTCTCAAATTGTTTCACAGGAGTTCTTATTTTTTTTCTTCTTCTTTTCATCCTTGCGGAGCAAGGTGGTGCAGGTTTGACACACTTTAACTCAAGTAGCTGTTTTAGACTATACCGCCTGCGCGGCACTCTGCCACTGTGTGCTGCTCAGTGCAATTCCACGGGAGAAGGAGGGGCATCCATCATATTAAAGGTCTAATGGCTCTCCAATGAACCTTAAATCCATGGGGGCAAAATGTCAGAGCACATCCGTTCTCTAAATCTTCTTTCTTTCACTTACACCTGATATGCAAATTCCAGAGATTTAGCCTCTTTGATTAAGGTTTAGTCCATCCAGAACTGCTCTGTAGGCTGCCATTGTTATTATTTCCATAGTCTTCACATTCAGTCAGCAGTGTAGAAAATCTTAGGGTCTGGGAATACAGACACAGGAAAACTTTGAAATACAATAAATCTCCTTGACCCCGATCATCTGGCGACAGTGAAGTTAAAAAAAAATAAAAAATACTTTAAAGTCCAGCAAGGACTGACAATTTTGTTTCCCAGCCTCAATAAAATCACTATGGTAGAATCTCAAGCTATACCCCCCAAACCCTCGCAGGAGGTTTTTACTGCCGATGCAGTTTTACGTCTTTCTGCACAAAAGTTTTTTGTCAAGTAGCTGCAAAAAATAGTAGGTCAGGCATAGCACATTTTTATATTAAAAAAAAAAAAAAGTAGGAACACAGGTGAGAAGAGACAATTAGCTGAGTCAAGGAAAAACTGGGGCAAAACTCTGAGCTGTGTGTGTGTGTGTGCATACACTCACACAATTATGCAGCTTCACCTAAACTGAGTTCTAATTATAATGACCCCCTGTGATGCAGCACTCTCACTTGTTATCACCTTGCACACTCACACACTCTCACTCACACACACACAAGCACAAGGCTAATGAATGCTGCCAAAGCCACAGGATTTGAGGTGTTAATGTAGTGAAAGACAATTTGCTGTTTTATTCTAACAAGTTACTTTACAGGGTGGAGAGATGAGTATGAGGAGCAGAGACGGAGAGTAAAAACAAGCAGAGAGAATGAAAGTAAACAGGAAAACGAGCTATCAACATGCAGATTTTCGGGTCATTTCCTTTATAATGTGGACCTGATAAAGAATTTCTCAACAGTTGTTTCAGATCTAGTGATCAAATTTAGATTTGCTTGTGAACTACATTGAGATCTTCGCTGACATTTTGTTCTTTGAAGCTGCAACTTTGATGGAGATTACGTAGTAATAAGAAGATATCACAATTTCCTTTTTCGATTTCTGGAGATTTTGATGATTTTCTATTGTTCCAGGGTTTTTTAATGTAAGAATGCCTGAAATTCTGTCAGACTGACCTTACAGAGCACCTCTCAAGCCCAGTTTATTTTGAAGTCTAAGAATTTCCTACAGTTGCTTTCAGGTCATTACAGACTTACTCAGGTGTTTATTACATAATAAACAGCACCTACTAGTGGCTCTACGTGAATTTTTTTTTTTTCGATTTTTGCTGTTTTTACTTGAAACGTTACTGTGTGAATGGGGCCTGCGACTTCATAGTCTGACTTGTGTTATGGGTGACAGTAGCACACATGAACTGCTGTTCTGAGCTGGAGTATTCAGTGAGCCTTCTGTTCATGGAGCCTGTCTGTGTTGAAAATGAGGCAACCGGAGGTCAGGTCACCCACCCATAACAAAAGGAGCGCATCATGTCATAAAAACGGAGCAGGAAGGTGGAGCTCCTGCTTATGAAGAACATGCAAACTCCACACTGAAAAGGTAATTTTGTCATCGTGGGTTCGAATCGAGTAAGAAGTCCTTGAAGAAAAAAGATAAGAAAACAAAACAAATTCTTTTTCTTTTTTTAACTTAATCTGAAGGAAAGTAATGAGCTAAATGAAGAAAACTGTACAGACCTTCACATGGATCAGGGGACATTTAAAATGTGTGATATTGTGTTGTTCCAGTTTGTCAGTTCTTCATTTCAACCTTTCTTGCAACTGAATAGATCTCGATGCAAAAACTGGTATTTAGAGCAAATGGAATCGTGTGTGTGTGTGTGTGTGTGTGTGTGTGTGTGTGTGTGTGTGTGTGTGTGTGTGTGTGTGTGTGTGTGTGTGTGTGTGTGTGTGTGTGTGTGTGTGTGTGTGTGTGTGTGTGTGTGTTTTGCCCGTGGCTAAAATATAGAAAATTGAGCAGACGCGTGCAGCGAGGGATTTCATTAATGAACATGAAGTCGAGCAAATTATTTGTTATGAGCTCCGATTAGATGACAATTATGTCCCCTGCCATAAATCGCATTGAGTTGACATGGCATTTAAACCCATTCATCACGACAAAAGGTTAACTCAGAAATCAGAGCTTTTTTTGTACTCTAAAACCGGGCGTTCACAGTCCTCATGCTAAGGGTTTTTTTTTTCTCCCCCTTCACATTTTCATTCGTCCCCACCCAGCTTCACCTTTCAAATGAATAAAGATGAATTTCAAGATTGAAAAAAACAACAACAATATGCTGTTGTGTTTGAGCATCTGGTGTCTAATCTCGTTCCAACATCACTCAAGAATGACGACTGATCAGCAGAAAGGAAAACTGCCTGTATTATTCATGTTCACTCTCTGTTCTCAGAACGGGAACTAATTTAGAAAAATAAATTACAAGCGTTTGCTATCCCTACGTAGCAATCAGTCTTAATTTATAGATGGGTTTAGTGTGTTTTGGTTGTGGCTGGAAGGGATTTTGCTCCAGCATTATTTGTTTCCGTATTTCACCTGAACTTAACTCAATTTCTGCTGTAGTATCGCCTGCGATGAACAGAACTTTAGATGATTCTTACCGTCTCTGGATGCTTTTTCAGTGCAGTTCTGAAAAAATAATCTGAGAAGATTTGAAGAATAGAGCATTTCTTCTATCTATAGTGACTTTTTTGTCAATGCGTCTCCACTCTTACTCAAATTCTATTTTTGCTGTTTCTTTTTTTTTTTATCTCCTTCATTCCTCTGTTCTCCTCCTCACCTTTTTTTAAAAAACCTTCCAGGCCCCTTTCATCCAGTCTTACGCTTCTCATCACACTTAAATCACATGCAATTTCTTCAGCCTCTGCCTCTTTTCTCTCAGTCTCCAACCCGTTTAAGCTTCGACTCCAATCTCTCAGTCTCTTTTTGCCGCTTTATCTCCTTCTTCGCCTTTGAAAAAGTAATATATTTAGTTCTGAATCGTGCGCAGAGGCTGTGCAGGTGGTCAGAAACGGACGGGTTCATGAGCAGGTTAGTAGCCTGGAGCTCACCTCATACATCCCCTCAACCCGCCGCTGCCGCGCACGCATTTGCAACGCTTTCGCCGGTTCTTTGTCCCTCTGAGTCACACGGAGAGCCGCACAGATACTAACTGGCCCTGAAAAGGGGGCCGTGTCCCCGTGATGAGGGCGCTGCTGGCAGTGTGTCTGAGAGGGGAAAATGCTTGTCACTGACCGGAGGTGCGGCGGGATAGGGCTGCACGCTGGCGTGGATGAGAGCTGGTAAAATTTAATTTCACAAGGCGCGGACCAACAGCTTGATGTGGCTTGAATCGGTTCATGAAAAGAGAGGAAAAAAACGGTGGGTTTGAATGAGCTGAAGCCGGTCAGACAGCCGGGACAAACTCGGCACACAGCATCGCTACTGGAAGGAGTTAAAAGGCAGATATCCCGTCCAATTATTTGGGTTTTTTTTTTTATTTTGTGTGCATGTTAGTTGTGTAAAGCAATGTGTCTAAAGGGACTAACAAACCACGCAAAGCAAAATTGTAAAATAATTTCTTGACATTCTAATAATTTCAAAACTATTTCAACCACCTAGAGTTGGCATAACTCAAAAAATGGGCTTGAAATTATTGGACCAAATGCAGACGTCGGGATAAACAAACAACAGAAGGTGAGAACCAGACTGAGGCAATCACACAGATGACCAGAAAGGGTAATAAAGAGCAGTGAAAACTCCAGTTTCATCCTCAAATTGTTCAATGTTGGATCGAATAAGGTCTGAGTGGAAAAAGTGAAGTGAGGAGAAACAAGACACGCTAAATAGGACAAACCACTACTGGACAGAAGAACATGTTGGATTGCTATTACAGCTTACTCTCAACGATAAAACTACCAAGTGCCAGGAGAATGACGCCCTGGAGGCCATCAGTATTATTTTCAAATGTGCAGAAGAACTAAACAGGTTTACAGTAGGTAGAAAGAAAAAAAAACAAGCAAAACAAACTAAAAAAGATTTTTGAAGTTGTCACAGCTCTGAATATTTTCAGTACATCTTACTGCTTCATTGGTTTGATGGTACAGGAGGCAGGAGTGTAGCCTTCACGAAGCATTAGAAACACACATCAATAATTCATGTCCACAGCTGCAAGGGCACACCCTGCATGGAAGAGAGAGCCCGGCTCGCTTAACGCTGCAAAATGATCTGGGAGAGACGAAAAAAAAGCGTCATTGCAAAGCGTAAAACAGTAGCCAGAAAAAGTGAGAATTTGTTTATGGGTAAAATTCTTTGAGTTAATTTTTTTAAATAATTGATTCTGGTTTTGATACTCGGTGGGGAAATGTGGTTGGAGACGCCCAGCTGTTCCTGCTTCCCCTGCTGGAAGAAATAAACTGCAGCTACAGTAAATTTGCATAGATTTTTTTTTTACTTGTTTTTGAAAAATATGATGAATTAATTAAGCTATTTTGGGGGGGCTTTAACTCACTGATGACACCCTCCTCTGATGTTGTACCATTTGTCACATGAGTCACTTCTGTTCTTGTCAAACCAAAGTGAATCACAAGTTGCTGCCTGAAATGAGACATCAACGATACTCCAACCAACCCTTTGAAGGCTTCAAATATTTACATTTGAAGACATATAGATGAAAATCCACATCTTATTTTCAAGAAGGAGGAACATTTTGTATCATTTTTATTTGTTTTTCCCTCAAGTATTACACAGATAGATTCAGGATCTCACCTAAAAAAAGAGATTTGTCATCAGGGTTACAAGAACATGAAATAACTTAGGCAGATTTTTACATATTTATGCCATTATGAACCGATAGGTGACTGGATGCTTAGAGGGAGTAGCCACATGTTTCCCTTTGGTACAAGAAGCAAAATAATCTTGGACACTAGTTAAGCCCATTTAACAGATTATGGATAAGTCCCTGGAGGCATTGCACTACTGGGTGAATAATGTTAATACCCATGGGAGTGATCAGATATGAAGACCTGGACACAAACGTCATATTTCCCTGTTTTTAAAGCTCACAGTTCATGCCTTGCAGGCTTTAATCTCCTGGGCAGCGTTGAAATCTGGTAGGGAATATTAGAAAGCTTCCCTTAAGATTTAATAAGGTTTTATTGCTCCAGGCAGAGGATACCAGCTGCTCCACCGGAGCTTCTCATTGATATAGAGGTTTATTGACTCACCGGAAAATATCAGAATATGGATAAAACAGAGCAAAAATCTGAAAATGAAAAATAATGTAATGCTTTCAGTGGGTGTAAGAGCTACATGTTCTATTAATAAGCTGTAGCTAGAATTCTGAAGCACTGTAAGTAGAGTGAACGCCTCTCCAGAGGCATGTAGGTGACATATTTCTATTAAAAACAAAACTTTTTTGACAGCACACTTATCAGACGGACAAGTGAATGATGTTGTTCTATTATTCTTCCCCCATAGGAGGAGGAAACACTGGTCTTCCCCGGAACGCAGACTGTATGTGAGTGAAAGCCATTAAAATATCATCCGTGTGTGTGTTTGTGTGTGTGTGTCTGTGTGTATATGTGTGTGAAAGGGAGAAAGAGAAAGACGAGACAAAAATGGGGGTTTCAAGGTGCCGTGAGATACAGAGACAAAGATAAGGGGTGAGGGATGAGAACACTGAGGTGGAGCAAGGAAGGCTTTATCTGTGCAAAAGCAGATATCAGCAGAGATACTCGGAGGTGAGGGCGAATACTTGGCAGACGCTGGAGACAGTCTGTCTCCACTAAAGGCCACATTCGCATGAGCTAAGCATTTGTTTCAGCCGAATAAATTTGGGAGCATTTCTAAGAGACTGGGAGTTCAAATCTCTACAAACTAGAACTCGAACTACCACCTCGCAGTAACAGGCACCTATTGACCAGCTCATAACGTATACTACTATCCTGATTACTATATGAGATCTTCTGTGCTGACATATTCACACTGAATGTTGCATGAAAGAAAGAAAAGCCTTCAGGATTTACCTTTATGAATGTCACTTTAAACAAACAAAAACATGATTTCTTTTTTAACTAATGGAAAACAGAGTGTTTAGCCTTGAGGTTGTGTTTCTCATGAAACGTTGCATTGGCCAGAATGAGACACTCATTCACTTGAGTTTAACCATTGACAAACAGAGTCTGTTTTTTCTTTCTTTTTGTGAACAAAGACATTTCCTTTCAACATTCCTGAGATAAGGCATCCATTTGAATGCTGAAAACACATGCAGTCCCAACGACCTTGACTTGTTAGTGGCATTAGAGAGAAAGGCTCGTTTCTGAGTGTAACTGAACATTCCATGGAATTCTGAAGAAAGTGCACAAGATTGTCCTTGTTGGGCATTTACATGAATGAGTCATGTTAGCCATATCATCATCATCGCTTGCCCTCATAAGCATTGTGGGTAAAAGCCGGACGATCCCACCTGAATGATTGGGAGTCTTCAATTAAACTCTTGTACTACTACTGTGAGAAAAAGTGGGAAAAACTTCACACTAGAATGATTTAAAAAAAAATGAAATTGGCAGGACTTTCCACAAACCTACCTCACACAGTAATAAAGGAAAGGCTGTCAGAGAGCGAGGATTCAGTCCCAGCGTCAGATTCTTGGTTTGTTAAGTATTATTGCTGCCATTATTTCACATTATTTTGGAGTACTCCCCTGTTCCCCCTCCCTACCAAAGTACCACCAATCTAAAGACCAACAGCCTTGAAAGAGTAGTTTCTTAGCAACAGCTACAGGATGAAGGATTTACAGGCAACTCCGCCACTGTTCAGATGTGGATTCTGCAGTCTGCGCCTCACGCGGCGGCCTGTTGAAAGTGATCTCTTCATTTCAATTATGAAATACACAATAAACCCGACCTCTCTGCAGAGTGGGTATCAGTGTTTTCAGTTTGCCAGCGATACCAGGCAAACCATACACACTGCATGCACACTCCGACTGAAACTTTGAAAATGTTATAAGCACATACATGAAGTTGAGCAGCACAGCTAGCATGGTAGCCTTTGAGAGCTAAAGCAGATATTGATCTAGCAGACTGATCTCTCTCTGTCTCTTTGCTTTTTATCACCCACTCGCTCTTTCTTCCCTCGCTTCCCTCTGTCAGTCACACAACAAGGCTGTGATCTGAATTTATGTTCATCACAGATATAGAACCACAACTGTGCATTAGTGGTAATTTCCCTACAGGCTGCTGGGGAATTGGTAACCAGAGTTGAAAGCTGCAGAGTGTGTTTCATTGTTTTCAGCATTCAAAAAGGTGCTGTTTCACTGTTTGCAATAAAAATTTGAACGAAGGACCAGGATCAGAGCAGAATTTGTATAAAGGTCTGAAAGCTCAATGAATTTGTACTTTTTCACTAGCGTAAAAAAAAAAAAAAAAAGTTGGGGGTAGGGGGTTGAATGTTCCCCTGTAGTGGACTGGTGATCACCATCCTAATTTGTGAGAAGTGAGAATAACTGAATTCTTGCTTCACACTTGAAGGATGCAATCTCTAAAAAAAAAAAAAAAAAAAAAAAAGCATTTGGGGGCATGAGAATCAGAATGTACTTATATGTTTGGGATGATGCCTGAGCATATAATCACAGCTCATCTTGGCTCTTGAGGACGCTCAGCCCACCTGGCAACATTAGTGTCGTGAGTGGGCCGGTAAGGAATCACATCTTTACCACAGTGTAACCGACTCACACTAAATCCTTTTTTTCTGCTGCTCCTTTCTCTTGTCAACATTTGATGCAGTTATGTACGTTTTAAATCCCAGTCCAAGATGTCCCGCCGTTGTGTGAGGTGGTTACTGGCTTTCTTTTTCTGCTGATTTTACCAGAGATGGGTTTATTATTTTGCTATTACATCATTATCCGAGTGAAACTTTCTTTGAGGAGTAACTTAAGATCGCTCAGTACTAAACTTTCCAGTCAATTCAAAAAAAACAATAGTCTGACACTTTCCAGAACCTCGCAGACATAGGAATCTGCCTGTTGTTTACATTTTGAAGCTTCTTGCTTTTACATGCCAGTCTGGGGCGGCCCATCAGCACACATGAAGATTGTAAAGTTCAGGGAAACTGTGAGGGCAAAAAAGATGGAAATCGCTGTTGTAGATCTTTGTATTCATCTGCCATGTTTAAGGATCCTTGCTAAAGTGCACACAACAACACTTAGTAGGAGTGAAGCAGAGCAGATAAATCTCCACAATCTTTGAAAAATCGAAAACAGCAGTGCATTCTTGGTAACTACTGCTGATTTTTCTTTGGGATGAAAATACAGGAAAACATATTGGAGAGTGCCAGCTTTTTGTTGGTTTATGCCTACATTAACCAGGCAACACTTTCAATCAGCAGATGGTGTTTTTATTTCTG
Organism: Salarias fasciatus; assembly: GCF_902148845.1. Lineage (NCBI taxonomy): Eukaryota > Metazoa > Chordata > Actinopteri > Blenniiformes > Blenniidae > Salarias > Salarias fasciatus. The sequence continues at coordinate 16,438,665 of NC_043763.1, forward strand.
CTTCCGTCTCCTCTCGAGATGGAAAATTACTTGCGATACACTGTGGAAAACAAGCCCCGAAAGGAATGCTAATTCCAGTGTTTACCAGTGTTTCACACGTTTGTTCTGGGCCTTTTTTTTTGTTGACAGCATCAGGTTCAGGCTATCTCTGAAGAAAGTGGGTTTTGATGAGGTATCTTTATTGATCCTATGAAAAGGGATTGCCAGGCCCCTTATTGTTTGACAATTAAAAGATTATATGAAAATTCATGTGAAAAAAAATGATACGATGGTGCACACAGACCTTATTTATGAGCCCAGTTTTGATCATATTTGCCTGTAACTATAACAAGACAAACATAAAAGCCAAATATACCAAAATCAAGCGCTATTTGAATAAAAAGACACTATCTACTAGCATGTGGCCATTTGGCGAAGCGCGCTGAGTTGCAGCATTTGCTGTTGGTAGTGAACTTGAGCTGTTCTGCTCTTCTGTTTACGTGGGAACACAGGCTGCCTGTCGGCTTCGCTACAAAGACTGACAGAAGGGGAGAGAGGGGCTGAGCAGATGCAGCCATAACACTGTGTCAACTGTTTGTCCACAGTCCACTCGCAAGGTGCTGAGTTCGCTGTGAAGTTAGCGTGGCATCCCTTCAAGGTTCCCGCTTCACAGGGAGCCGGCTGCGGTCTGAGCCCTCCTCTTCAGGATTTTCAAATCTGCAGCAACATAATAGACTCTGCAAACTCCCACTTAGTTTAAAACAAGCGGGTGAAATCAACAGCAGGGGATTTAACTGTACACTGACTAGAAACTACTAAACATGTTTAAAACACTTTTTTTTCTTTGTTAATGTAATTTGAAGGTGTCGAGGTCTCGGCTCACTGGTTAGGAGAAAGTGGAAGGAAGGGCTGATGAGTCTAATGAGACTGTTTAAAAGCAGAGCTATTTAATTATTTCACATAGATTCATGAACAATTTCAGATTTAAAAAAAAAAAGCATGTCACATCTTGACAAAGTGACAGTATAAGCTTTTCCAGGTTGAATATAGAATTAACCTTTGTTGAATTTTGGATCATAACTGCCTCAAGGAGAGTCGTGACTTTTAAAATGAGTTTCTCTCATGATCAAAAGTAACCCGAGGTGTTTTGCATTAGATTAGAAATGTGAGGAGAAGGGATCAGGGCTGCTAATAATGACATTATTATCTCTGGCAGGATCACAAATAGATTTGAGACTCGACGTTTCTGTGTTAGAGAACATTCTGATGGCTTTATAATGGTGCGGATACATACAGTAAACATAGATTAATGTATTCCAGTAAACAGTTTGAAAAAACCTTCAGTCACATCATGGAAGTAGTTTTGAGTCAACTGGAAGTAGAAATAACAGCAAATGTAATATTTTCTATGCTTAGTTTTCATTTAGTTTAATTCCCTGAACCGAACCCTCCTGTCAGAGCAAAACAAGAGATTCGATATCTCAGTGCAGCAACAATTTGAAGTGATGAGTTTGAGCACTGGCAGAGCAGAGGTTGCGGGAAATTTTCCGGTTACAAAAAAGTGGGATGATTTGGTCTAACTAACTCGCTGCCCTGTGGCCCCATGCTGATAAAATAAGAGCTATCGAACCAAGCATACCCCTGTGAGCTCCGCCGAGCGCAGTAAGGGATGTTTGAAAGGTCAGGGTGCTGCAGTTAATCTGGAGCGCTGAAACAGAGCCAGGAAGAAGGCCAAGGAGAGCTTAGAAAGCCTCTTTCTCTCCCTCACACACACACACATACTCACACTTGATCTTGTTCTCCCGTCTCCTAACCATGACAGAGATGCTGAGTTGTGGACAGGGTGTTTGTGGAAAAGCCAAGGCCTGATTTAATCTGCACAGCTGAGATAGAGTATTGTCTCATTCATCGGCCCCGACCGCAGACGGGAGTTTATTCTGTGTGAAAGAGAGAGACGGACGGATAGAATGGAGGGAGGAGAAATGAGGTGAGTGGGATTAGCCTGTCACTGACACGACTAACTAGACACAATGTGAAATACACCTGACAGGGTGCACTCCTCCCCCGACCTGTCCGGCCCACACGGGAGAAGAATGGACCGCAGCTTTATTGACATGTGTGGGGGGGAAATAATGGCGTCCCCAACTGGAGGACAGCTGAATGTAACAATGGGCTTTTTCTGCATTTGGGACTCAGTGGTCGAAAGTGTTTTTCTTTTGTATGTATTTTTTTTTTCTTCATAAATTTGCCCAATTTCAAATATTTACCTGTTCATATTCACTCACAAATCAGACAAATTATTTAAACATTTGGAATTTGGCATTATCGGAGCTGTGTCTTTATGTTCACAGAGATGACAAATCACAATTTAGAAAGGTTACCGTGAGAAAAAGAAAAATTTATGTGAAAGAGAAGAGAGAAAGACTACTTCGTGTGGGGATAGTTACACAGTGTGTTCAATGTATGGCTGTCAAAGGCTGCACATCTGTCAAAATATTAAAAAAATAACAAGAACACAAGTAACAAGACACTTTCTAAAATCAGAATAGATGATTGTTGTAAATGTTGCAACAGTTGAGCTATACATTCATTTAGAAACTATAACCTGGTGTGAGGTATATCATGTGTGATTGGAGCATGTGTTAGAGGGGTTCATCCTTCCATATTGGAAAAAAATAAAACCCAAGTAAAAGTAACACCAAACTCTAGAATGTACTAAAATAAACTGTAGAGTGCCCTGAAGTTTATTGTAATGAAGTGCCAGATTTCTGACACAGTCTGTGCTGAATGTGAGTTGGTTGTTTTCATCCTGCCTGCCTGACGCTTCAATGTATTCAGAAAAGGCAGCAAAAAAGATTGTTCAGTCTATATTTCTGTAAAAAAAAAAAAGGGCATAGACTTTTCTTTCTCACTGTCAATGCACAAATTAAACCAGCCGTGTTGTTCCTCTTTTCAGTGCTGAAAAACCTCCACAGATCATTTGTCCTGCCATCTGAGTTTTAACTACCGTCGTATTGTATTGATTGTATTGATGCGGCCATGTGGTGCTCTGCAGTCTTTCCGCAGCTTGTGCTGTGAGCCTCGGATTGTTATAAATAGATGAAAAAGCATACAACATGAAACAAAAAACTGAACTTGTTTGTCTCTGAGGCATGACTCTCAGCACAAAGTACAAATATTTGGCCTCATAATCAGGCTTCATTCATTCAGCCCCGAGGATCACAGCTGGCCTGTGAAGTGATTTGGGCGGACCGGCTGTGGCGGCTATCACGTCGTCTGCCATCGCCATGTGAAGCACACACTGGCTTCAAAAAAGCCTCGACCGCAGGCGCAATTATCAGGCGAGAAGTGATAGTAAAACAGTGAATAAACCCCACTCAAATGATCCGTGCATGCATTTGGAAAGTTTTGAGAGGAGCCACATGATGAAGTTTCATTCTGCTCCATGTGTGCAAAGCCACCATTAGCTGGCAATGGTCTTGAATGTTAATGCTTTATTTTTGATAGTTGTTCATTCTCTGAGGCACTCAATGTGATGAATCAAATCCGTTTTATTATTCACTGAGCATCAAGAGTTAGACACAATCACTGTCACTTGTTCTCTAAAGGCTTTTCAAGGCATTCTGCCTCATAAAAGATCACGTTACAAAGGGAGCGTCACATGTGATTCCATCTGTCACGTATTTAGTTTGTTGGTTTAGGGTCACAGATGGGACCTGATTAGGCAACAGGAGCTTCCGATCCTTAAAGTAAGGACTAAACCATCAAGCAAAATCATCAAAACATTTGATAAAATTTTTAAACTTTATTGAGCGTGGCTAACTAAACAGCATCTGTATTGCAAAAGTTTATTAATATCATCAAAACAATAAATGACTCACATACATTTTCTGATTAAACATATAGCGGAACATACACATTGTGATCACTCCTGATGGAGACCATATAAAAATGAGCAAAATTCAGCCATGTGTGCATAAATTGGGACAAATAAATAATGGTTATAAGATCAAAACCTGCAGAATGTTGGAAGAAAGAACATATACCATTTCAATCTGAACATAAGAGTTGGTTTGTTTCCAGGAAACAGATCTGAAAAACTAAGGTCGTCTTACATATGGGGTCAAAGGAAAAAGAGATATCTGATCTTCTTCACCTTGTCTTGTAAATGTCAATAAACTTCATCTGAAACAGTTTTCATTTCTCATCAAAGTATCCCTAACATCCAAATAATAGTAATCCATGCCTGAAGACTGGAACGATGCAGTGATGATATTGAGAAAAGTGGCTCAAAATTGGTCAAAATAATCAGCTACACAAGAGTTATGACTGTATTGTGATCAGTGAAGCTGGAACTGTCAAGCTACTATAAAATATGAGCGTAACGTAAGAAGATGGAGACGCAAAAACAGTCTGAAAAGGACAAACAGAAGACATTGTACCTTGGTCCTCAAAGTGGTTTACATAGATAAGAGAGGGAATGACTACTGACCAAGGAACATAAGTTGTTATTCAGCTGAAGGCAGGGAAAATCTCCAATGAGCTCAAAGTCACTGACGCTGAGTTTAAAGCCAATCTGGGCTGGTGTGGAAGATTCATGTGCTGTAATAGACTGTCCTTATGAAGAAGAATAACTGTGGTCCAGCCTGAACTCAGACTACAAGAGAAGCTTTTCAATGTTACAGAAAATACACCTAGAAACCCTGAACCAGATGCATGGAGTGCCTGTAAGCTTGTAGAAATTTTGAATGTTAAAATGTTTATTTGTTCACATAAGTTCTATTCAACCTGTTTGTTATCATATTATAAGAAAGTTTTTTTGTTTTTTTTTGCCAAATAAAAGCCTTGTAAAGGAGGGTGGGGATGGGTGGGAGGGTCATCTGACAGTCAGAGTTGTGTTATATGAAGATGAGGCACTATCTGCAAAGTTATGCAAACATAAAATGCATAAAAGCACGATGGCAGATTTTGTTCATGGCAGATCTCAGTCGTAAAATCGACTCATCCTCCCACCCTTGGCCTGATATCTAGAAAACAAGTGCTACGGCAAGTGTTTTCTCTCTTATGGTAATTCCACAGAATTGGACTGGATCAATCGGTGAGTCAATTCTCTGGTGTATTGCAACTCTTGGATGACTTCCTGGTCTCCCCCCCTGACAGCCTCAATTCCACTTAAAGTGAAATGAAGAGACTTATGAACATCTTACAGCGAAGACCGTTCCGTCAGCGCTTGGAGACACTGTGACTAATATTCAGAATAGAGCAGGTGTTTATTATGGTAATGAGGAAGCAGATAAACATACACACAGCCAGCAGATTTAGAATCTGTGTCCACTTCGAAGTGCAGAATTATCGCTAGAAGTGCTCTCCGATGAAAACAGCACAGCGACCATCGGCACAGCTCTGCATTAGTTTGCATATGATTTCAGTTAATGTAGAAACATTTACATAATGTAAGGTACGAGTGAGTAGATTTCTTCCACGCAGCCTCCACTGGAAGCACACTGAAGATGGTGTTTAATTATGAGTGGAGAGTTTAATTATTCATGGCCCCAATCCCGAAAGTGGAGGGACAATGTGGAAAATGTAAATAAAGTCAGGTTGAAATACTTTGCTACGCTCATATTTTATTCACAATAAAAATAGTGAGCATCTTATATTTTATAAGTAAAACATTTTTTTTAGCATTTTGTCCAAAATCTGAGCCTTTTTTCGACTTGGCTCCAGCAGCACATCTTTCTAAAGATGTGAGTGAACCGTGTTTAAAGGTGTGTGCCATCAATTACACTTGTGATGCTATTTAAAAGTTTGGGATCTACAACCAGTTACTTCAGGTTCTTTTTGCTTCAGCTTTTCAATTTTCAGGATTTCTTTCTTTTTTTTTTTTATGCAATCAGGTCTGTTCAGCATCCACACGGTGGAACCATACCGTCGAAGTGGATGCCGTCTGTAATCTGGTTTTACTTTGTTGAAATATGAAACTGTTCCTCAAAGTAGACACTGATTGCATTGAGCAAATATCGCTCCAAAATCCCCTGTTCAGTCCAAAGCCCTGATCGTGTCAAGACACTGAACTCCCCAAACTGCTCCCAGTGGGTGGACTGAGCACCGTGCACAGCAGCCACCTCGATTGGTGTGTGAATGGGTGACTGTGATTAACACTGCAGTGCACTAAATGTGATAAATAACCTTGGTCTGGCTCTTGTCAGTGCAGAATGCTGAGCTCCCTGCAGCGGTATGATCAGTAAGTGATCACACATGGTAGTTGTCGCTTCTTATCTGGGTGTTTGATTTGGTTTCATCCCTGTCCCAACTGTTGCAATCACAATTTAAGCCAGAAGATCAAAGAACTGACAGAGATAGAAAACAGTCGATCTGTTGGAAGATAAAACAAGACGTGCAGTGAAAGCTACAGCACACAAATTGGTGGACTTCATGAAATACAATAGAGTGGAAAAGTTGAGAGATTAAAAAGGGAAAATGGATAAAACCTGCCCTAGAAAACAATTGATATAAAATAACCTTCAGTCTGAGTCCGACCAGAATGAAAGTGATGTCAAGTCTCCGTCTGCGACTCCATCTGTGTCGTCTGATCCTCTGAAGTGTGTCTGTGCTGCATGTTTCTCCAGTCCTGCTGTGTGTGTGCATGTTTGTGTACTTTTCGCGTGCGCGTCCTCCTCCCCTCTGTGGAAGTGCTGTCCGTGTGTGTGTGTGTGATTGTGTGTGTGTGTGTGTGTGATTGAATGTGTGCTTCTTGCATGTGGACCTTGTCTGGTTTTGGACTGAACACTTCGGTACTGTTTTGAGAAAATAAACTCCTTGAACGGCTCGACCTGTGTCTGTCTGCTGCTTCTGGGTCCGCCACATTCCTGACAAGTGAAACTTACTGAATATATCTTCCGATCTCTTTACTGAGCAGTATTTCACGTAACGCATTATACAACAAAGTGTACGTGACAGCCACTGCTTTTAGCAATAATGTCTGAGGGCTGGAGAATGACATAAATAATTACTGACGATTCAATGGGTCTCTTAATTACTGCTCTCATTTTAAGTGAAAACTTTTAGTTCTTTCTCTCCCTGTCAACTCTCAGCCGTCAACTGTCAGCTTTAAGATTACTATTATCCAAAGATGTTATGTTAACCTTTACTATTTCAATAAACTCCCATGACTTGAGGGGGAACTCAGTCTTACAGGCAGCAGCAGGAGAATTTGTTATTTCTGGTAAACTGTCCAGTTGTAAAATATACATATAGCAAAATATTGTTCATCACTGATCCACAGTCACTAAAATGTAGGTTTAAAGTCACCTTGACATGTGTTTCTCCTGAGTCTTTGTAATACGATGAATCAGCCTGTTTTCCACCCATCATAGACAAGAAAACAGCACATAGTCGTCCCACTGCTGGTTCAAATGTATTCAAAAACATTTCAGTGTAGTTATTGTAGCAAGGATGAAAAACTCAGTGGCTATCCGACAGGAAGACATCAACACTTGATCAGGTGAAAATAAAGAATATAATCAGAAAAATGCAAGACTAGTTTCTGGTTTGTTCTAGTATGTGATCGAAACTGTTGTAAACATTGGATCGTCGAAGCAAAAATTTGAAGAGTTATTGAAAAGAACAAATGCCTGCTTTAATTTCAAACGTGTTGTCATTTTATGTGTTTACAGACACTTGAAATGATCTGCTTTGCCACGGTTAAAGTATGTAAACTTCTGAAGATTTGACCAAACGGACATAATGGCTGAGACGTGAAAGAGAGACTGAGACAGAAAGGGGTCAGTTCAGATGGACAAAGAGCAGAATTGCCAAAAACAAAATGTCGAGGGGAAGACTGATGAATATGGCCGTATGGATTTTTTTTTTTCTTAAAGTTAAAAGGTGACATATAGACGGAGAACAACACGGTCAGAAAGCTAAAACAAGTGACGGTATTTTTGCTCTTTCTCCAAACAGAATTGGACTCCAACCCCTGCCCAGTCTGTGCCCAGAGGAGGGAAATTAACAATCTGTCTGCTCGTTTAGTGACTCGCCGTGTCCTGACGCCTCCTGGGTGCCTGTTAGGAATCTTAAAAAGGACCAGACATGGCAGCAAGAGGCAGGGACGGAGAGTGAAGAGAGAAAACTAAAAGAGACAGATGGGGTGGGGTGTCGGGGGGCTGAAGCAAGCGCTGGTGACACCAGAGTCTGCTTCAGTTCACTTTGATTCTAATCAAAATTAAGTTCTTTTAATGCGGGTCGTACACCATGTCAGACATGTCATTATACATTTAAATTGAGACATTAGGAACATTAACTTTAAATAAACTCTTTGATTTTAAAAACTGTTAAAATGAAAGTGCTTTAAAGTTATATTTGTCTTCAATCACATGATAAATCTTAATGTAACTCATATGGGGACGTTTTTCATGTTGCTCCCATTCAAAGTAAATAAAATACGCTCATTCAGTAAACATCTATTTATTGAAATAGTAGAGATGCTGTCGAGAACGATCCCAGGTAATGTCAACAGCATTTCTTTTCAGATTCTTTTTACTTATGCCGAAAGTAACGAGTCATGAAAAAATTGAAATCTGAGTAACTGATTCTAATGTAAAGCTGCAAAAAATATTGATGCTAACTTTGACCAGTGTTGATATCCCATGAACTGCAGGATAGAGATGAATTCTTACAGGGAAAAAAGCACTGGAACACACTGTGGTACCATTCCCACCTCGTGTTGCTGTTTGAAAAGTGAGAAGGACCCAATTAGCAATGGAAAAGAGGCGGACTATCATAACACTTAAATAGCAAGTCTCAGTTTCAACTGTGAAGAGAAGAACTGGAGCTGCCGGTTTTTCAGGATGGGTGTCAGCAAGAAAACCACAGCTACAGTTTCAGAACATGGCAGAGAGGCTCTCCTGGGTCATGAAACACGACCACTACTGAAGACTGGAAGGAGGAAATATGGACTGATGAATCCAAATTTCACATCCTCGGTTCAACATGCAGGATCTTTGTAAGCAAACAGTCTATGACATTGACATGGATAACAAAGTGTGACTTGCAGGGCTGTTTTGATGGATTCAGAATCAGTGATTTGTACAGAGTGGCACGAAAAAATATTTTTTGCATCAAAAATTACATTTAAAATAGCTTTTGTCTTAACAAGAACCAGATTTGTGTAACTGAAATTAAGTAAAATGGTTGTTGTCTGGCGTTCTGTGTGCCACACGGCTGGTTTTTTTTTTTTTTTAGGACCAATTCAGACCTATCTTCAAGGTAGCATTACTTTAAGAAGCAACTGCAGTGTGTATTTCACACCATTACAGTTTATATCTGTGGAAAAGAGGCATTCTGAAACACGGTATCTTTGCTGATAGTATCTTTAGTTTGTCAGGGAAAAAAAGAGCACTAAACACTCCACTGAGCTAAAGGGAATTGCAGGTTGAAGGGCTAGTGCTCAGTGGGTTAGTTCCTTTGATTCAGTCATTTTTTTTAATCCCTGATAATAGCTACTTCAGTCTTAATGTTAATGTGAGGTTGTAGTTCTGCCGTTGTGTCAGTATTGCAGTACTCTGTGACATTATGTTCACCCATAACGATCGAGCTAAAGATAAGACAGTAAACTCCAGTCATCCTTCAGTACCAAGCAGACTGCTCAAATCCCTCTGCAAATGTGTGCCCCACGGTTTCAACTCTCAATTAGAAGAAAACATAAACACTACAGGATGCCTGAGAGGAAGGGGGAAGAAACGAAAGGCGAAGCTACAGGGAGATGGAGTGTTTTATCACGTTTCCCCGCTGAAACAACTGGCACAGAGGAGATATTAGAAAATGGATAGGGCACTGCCAACCCGCCGACACACTCCGGCTCCGCTAAGTGACTGTGGAGAATCTTGCCGCACACCAACATCAATTTTATGTAGTGACAAGAAATATGAGTGTTTGTTTTCCTTCTGATAAGTTAAACAAATTACTTGACCTTTCCAGACATTTTATGCATTTAGAGCAATCTGTGCAGAGTGGAAAGCGGAACACGTTTTCCTTTTCCAACCCCATAAGATAGCGCCATATCGCCGGGCTCAGGACGTCACAGGCGGCGATTAACTCATCGCTCAGCCTCCATATTTAAACAAGCTCGTCATTTTCCTCACAGGGACGGCGCCGGGAATTGAAAGCAGCCATCGTTTTTTGTTTTTTTTTTTCTATGACGTGCTGCACTTGGCGGACGGTCTACATTACATTGCACTTTTCAGGGACAGACGGTGCTCAGGACAGGAGACGCAACCTGCTGAATACCAATGTGAGAGGAAATATTTAGTGAATGAAGATGAGGGAGAGGATATGGGAGGACAAAGACAGGGAGGACAATACAAATTGATTCCAGGTTGTTGTTTTTTTCCACATATTTTGAATGTTTTCGTCCTGATGGAAGTGTTGCTGTTGTTCTTTTTGTTTTTCTACATCCCCAACCTTTCATGTAAAGGTAGGATTTACATGCCTTCTGGTTGGGTCAGGTCAGGTCAGGTCAGTTCAGAGCTGTGTTGTGGTCCTGGTATTATGGGTTTTTTTTCCTGTTTCCCTTATGGTTACTAGTGTTTCAGATATCGCTTTTTGCTTTAGGTTCATATGCCTTTGTTGCTTTTGGAGTGTCCATTTACAATTATTCCTAATCTAAGATGTTCAGAAGTGTGACCATTGCATTGATTAAAACTTTAAATTGAGTCACTGAGGTTTGCATTCATGCATTTATAGAATCCCACTTGCCATGTGCCACCATGCCTCATTTCTCAATTTGCATGTCTCGATCATAAGTGGAAGCATCCATGCGTATGTATGACCTGATGTGTCGCAACATGTGTTTCATTGTGTCTATGAGTGTTTCTCTGCATCTCTCCTGGGGCTTTGATTAGCTCTCCCATGGCGATCATGAAGTGCAGGTCCGATGAAGCAAGCTGGAGATGATGGACAGGTTAGGGAAATGATGTGGATCAGTTGACTTCTTGGGTCATGTGAATGCATTTTCATACTGAACCAGGTGCATTGTGACAGATTGCGGGACCCTTGATTATGCCCATGGAATATGTTGTTGTCTTTCTCAGGCGCTTGACGTTAATTCTGATTAATTCACTGTCACAAAGCTTTGATGCTGAAAAAAAGAAAACTGATCTGAAAACATCTGTTCAAGAAGATGCATGGACAGAAAAGCAACAGGTAGGAGCTCCAAACATAGAACTGTGACTGTCTTGTTCACCAATGGAGATAAAGTCGGTATGTCCAGAAACACTGGTGATATGAACAGGGTTTGACTGAATGGCTTCAAACAGTGGAAAGGGATATTTATTTACAGGAAATAGCTTAAACTAATTCAGTTTGGAATTAAATTAACACTGTTTCTGCCTCTTTTTTTTTTTTTTTCCTCACACACTCACATAAAATCAAGCTTTTCAGTTAGTGATCAAGTGAAGAATGTAACGACTTGCTGTACTGGGGGCTGCAGTGGAGGTACAGGTGTGGCGTTCTACATTGTTCCCAAAAAATGCTGCTGGTGTTTCCTGTGCATGTTTGAACTGTGGGTGATAATCTGCCTCAATGTCTCAAATGATGTGCGATTTCACATGAAACCTATGAATACATAGATAATCAAATTCTCACACCTCTGGATAATATGAAGCCACCCGTAAAGCTGTGTTTGGATTGTGTGAAGAAACCAGAACGCCTGGATGAAACCCGCGTGCACATATAGAACAAGGGTCTTTTCACTGTGAAATTACAAACCACTACCCCAATTTCCTGGTCTTGTCACCAGCCATAACTTATTCTACTCTTTTGCTAGTATATTTTGTATATTCAAAAAATACACTGACAATCTTTTCTCCTTAACAAGTTTGCAGTAAGACAAGTAATAAGTTCTCAATTTAAAGACGGCCTGTTGAGATGAGCAGAAGTTGTCACGATGAACAAATACTGAGACACACTGATCACTTCTAAACCCATGTTCTCCTTTGTTGTAACCATGCCTTAAAGGAAAAAGAGTTGCCTTCTGCAGCGTATATTTCAGGCACTAAGCACAAGTAAGCGCTTCTTATCTCTACTCTTTGTAATTTGGAGGGGGCTGCACTAAAGCTCTCAGAGCTGCACAAATGACTGAAACATCCCTCTGTGATTGCATGGTGGTGCTGAGGATGCTGTAATTTGCCAAAAATTGACTGTTGCTCAGAAGGTTTTTAAGATATTGGCTTTTATTACTTGTTCACTTGTTTCATAAAGTCTCTGCAAATATAGCCGTGGAAGCAAAGTTAATAAAGACCATTTTCAGCTCCTCAGAAAATCTAACTAGAGAGTATGTGCTTTTGTCTAACTTGTGAATACAAATGTAAATTGAGATTTTATTAGGTTTGGAAACAATGGTTCCTTCACTCCAGACAAAAGCAGAAATAAATCAGACTTTCTTTTCACTGCGACTGTCAGCTTGGCCTGTCTTCAATGACAAGTGTAGCTCACAAGTTAATCAAGCTCGCGTTGCTTTCATGAGCAGATGGAAGCCTCAAGATGATTTTAGGATTGTCTGGCTTTGTTAAAAAGTGATTTTCAGGCCTTCTTTTCTGAGCCCATGGAGCTGGTCCTTCTTCTTTCTGCTCGGAGAACTCTCACTGCTCTGAGAGGTTTCATTTTGAAGATGTGGACTGGAGCATGTTACAATCTTTTCCTTTTCAGATTAGAGGTACTGGTTTTGAACCTGCAATCGAGTTCCTCCCAGAGGTTTTGGAAGGGGTCATTCCAGTCCGTCCACAATGAACCAAAGGCATCATTTGAAGTGCAGATTTGGACAAAAAAAAAAAAACCCCGGAGACAGCTGGAGAGTCGTGATTTACTGTCAGTGGAACTCAATTTTATATTTGGCGGAGAACAGCCGATCAATGCTTTCCAAGATTTTCATCCCTTTGTGAACGACTTGGCGTGATTGAATTTCGCTGATATACCATTACAGTTATGCTGTAAGACCCTTTCTTAGTGTGACATTTCATATACAGAACACTTACAAAAACATAGTGTGTAACAGGGCTGAATATCATGCAAATTCAATGGCTAAGACATGTGTTCCAGTATGTTTGTCTTTTTATTGTACTCACTTTCAATCATTTAGAATGTAAAGGAGGAGAAATGGCTGAGAATGACTGGGTGGAAACAACACTGGACTCTCGTCCTGCAAGCTGCTGCTCAAGACTGAAACAAAAGTCGCATAATCATATCATATTGACATAAATCATAACCGACAGCTTTAATGTTTACCCCGAAGCAAACTGTGGGAATTAAACTCAGCCACTGTTCACCAAAGGTCCACCTTGCTTCCTGCTGACTGTATGGAGCCAGTCGGCTCTGACATTCAAGGTTTGTGACTAAAGAAAGGGAAAAGGAAAAATTAGTCTTACTTAAAAAAAAAAAAAAAAAAATAGGGGTTGTAAAAAGAATTCTGTATTCTCACCTGGAGAAATAACCAACAGCCTACCTTGTATGAAAAAGTGCTGGTACGCCTCTTAAAGTGCCACATAGAAGTGGTACACAGATACAATACATGCATATAATTGTTCTAAAAATACATTTCTGTGAAAGAAGAATCAACATGTTGGAAATGTGCCAGGTGCAATTTATATAGGACAGGCTGCTGCAAAGATAAAATGCTTGAATGTGAGTAGCTGCATTGCTGTGATGAGATGTTATTCTTCAATAGTACATCCATTTCATTCAGGAGGTCAGATTTTAAACTTATCCAACTGCTCATCTTCCCTGTTGTCTTATTATCAAAGCTGCCTTTTAAATGCAAATCAGCTTTAAAATAAGGACAAAAAACATTTTGTTTCCTATACTTTGTGTTTGACTTTGGTTCTGTCCTCATTACTACACTGTAAGTTCACCTTCTGGATCCAGTCGGAGCGGCTGGGTCACAGTACCACACATCTTTTTTCAAGTACATCCTTTTTGTTGGTGTGTGTGGGTACCTTCCACAATTCCACATAAATCTGAATAAGTCCTTATTCCAATTTCAGAAAATGTAAATTCTACCAGCTGGAGAGCCCTAGAAAAAGATGTAATAATGTTGCATAATAACCTTACGGAAGGGTTTTGACAGTTGGCACTGGCCTGTTGATGGTGGTGTAGCAGAAATGGTGACAGAGATGAATGTATCTCGAGTGATACTCCAACACAAGCACACAATTTTATGCATAACTAGGACGTTTATACTGTTATTGGCGCTGGGCCTCCTTGGCTTCTCCATCCAAATGTTGAAGTAAAACAGGAAATTCAGTTTTGTGCTGTGTGAACTCTCAGCATTCTCTCTCTTTAGAAATATCCAAAAATGAAAAATACCTTATATGTGCAACTGCAAAGTCTGTGTATAGAGATAGTAAATGTATTTATATGTTATTGGCAAAAAGGAAATACAGATAGCTCTTTCTAGAAATGATATATAAGCATTACACACATCGTGAATACACACAGTCATAGATCCAACAGAATAATACAATGTCCTCAAAAGAAGATTGTCCACAAACCGCTCTGTGTTTCTACTTTTCCAAAACCAGTTGGGTCAAGAAACTGTTCAATCTGGAGGCGTTTTAAAGAAGAAGTTACGGCCTGCTATACATTTAAAATACTACAGCCGCCATAGTCTCGCCTTGACTTCTGAATACATTCCATATTTTATATATGCATAACCTTGTCTCACAAGACGCACTAATACTCCACCACAGCTCCTCCTCCAGGCATCATGGCAGGAACCACACACACTGATACCATCTGTTCATCCTCTCTAAGTCTCATAAATGCACAGCAGGTGGAAGTGAATGTCTCCCATGTATTTCATCAGACCGAAGTGTAGATTTCCGCTGATCTCATGTGTATTTCTTGTGTTTCTTGGCTGAGATTGCACACATCTCCTTACTGTTTTGTTCCATTAGTGGTTTATTTATCAGCCATGAAGTCACCTCATGCAGTTGATAATACCAGAGAAACCCTGCGATGGGGTCGTATTATTGAGTGGAGATTTCGTGACCTTTGACTCTGATGAACTTCTGCAGCAGAGGGGAACACAAAGTGTTGATTTGTAAGTTCTGGTCAGAGACAGATTTATCTTACAGTATGATTTTGCAAATCTTTTAAAGTTTTCACTGTGTGCACGCGTGCCTGAGTTAAAGCCTACATTTCCACTGACGCAGCCTCCAGTCTCAATAACCCTCAAGTCAAGCTGTACCTCTAAAGTTGACCCGATACAGACACTAAGCAAACCAAATTTATGTCCCGGAACATATTCACAATTACATCGGAATCAGGCGTGACATTTAGTTCACTCAACACTTTGCCCATTCTGCTGCCGCACAGTCTGACATTATTACTGCAGTTGCACTGTCAACATTTCGCAGGATGAAAGCTGTGGAGGACACTCTGACCCAGACAGACATTCCCTCTTAATGTGAAACATGGATGTCTGACAGCTCTTCTTCACAAGTGTGAACAAGGTGGAAAGGTCCACAGACTGTGAGGGGCAGCATTGTGTGTCGTCTGCTCTGTATACACGTTGAACTTTTGGCATTTAACACTGTTTCCTTGTCAGTGAGAAACTGAAAAACGCTTCTTGGATTAATGTCAAAAGCATGTATTCACTATGCTATACTTGATACTGGCAGAGGAAAAAACATCATGAGATGAAGGGAAGAACTTTGAACCAGTGGGATAATTTTAACCTACCCTCAATATTTGAAAAAATATATGTATTTTTAAAGCCTACTGAGATATGGAATTTGGGGATTTTAGTGTCGACATTCTTCCGTTTGGGCAGCTTCTTTCTTTAGATAAAAGACAAGAGTGACCGGAGTGATCTGAAAAACTAACTCTGTTCTTAAGTTTTCCTCTTCAAAGAGGCGTTGCATCTCTTCACCTCATCATTTCTACATTATTTTAATGAGCGTTATCTGGCATTAAGGGTTGAAAACAATAGATATGTAAGTGTAGACTGTATTAAGCGATGCAAGTCATACCTTTGTGTTATTGGAGATTCATTATTGTTCCTAGTAATTGGCTTTTATGAATTTATTTTGCATGTTATCTTGCTTTTGTATTCCTGAATCTGTGAGGCATTATTACTTTTTTCTTTTTTTTTCTGTTAGATTAAGAAATAATAATGCCTTTTATATTTTAAACATTCCAATTACTTGCCTAACACATTGTTTTAAAATGTGCTGCTTGATTTAGATGATAGAATTTAACAAAATTGTTTAGATTAGAGTATTTATTTACATCTAGATATTAAACAAGACTGATGTAGTTTGCAAGAAAGTTTGGTCACCTTCACCCGTGAAGCATCTTTCTAATTATATCTCTTCTCAGGGCCCACTCCTGTCTGGCTTTGCTGAAGGCATCGCAGCAAACTGATTACATTTGTGCATTACAAGATGGCAGCATTATAGAGATTTCCTCCTCTTCCTCTTTGAGAGGGCTTCACTCCTCCAACTGGGAGACGAAGTCTTTCGGAGGCGTGAAAATGTTCCAGCAAACCTCTGACAAAAACTGGAAGAAAAAGTGACGCGCAATGAGCAGCACTGCGCCGCTGTGGACGCTGATATCGGTATGAAAAGCAGGAGGAATAAAGAGCTCCCAGTGGTTCAGCAAAAATTAATCAGACGATGGCGAGGAGCCGCTGGATGCAAAGGAAAATGCAACTTTTTAGATGCTTAATGCAATGAAAGAAGACTAAAGCAGAACCAGGGACAACTCACAAAACAAGGTCAGGATAGCGCAGAGACTCTAGCTGGAGGCGTATCTTCAGCATCAAGAGACGTGCTGATGTCTCACTGAGGATATTCCTATTGATGATATCAAATAATCCCAAAATCCCTGCTCAGCTTCTCGTATTGCACATATTAGCTCTTGCGGAGTGTAGCCTGCAAAAAGTCGATTTGTATTCGTCATAAATCCATGTATGAACACATAATGTGCTTAGACAGTGAAATGGCCCTTTAATTAAACAGATTAGGTAATTGACATCGGTGTACCATACATTCACTGTATCTGTGATACTTTAGCAGTTTTTAAGCTGATTTTTGTCATGATAGTTTGAAGGATCTTGGTACTGCACTGATGGAGGATGCAGAAATGATCACCCCCTATTGTGTCCTTTGGAGGCATTGTTTCTAGGTAGGTTGATAACAAATTTAAAAGCAGCCTCATCATTGATACCTAGCTCCACATTACCAACCATCTCAGCACAGAACAATGTTTGGCTTTTAAACTATCAGTTTTTGATCACTTTTAAGGCAGCTGAGCGGTGGACAACTTGAGTCACCTAAAGATTCAATGGTGCCAACTTGTGGCCTGACATGCTAATTACGTAATTTTCTGCATTTCTGGCAATTCAGTGTAAATTGAAAGATCATTTTCAAAACACCGCTGCATAAACGCAAACATTTTCTGGAACAAAAACACACAAAAAAAGATTCATGTAAACAGAGCCTAATCCTTCTATTGGTGTGAATTTGTGTTTCTCTTTTTCTTAGTCCTCTACTGGATGTTTAACCCTGTTCTTCACTCAGTCTTACCTATAATGACCTCGAGTTTTTTTGCAACCTTCCGATCGTTAAAATAAGTGTAGAAATGGATGTCTGATGTCTGCAGTGATGGATTGACAGCAATTAGTAACTCCTCCAATAAATTAGGCTGGCAGACTCCGTGTCGGGTAGAGCTGTGCAGATGTTATCAGCAGTCCATCAACAGCTGGGATAGGTTGCATAAGTACAGAACATTCACCAAAAATAAAAGAGATTCAGAATCCAGAAAGAGAGGCTGGGGATTCACCGGAATAAATTCTACCCGAGAGACGAGCTGTGACTGCAGTGAGAAATGTTATTTGGTTTTTAAACTACAGATACTGCCTCATACTTGCATGCCTCAGCCTCCCAACACACTTGCAGCTGATATTAATGTCTGTCTATACATAATATATGCAGTTAAGATCGTTGGAGAATTTCATTAAAATATAGATTGTGGGATTTCTTCACGTAGTTCAGTCACGTTGCTCAGCATTCCTGGTTTAATGCATGAAAAGAATGTTTAGAACAAATTTTAGTTTTATGAGATTAAAAAAAAATCAAAAACTCACTATTTGAGAACTTGAGTTCATGTTTATGAGCAAAATTATGAGCAAAATTTGAGGAAGTTATTTGAAGTGTCTGACAGAGTGAAAAATCTAAAAAAAAAAATCTAAAATCTCATTCATCGAACCGTCTCTCCATCTTCTACACAACCTTGGAGTCGTGGGACTCTGGAGTGTAAAAACATGGGTACACAATGGACAGGGATCAAAAATCCTGCAGAAAGTAATATATTTTATAGATGTTTTTGAATTCTTTTTTTAAATCCTTAACTTGATGTTAGTCTTCATCCCTGCAAAAGGTAAGAATTAATTTAACTGGAGATCATCCAGTGTTTTCCACAATGGATAATACTGTCACGCTTTGTTAAAAGTGTGACAGTTAATCAGGCTCTGGATGTGCAGTATATATATTTTGCAAACTTTTTGGAGAAGCAGTGCTTCCGCTGAAAAAGTGATGCTTTAATGAAAAAAGGAAAAAAAATATAGAGCAAAAAACGTCAGCGAGGACACAGACGAAAAGCTTAATGGTGGGATGGTGAGATTGTACATCAAAAACTTTCATAATTGCACCATCTTGTTCTCTACCTCACTAACCCAGCTGGATTCAGTGGAACAGACAACCGGCTGTTTGTATATATACGTGTGTGTGTGAGTGTGTGTGTGATGTAGTTTCTCCCTTGTGCTTCTAGTGGTTGGTAATTGGAGAGATACAGCAGGGCTGCTGACACATGACTCGTTCTAGCTGGGAGGGCTGCATCCAGCCTTTCTTCCATTCCTTCGTTTCATTCATGTCCACTGGGCTGGTGAGCAGAGACCGAAGAACAAAGGCTGTTAAATCACACAGCCCCAATTTCTAGCTGCTCCCACTTAAGCGGCCTGGGATTAAATTGGCTTTCAGTTGTCTCGGCCCCAAACGCTGGCAGAACGCACCATTCATGTAATGATGAGGGTTTCATTTCAAGTCTCGCCGTTCCAAGCTCTCTATACCATAATATTCAAATTCCTTTCCATTTTATTTTACAAAAAACATTCAGTCAGATGTAACTCAATGAGTCGTTCTGAACACTGTTGTTTTTTTAACCTTTAAGGCAGCTGAAACAAACGTTCTCATACTTTTGAATGATGACTGTCTGAACTGACATGGATAAGACCTTATTGATACATCTACACATGACATCTCGAAATATTGCTGTCACCTTTTTAGTTGCCTGATGCACTTGTGCATAAAAAAAAAAAATCGAATAATCACAAAATTAATAATCAAAGAATAATCAAATTAAATTATGACACCTAAAATGAGCATCTTTTTGTTTTCCTTGTTCATATTGTATGCATATATCTCATGAAGATTAAAATATTAGAGAGTTATGGAAGATCTTCAATGGAATGAATTGTGTTTCTGTCACAGTTTGTGTTCTGATTTGTTCAAAGGTGTTTGGCACCAAGTTAAAAGCAGCTTTTTTCCAGTAAAGCAGACAAAAGACATTTAATTATTTTAAAATCTAGTTGAATCTTGCACACACACAGAGTGGAACCCCAGTAAGCGACTTTATACACGCATACATGCTGTGCAGTGTTTGGCTCACATAAAAGAGTATCTTTTGGTTCAAAGCACTTCCTGTTGTTGAGAACGGTGATAGTCAGTGCCTTTTAACTCTGCAAAAGATATGGTTAATTTCTGTATACAGGCTGCATTAATACAATGGTAATACTTGTGGACTCCAGTGATAACTTAGTTTTTAGTTGTAGATTATTATTTTTTAACCCTGGAGTATGATTACATGACTTTATACAGCGCAGTACTCGTGCTGTGAGAAGGTAACTGTGTGCTCCTGTCCTCCGAGATGGAAAAATTAGTCCAAGAGAACTCAAACTCCAGCGAACTGTGTTTTCTCATTTCTTTGCGAGCACGTAGCGGTGAAGCACTGGCGCGTCTCAGCGGCTCAGTCAGTCATTTTGGGGAGCGAGTCGGAAAAGTTTGAAGGCGGAAGAGAGCTGCTGATATGCTTTCCATCTGCCACTCTGTCTTTGACTGAGTCACCGTCCCGACTGCAACGCCCAGCAGGTGAGATCCCACACTGCCTGCCAGGAATCTCATTACAATGAGGTAAACGCGCGTCTTCACCTCGTACATCTCTCTCCTCTCTCCTTCCAGCCTCCACAGCGCTCCGCTCAGCCCCTCCTCCACCGCCCACCTCCGACATGTCTCAGCCGCTGCGTCTTACTCCTCATACTCCTGTTCAATCTACTTCCTCCTGCTCGTCCCGCTCTCTGATCTGCTGTCTCTTTCCTCCGAGTCTCGTGCCATTTCACACTGAGGAGTTCCATTTACGTTCTCGCCAAAGTTTTTGAGCGCCCCTATTTGCACTTTCTCTATTCTCTGCTTGATTCCTCCTTCGTCTTTTTTACTCATTCGCCTTCTTCTGGCGCCGCCTCACAAACTCCTGCCTGAGTCACAGTGTCTGCCTCCATCCCGTCCCCCTCGGGGCTTGAATGCAGACAACAAACTTTACACTCTCCCCACCTTCCCCAGATTTTTCTCAACCTGCTCTGCCTACAGCTAGTAATGCAAACAGCCACAAAAAGCCACAAAACATGGAAGAACTGCTGCTGCTGCTCATTATGTCGACATCTGTGTTCATCTATTAATGAAAAGCAGCAAGGAGATACATTCAAACAGCAAAAATGATCACTGCAAAACTGTTTTCATCAAGCTAATCACAGAAGTGACATACAGATAAATTCACGAGTCTCTGTTGGGTTGCATTTGAGAATTATCATATATGAATACTGAATTAAGATGAGCTATTATGTGTTCGTTTATGTTATGCTGAAAACGTCCATACATATTTTATACCACTTTGTCCAAGTGAGAGTTGTGGAGAACTGGAGCTGATCCCAGCTCTGAGCAGCTTGCCAGTCCATCATGGAGCCAATCTACAGCCACAGACAAATTCACTTAAACCTGCGACCAATTTAGAGTCTCCCATTAACCTAACTGAACAAATATGCCAAGTTTGGAGTGCCCAGAGCAATATGCACACAGAGAAAGAGGACGTACAAAACTCGAAACAGAATGATGCCAAGTTTCACGTGGGTTTTCTTCAGTGAGAGAGGGAATCACCACAATTCTGTGTATCCCTGCCTGGATTGTTGGATTATTACATTTCTTTGGTCCCGGCCCAGTGTACCTGGAAACACCACGCCTTCCTTTGCATGGCAACCCTTTGAATAACTAAAGTTTGTAATTAGCTTATTCTTTACAGCTGGAAGACAGCCTGCAGACAGCACATGCATGGCAAAGGAGTGGAAGATTGTTCACAGCCTTTTGATCGCATAAATTGGCCTGGCACATTTCCATCACTGCCACCTATATATTCTCTAGCAGCCACCTGAAACATGTTCTTTGAAAAGTCAGTCGCCAGTCTGCTTATGAGAGCAAGCAGCCAAAAGACTGATTAATCACATGGATGAGAATGAAAACTTTGGAATGACTCATTTTGTCTCAAAGAACTCCACCACGTTAATTCATTGATCTCCTCTTTTATCACTGTCACACGTGGGATCATTTGGATTTTGTTTTGATCAATAAATGGGGAACGAACTGCAGAAACTGGTGCTCTAATATGAACTCCTGTGACAAAAAACAGAGTCAAGGAAGTGCTTACAAACACAAGTCAGTTGTTTATCCTGGCACACTCAGTACATCCAATTACCATCAGTATTTCTGTTGATCCGACTGCTGCAGTTCTATTTGTCCTACTGAGCTAGAAAAACTCAAATGTGTTTCTGTCTTTATTTGTTTCTCTCTCTCTTTTAATCAGTCAACATTTGGGGGCAGGTGGCGGCCAAGAACCTAGAGGAGTGGACTCAGAAGTTTCAAATCACCACGATTGGTCCCTGAGCAAGACCCCCGACCTTTGACCTCCATCAGCATGATGCGGCTCCACCAACGCATCCTAGAAATAGGATGGAAAAATGGAATTAATCCAATGAAATTAATGAAGAATGATTAGGTTAGATTTGATCATGTCTTCAACAGTTAAGACTCTAAGTTTGACTTTCTTTGGATTTTTTTTTCTTTTTTTTTTTTTTTTTTGACATTCTAGATGAGAAAAGTTCACATTCTGCTTTGGCTGAAATTCCAAATTGAATAGAGAAAAATTCTACAAATGAGTCCCGTTCCCAGGGCGAGAAGGAGCATTGCTCTCTGGCTCATGACCCGAGCAGCCAGTTTATTTGCCTCAAAGTTTGCACTGATTTTCTCATTTCACCTTTACCAAGACGAATTATAAGAGCAAGCAGCAAATTGGTGTTTTCCAGAGTTTTCCACGGTGTACCAAATACATTTTTTACAGTTACGGTTTCTGACATAAAAGCTGAAACCATCTAGTAGAATAACCCTTGAATGCATCTTCACCTTATGCAGATGATGTGGATTTCTCGGCTTCATCAGACCTTGACCCCCTCAGAACACTAATGGTTTGCAAATGATTGCGCACAGTTTTTGGTGGTATTTAACACCATAAAGCTCTGAGGGAAGGCTTCCTGCCAGAAATCTAGCTTTGCCTTTTGACCCAAGTTAACTTGGAGAACGAAAGTTGTATAGCCAATCTTGTATGTTTTGTGTGTGTGTGTGTGTGTGTGTGTGTGTGTGTGTGTGTGTGTGTGTGTGTGTGTGTGTGTGTTATGAGAGATACAGAGAAGATGCAAACGGACTGGTGAATCATTGGACAAAATGGCCTGTATTAATGGATATTATTCTGTATCAGATGCACTGTTCGACAAAGATTGGAGGTGAGCAAAAATACTGATTATTCACATTAATTTATCACTACTGCAGAAAATGATCAAAAAGTTACACCGAGGGTGCAGTTTGACAAAGGAGATATTACTTGTTCCTCCAACTGTTAGGATCAGTTAGGATTACTTAATTGCAAAGCTGCCAAAACCTAAAGAAAAAGAAAAGTAAAAAAAAAAATAATAATAACCTGACAACACCTTTAATCCCTCGACACCAGATCAAAAAACCTGCCAACACCTTCAATCCCTAAACACCAGATCAAACCAGTCACAGAATCCTGCGGGAAGAGGACCCGAGGATAGCTAAGATACAGTTGAGTTTTTGTTCACCTTGCTTTAAGCTCAATTAGAGAAAAACAACCCTTTTGAAACACATCTTGACTTCAGGACGGAGAAAGTTTAACTTCCATCGACTGATATTATGACATGTTAAAAGGGTTCAGCGCAGGAAAGATCCCCATCCAGTCATTGCGTGGTCTGGTATCCTGGCTCCTGCTGTGCTGCTGTCACTGTCTGTCTCTCCTTTGTTTCCACTTGTCAGCTCTTGGGAGGAATCAAAGGGAAACAGATTCGGGATGGAGGAGACAAGTGAAACTGAGTGCAGTCTGTCCAAGCTAAACATATCTCGGCGTCAGTCTCCGCCTCCCTTTCACTGTCAGATTTACTTTCTATCGCTGTCTCTCTTACTTTGTCTCCCCTTTGTGTCTCACACAGCCTAAAATTGAGCTCCAGCAAAAGTTTCTGTTGAAACAGGAGTCGGATAATGTCTGTTGGTTCAAACTTTGAACTGTGAAAACCATTCAGCAAGTCACATACTGTATGAAACAAATCATTCTGGTGAACCAGGTTGCAACTGGTCAGGGAGGTAATTTCACATGAGTAGGTTTTGAGATCACTGTTCTTCAATCCATAGATTGCATTGGATTACATTTTTACACACCTAATATATACGCCTATATATAATAAATGACTCATTAGTTCTTCACTTGCTAGTTTGAGAGCATAGTTTTAACCCATGCTGCACATCGAACAGAACCCTTCTGCTTGTTAACACAAAGGACTGAAAACACCTTTGTTCTGATAAAAAACAGCATTGTTTCTGGAAACAAACATGGTGAAAAGGTTGTTTCTGTTCCACCAGACTCCAGACTGAACTGCCATGTTCAGTCCCAAAGGTATGACCTTATAGGAACAAGCTCTGTCTTCCACTTTGCCTTGTGAATGCCAGGCATTTTCTTTCATGTGCTAAGCTTGCGTGTGATGCACTTACAAGACATTCACGTTCATCAATTATCGACAAATAGCTTTTATGAGAACACTTATCAAACAAGGGAGACAACCAGTCCACAAACCTGATATGCTCCAACTGTTTCCCTCCCCATGGAGGCAGCAAAAACCCAATCAATGTAATAAAAGAGATTAACAAAATACATGAAGTAAAACTGAGTGTTTTATTATCTCCCTTAAACCATGCTAGTCATGCAGGCTTCCACTGGTTGCACCAGATGAACTCATTAATGAGATCAGCAGGTTGTAAAAATGACAGCACACCCGGCTGCTGTAAAGCAGCAAGACAGGTTTATGTCATGACAAAGAACAGTGGTCAGCAATGTTTTTCTCTTAGTTTGTTCTACTGCAATTCAAAGTTTGGTCACCGATGAGAAACCTTTCCAGGGGTCCACTACAAAGACTAACTCAGTGTATTTGGTTTTGCTGAATAACCATTCCCGGAACACCCACCACAGCAGTTGTATATTCTGGAAGGGATTTGTAACCATAGCTGATCATAAGCCAAACCCTGTAAAAATGCTTGTAAGGATCCCAGGACTCAATACAAGTGAATGCTCTAGAGGACGTCAACAAGGAGTCTTCTGATTTGTATGTCTGTTTTCTGATGTGTCGAGTGCGTTATGATTGGCGTGACGGGATCTGTTACGGCCTGTCTCAGTGTGGGAAAAGAGGACATAGCATGAAAACCACGAGGAAATGGGCATTATGGAAATATATTTATTTTTATGATCAGTAGTTTACAATAAACACCAAAGAGTTAAGAGGAACAAGGTACAATCATCGATGAAAGATCGGCAAAGAAATCGGAAGTGATCAAATGAGAAAGGAGGCAGTTACAAACACCCTGTGTTCTCAGCGTTTTATTACAACTTCAAAGATGCAGCTCCACTCAGGTTTCTTCTTTGGCCAATGGCGTGTGAGTACGCCCATGGCAGCCTGTCAAATCCTCTACACAGCTCACAACAGTTCAACACGAAGCGAGGGGAGCCTGCCGAGGGCCGATCCCGAAACAGGAACCAGACATAACTGCGGTGATAAAGACTGCATCGTAATTTGCTGCATATTGGTTTGGCTCATAAAAGAGAACTTTAATAGCCGGGTGAGCACCAGAGGAGGATCACAAAGCGATTGGAAAAGGCGGTCTTGATTAAATAAACACACTTTTCATTATGTCAAGTGGATTGATTGATGTTGATGTTGGGGGAATGTTGGGTCCTGGTGGTCATGTGAAGAAATGCTGTTGCACAACAAATACACATCTTCTCTGCAACAGTACTGTCATGCAGCAGAGGCCTCTTGTACTTTGATATTGGATTTAACCGAATAAAATGATTTGAAGAATAGGATGAGCAAGAGTCTAAGTGACCTATTATCGCTACTTTGCTAACAGCGTATTTTTAGAAGTTTATAGTGTGTGTTATAATTCCATACATACATGTCACTGCAACCAAAAGGTGTAAATTTGTACCGTAAAGTCTTCCAGCATTGCATGCAGTCCTGCTGTTTTCACACAGTGTATTTGAAAGAGAGACAGCTGTTTGTTGTGAACGCTGCAGCAACACATCTAAAGTCAGGCTTTAATCCACAACTCAGCCTCTCAGTTGTTTCCTTCCTTTCATCCACACATCCGCTTTTCTCCCGCTCACATACTGACACCCACCACCAACAATGAGTCACCATCGGATGTAATTTCAACATCATGCTGTTGCTTTTTGGAACGTTGTTGTTTCACAAAGAGCCCCAGCAGAGTGTTTAACGGCTGAATTTCTGTTGATGACGGCTTTGTTAAGATGGGAGATTCAGTGAGAAGAAAGTTTGTGCAACCCAAATTGCACAGATCCATATAGAAGGAAGCGTGCACGCCAAGTGTGCGTTCATGTTTTCCTTCACTCCTCATGTCAAATGTCTCCTTGCCTTCAGCTTAATTTAGCAAACTTTATCAGCTTCAGCTGAAATCGCCTCAGGTTGTCTCTGTCTGCATGCAGCTTGTGTCTCCGTACTTCAGGTGTGTCCATCTGGGGCATTTGAGGCTGTGAAGATCAGTAAATTAAATATCAAGTGGTTGAAAATGACTTCTAAACAGACATCAGTTTGCAAGTAAGACTTGATTTGAAAATAAGAAATAGTGTGATTGTAAACAAGAAACTTTGCTGCTGACTGAATACATTTTTTTATGAACTGTAGCTTTAATACCAAGCATGTATAATTGAAGAAAAAGTGTTTAAAATTTCTTTCGGCATGAACAGGAAAGTATTTAATTCAAACAAAATCCCCTGAAAAAAATTCATTTTCACTCATTTAAGTTTCTGTGTCTGCTAGTTATAGCTCCCTTGGCTCTTGTTACAGTATATCTGCAGGATTTGTATCTGATGTCGGGTCTTCTTCTTTAATAATGTAGCTTTTTTTAAGTTATTCAGTAGACTTTACCTGCCTTATCCTGTGCTCTCGCTTATGGATCCTGTCTGTGAGCTACCTCTAACACTAAGCTTCAGTTTGAATTTCCTGCAAATTTTTTAGCAATGACCATTCACACAACATTTTAAATGCAACCTCCATCAGAGTGCAGTGTGAACGTGATCCGACCGATCGATACCAAGTCTCGCCTCCTCGGGGCGATGTTCATCGATGAGGGAAAGAAGAAGGCGATTTAGATAAAAGACAGCACAGCTTTCTCCATGTTGCTTCCTCCGGCACAGCTTTGTATACTATCCAGCAGTTGCTATCAGTTACCTACACCCCATCGTTCTGGACCCTTCAAAATAAAAGTTTTCTCTGTATTATTGCGAGAACTGTAGACAAGAGCCTTGTGAATGACTTCAAAATAAAGTAAATGTTAGCAGGGTCATTCACATTGACCAAAAACAGAGACGCACACAGGAGGCTGCTGGGTAACAAGGGGCAGTGAAGCAAAGACAAACCCACATCACACGAGAGGAGAGAAGGGTTTAAAGAGGGAACACACAGGTGCAGCACATGAGAGTGACGGGCACACGGGGAAAGACAGTCGGCGAATTGTTAACATGAGGGGGAGACACACGAGCAACAGACACACACACGACAGGCGCTGACACAGACAGGGAAACAGATATGATCCTGATACGTTATCTTGTAGTCAGGTTTCCATTTTTCCATTATCGAGAGGAGAATGCGCCATGAGGTGACGAAGTCAGAGAGTGTCTCTCTGCCACAAAACAAACAGCACATGTGTATATTAATGTCCACTTAATTCATCAACTCAAGAATAATTACAGTTTGTTTGTCTCCCCAAACATATCTTCAAACTTTTCTTGTATTGATACACAGACAAATTTACCCCCTCCAGGCAAAAATAAAAAAGTTTTTGCAAATAGTCTTGCCCTTTAAATTTCTAAGATGTTTTATTTTCACTGTTTTTGAAAATTTAGAAGAATTGGTGAATGGAAACCCTCTTAGTGATACACTCAGGAGTTAATATTCCATCTTTAAATACAAACAGTCAAGTTCTCGGGGCTTTACAGCTGTTTTATGTCACTTGCCTGCACAGCAGCATTGAGCGTCTGGCTTTTAGATGAATGAATTGTTCTAAGATGTGTGAGGGTAACATGTGTCTGAACAACATGTTTTTTTGGACCTGAGAGGTCATGACATCTTGATTCATCTTTTCCACTTCATGTCTCACTTTGTCACGGTTCTCTTCCCCGAAGCAAGTGTGCACGTGTACGTCTTTGACCATTTAGTCAATGGGGAAGCAAAGTGTGTGTGCAGCCTTGCCCGTGTCTGAGCGTTTCCACGTGTGTGATGCCTCTTTGAGTGTGTGGGTGTAAGTGAACATCTGGGCTTTAGAGGAAGCACAGTTACATTGATCCAAGATCACAAATGGTAGCTTCCTCTGCTGCTTAATGATTGTTTTGTGCAGCACTGTGTGGATGAAAGCATTTATAAGAGACAATCGATACGACAGAAGGGAAGTGTACCCTGCAGGGCATGTGATTTTCAAGCGACAGAATTGAGACGTCTTTCTCATTAATTACACTGCTGTAGCTGCTACAAACCTAAAGTTTATGTAATGTATAGAATTAGATATTGCCGCTGTATTCCACAGAATAAACCCTGCTCTTCCACCTGAGCCACATCCTGTCCTTATTTGAGATGGTGGTCACACTTTACGGTTGGTTTGATCCCTGATGCGGGGACAGTCTCTTCAAATCCTTTTTTTTCTGTGGTAACATAATAATAAACTTAGTGATCCCAGAGAACCTTGATGTCAAGCTATTCCTTCATCCCACTGAAGGGTCATTGTCTGTGGTTGGAGTTCTCAGCTGGAATACCCTTTGTCCACCTCCCCGTGGAGCAGCTGCAGCTCAATCGATTGGGAGGAAACATCAAATGAGTGCACAGGCCTCTTGTCAACAAGTAGAAAATCTTACACGTCATGAGAAAATGGTCTCTTGTAAAAGGGAATTCAGGTGAGAAGATGTGATGCTGACAGCTTAACAGGATGTAATAAATTCGGCAAATTGACCATTTTTTTTTTTTCTATTCTCTTCCATTTTTGTTTAAACAAATTGTGATCAGAGTCGTAAAGGTTTGAATCCCACTGCAAACAAGTCACCAATGTGGATTCCTGATTAAGACCCTTAACCCCATCAGCTCTCCAGTCCACTGCACGGTGGCTCTGCTCCTTCTGTTTGTCATGATGACTAATTATTAACAGCAAGGGTTAAAATTAGAGAAGGGATTTTCCCAAGAGGATTGATAAAGTATGGCTACTTCTTTCAAAATCTAAGACTGATGGACCTAGAAAAACAGTATTGAGCCAGCACTGAATTCAGCAGAGTTTGAAAACTGATTTTCAAGATATTCTTTAACAATTTTTTATGTATTTTATCATAAATGGTTATATTTAGCATATGCAAACATTTTGCAGTCAATTAGCTAATTAGCTACAGTCAGTGAAGGAAGATGCAACAGCATACAGCTTGATTCCTGAGCTTCAGGAGGTTCACGCACCGCAGTGCATGCTGTACATTCTGTCAGGTTGCAAACTTGATCGAAATCAATTTTATGAATTTGCTCAGTTGAGAAGATGTGTCATCTCTGGGCCAGTGCGCTGCCAGAGCAAATGATGTGTTGATGCTCCAGCATCTCTGCTCCTGCAGTTCAACTGGAAAACTAAAGCACCTTTGTTACTGACCTCTACGACTCCCTTGCTAGCATTGTCAATTCTTTGCAACACAATCTAAACAAGCATGACGCAGTGACGTTCACAAGCTCACAATCCAACTAACAGTTAAATTATGATCGAAAAAGTGGTAAATTAGTAGAAGTACTTTAAGAGTAGCAAGCAAAACAGCTGCTGCCATTAAAATCAGTCCCTCCAATGTGAAAAATAATGATAATTGACTGGCCTATCCAGATAGACTTTTTCAAAAAGCCTTGCCCACAGATGGAAGCTGTGTTGTTGATGAGCTCCAAGCAGCATCACTTACAGAGGAACCGTTTTGAAAGAAATGTGTTATTGCAACTGGTGATGGAGAAACAACTAGAAAAACAGCAACCTCAATAAAGGAGAAAACAGGAAGTGAAATCGAAAGACAGTAAAGCTCACGTTAACAGGCGCACATACAGTCATCACACTCATGAGGTCCATGTTCATTAAAGCAGATAATTTATTCGAATTTGAGTTCGATATTCTTTTTTGACTGCTTGTTAGAATACACAGATGTTCACATGTTTGGGAAATTGAAAAAAAAATGTTTTACACACACAGAGATGCGTTTGTATGATGTTTCTCGTCGATCTTTTAAATGTATTTCCTATTTCCAAATCTGACCAACCCTGACCTTATTCTAAATATAATGTCAGGTCTTAAACCACATTAGTATCTACTAAATACAGAATTGAGAATACATCTCGCAGTGGTCAGGGCTTTGGGCCAATGCCACACAGACATTACGGCAAATGATTCTGATTTCAATAAGATTAAAGATTATCAAAGTAATCTGAATTGAATCCTACACGTGAAGTGGTCTCAAGAAGGAATAACAACAAGGGGGAAAACTAAGATGTGACACATTTTGACTCATTATGTTCCACATACCTTGCATTGATATGAAATCATCCTCTCAAGACACACTGTCACCTCCTTTAACTGCTCCCCATCAAACAAACAATGAAACAATTATGTAAAACTTAACCCTAATCCAAAGCTGATCATTCAACATTAACAATTATGAGGACTCCTAACAAGGATGGCAGGTCATCTCATTGTGTTTTCCTCTGAGGTTCTTCGTGCTTTTCCAAGTCCACTGAAGAACCATCAAACCTCCAAGCATCATCCTGCATTGATTTACAGACCAAAAGGCAGATGTGAGACATCCAGAGTTCTGGACACAAACCATGGAGACGCTGTTCAAGACAGTGAAGTAATGGAAGAAACCTGAATATGTGACTCTGATTTAGGCTCATCTGAACATCTGGCTTGACCTTGACCTGGCCCTGACCTTCAACATGGGGCATACAAGTGTGGAACATGAACTTCAGGGTTGAGTCAAAAGAAGAGCAGACAAAAAAAACCAGATGAAAGTAAAGCTTTGGGAGAAATGTTGATTCGGAGCCTGCAGGATCTGGTGTGTTTTTATTTATGGAAAGTGTTAACCAGTGATTACCAGTGATCACAGCTCAGGTGTTACATTAAAAAAAAACAAAAAAAAACAAGTAAGTAAGCATGCAAACTGGCAGTGTAAAGCTATTAAAAGCAGCATATGTGCAGACATCTTATTTTACACATTATGAAACCTCTGTGAAATGTGCAACTAGCTGGAAATGCACACACACACACACACACACACACACACACACACACACACACACACACTTAATGCTACACTACACAATGTTCTAGTGACAGAAAGGGACATTTGAGAGGCTACTGGAAGTCATGTTGTCATCGCTGATACATCACATGGATCACTGCGTTCCAGTGTGTGTGTGCATGCGTGTATGTGCTCACAAGTAGGTGCAGTTCACACATTAAAATTTACAAGGAATATAAAGTCAACTTGCAATTAATAAATATATCGCCACATTCAAGGTTAAGAAGTGGTCAACCGTAAAATGATTTAACCACGCAGTCCCACACTAACACACAGTCTAAAATACTTTCATGCAGTTAGAAAAGAACAATGGTGACACAGGTGTCTATTTAGCTCTTGATCTGGGGTGATCAGTTGTACTCAGATGCCTCTCTGCCTCGCACCACCAGGCTGAAGCTGCATTAGGTTTCTTTTTCCCTTCAGCTTTTCATAAACTCTGCTGTCCTGCCTCTAAATGTTCATGTATTCTTTTTTTAATGGTGCTGGTGAAAGCCTTATGATGATATGAAGGTACTGGAAGTAGTATTTCATTAAATCATGTAGTGAGAGTGCACGCATTCACCTGTAAAACACAAAACATTTTTAAAAAGTGAGCATTTTCATAGTTCTGCACTCTACGCCTCTGTCTGCTGTGACTCCCTGCAGCTTTGAAGGAATTACATGTCAATGAACAATTTTTAACTTCATTTTTTGATTTACCTACGCAACAGATAATCTTTCAAGTTGACTTTCATCTTTCGTTGAGATGTGCCTCAAAGAACAATGATTCACAGGATTTTTCACTTAGTTGAAGCGACACAGTTTGGAAGTTTTTGGTCATGAAGCCATTAAATTTAATGTGAGCTGAAAAAAAATATGAATACAAAACAGATATCTCATCATGCAGACAAAATCCCTCGAATGTACAGCATAGGCTTTTCCAAAAACAGTGGGTTGCAGTGGGAGCACTCTTGTGCTCAGGATGAAAAATTACCCACATACATTTTAGACTGGATAAAAACCAGACATCAGTGTGATAACTAACTTCAGCCCACCACCTACAGAGAAATATATTCCACTGTTATTTTAATTTTCTTTTTGTGTCTTTTTTTTATTAGTTTTGCACAAAAACCCAAACAATTTCCATAAATTTCTAAAAACTCACGTAGCACAAACTTCTGAATAAATGTATAGGAGAGTGCAGCTGTGGGTGGTTTAATGCTTTACATCAGATGAATCATAGAGTTTTGCCCCAGTTTTATGAAATCCAGCAGCATTCACTCTGAATGTGCTCTGAGGTTTAAACACCTGTCCTGGTTTGTGATCTTAAAGCACGTGTTTTTATCCAGATGTTTCAGGGTTGCCTGGTATACCGTAATTCAAATAACTTCTGCTTAAAAACCAGTATTTCAAAATCTGGGAAGCCAACTCGTCAAACTAGTACTAAAGTTATTTAACTCGATAGAACAGAAGTTGTCCTTGTGAAGTATGACCTGCTACTCATCTGATATTTTGGGGAAGTTCATGGGACTGTGTGATTTAGTAACTGAACTCTAGATATTTACCTTTAGCTTTAAGGTTTTAAGCATGTATTGCATGTAGTGTGTGGATGTCTGATCTTCCAAAAACAGAGAAACTTCCAGCCTCATTTTGGATGAATGGATGGATGGATGGATGGATGGATGGATGACCTTTGGGTCAGTCTTCAGTGTTCTTGCGTTGACACAAGACTTTAAAACCAACCATAAAGTCACATGACATAAATGGCTTCAGAGAGACATAAGCACAATTTTGATTTATTTTCTAAACTGCAAGTTCACAACTCAGTTCCAGATATAAAAATAGATTTTCTGCCGCCAGTACCAGGTCCACGCTGTGCTGCTGTCTGATATATCCTACATGACGCAGATTAGGTTACTTTTTGCTCGATAAAAGCTAAGATATCCATTCTAAACACGAGGCTGCTGCAAATAATTCCCAACTGGATTATGGTTGAAATGTCTTGCTTTGGCCTAAGAATGAGTCAGCGTAATGCTAAACACTGCGATTGATTTATACGACTGAATCTTTCTCCAGTTATTATTTTCTTGCACTGGACCAGGTTGAACTCCGTTCTCTCTTGTTCTGCTTGGGGAGTCTGCAACCTCGTTGACTTTGATTTATGATGTTCACCATCTGTAAGGCTAAGCCACATGCTAACATGGAGAGGGGCTTATGGAAATAAATAGAGATAATATACGGAAAACAACAAAAAAAAAAAAAAGTGAGTTAAGACACAACACACACACACACACACACACACACACACACACACACACACACACACACACACACGTTCAATCAATGCCCAAGCTGCCTGCAGCTGCAGATTTATCACTGTGTTTAAAAAGTCTATTAAAAGGCAATTATAACCAAACACATAGCAGCTGATCGTTTTTGCAGTACTATACATTAACATTGCATTAGTGGAAGGGGAAAGCACCCAGTGAATCATTTTAGATTATAAACGGGAGCGCAATTAGCAAAGATTAGAAAAATAAAATGACAATTTCTTCATTTTCAACAGTTCCAGTTTATCTTCCAATTTCGTGTGATTGTTGGAATCTTTCCGTTTTTGTTGAAGGATTGAAGACAGGAAATGTTAAACCTTTCTTTAAACCTCGAAAGATTTGAGAACTAGATTGAACTACTTGGGATTTTTTGTTTTGAGTAAATCCTGCAATATAACAAGGTCAGAACACTTTCATTTTGCAAAAGTAAATAACTGGACATACACGCTAAAGGCAGTATTTTGATGTGCACTGAAAACAAATAAAGAATGTATAATACTGCATCAAAACAAGTGAAGATGTCACTAAAAATTATGTCACCTGGAAACTCAATATTTTGGCCTCATTATGCGCAAATATTGCAATGATTCAATCATACTTGGATACAAATCTAATATTTTTGACATTTCTATACTTGTGGTTGTCCGGCTATCGAGCTCTACCTGAACCTTGCAAGAAAATCAACAAGCTGATCAACTCAGTGTCCTCCTGTCACAAATTGTAATAATACACAGTCTGACATTTATTAAGGGGTGTTTTCTATTTTTTCAAAAAATAGTAGGCTCGCTCAAAATTCATTTCAAGTGAAAGCATTTGTACCATTGAGGTCGATATTCAAAGAGGAGCAAGAGTAACAATGTGGATAAAATGAGCGGGGATAAATGAGATAAAGTGCAAGTCTGTTGAAGGATGAGAAAGCCTGATCTGAAGAGCTGCAGATTGAGTCTGTCAGTCAACCTCCTCCTAATGCCTGCACTGCAGGGTTCTCTGGTAGAATCACCACGTCTGACAGTAATTAAAAAAATCCATTTTTACTGAACTGGTAGTTTTTGTGCAACCATCAAGGAAGGAGGATGGATGGATGGATGAAATAATGGCCATATATGATCTGTGATATCTTGACTGTGTACAACAAGACTGGGTTGTTTTTTCTTCTGTTCGCTTGTTTTTTTCCCTTTGACTCATTGTGACACTGGGATTCGGAGGCTGGATCCCGCCTAAACCAGGGAGGTGGCGAGTTCCAGCTGTTCCAGAACGTGATCATTACATCTCCTCTCAGTTCTTCATCTTCACCTGTGAAACTCTGAATATGACTTTGTAACCGATGAACATTGACTAGACTTTGACTGAAACTGTTCTAGGAATAACAATTACAGCAACTGGACTAAAAGACATTCGACTGCATCAGACTGCAAGGAACTTAAAGAAACTTTCTTGAACTTTGCTGAACTATATTGAAGAATCCTTTCAAATGAAAGAGAACAGAAGAACAATCAGGAAACATTGATTTGTGGGCCTGTATTTTTCTTTTCAACAGAGATGCCTGCTGTTAAGTTTCCTTTTTTGGGGGGTGTTTTTCGTGGTTCGTTCATACACTTTTTGCCTTCTAACCTCATCTCCCGACTCTTTTTCGCGTACCACCTGCCTACCTCAAACACAGACACTGACCCGTCCGTCTGTCAGTCTTCAAAATTAATTGAACTCATTGGTGTACATTGCATGTTTCTTTGACTAACTGGTTACATTTGCTTTGTTACATTACACTATTTCCAGAGAGTTCTGCGTCCTGTAAGTGAGAGCTCAGTGTGAAGCCGCTGACTGCCACACAGCAGTCTGTTGGGGAAATATAAATGCAGATTTGCTTACTAAACTGTCCTCTAAAGCACACAGAGCTCAGTGCCCAGGGGACCGATGCAAAGATGGTATTTTGGAGGAGAGAAGATGAATTCAGTGACCCTGGTCTTCTTGCCTCAGCCTCCATTCTGTTAGAATGTTTACGCTGACCCAAATCCATACAAACAACTAAATGGATGTGTTAGGGCGATGAATATGTTGTGAATATAGATGGTTGTGAAAGCTGCTGCCGAAGGCCCTTTCTGAGATATTACTGTGCTTCTTTTATTACTGGCTTTTGGAAAATTTGCTCAACACACAGAAAAGCTGAATTTTACGACCAGTGTAGCAGAGTAGCATTGATTGTCCATAAAAAGACAGGCTCCAAATGAAGGCGCCGCTTTGTATCTCGACAAACAGAAAGTGCACCAGCACCCCTCATTTCACGCGCTTCTGTTCTCCCAGCACCTTCGATTACACATCCGACACCTAATGTAGCAAAATCCAAGATAACCTCGTCGTCATTAAAATGTAATTTTGAATAATCGGTGTATTTGCATGTGTTCATGTATTTTAAAAAAGCTGGTAAAACTCAATTCCGTTTATATTTCCACATTAAAGGGATTCACAGAATGTGGTACAGCGTGTTGTACACTGCTGAGAACATTATTTTCTGTGAACAGCGGATCCCCAAGGAGAGAAATCTCACATGTAATAGGCAGCAAAATGGATTTATCCTGTCTCTTTTGGGGTTTTGTTGTTTTTTTTTTTTTTTTTTCTAAAGCAATCACGTCAAATTTATTGCTGTTAACATGCTAGAAACCTTGCGTCGAGTCTGCTCAATATAATATGTCTCAGTAACTTCCCTGGCATGAATAAACGGATAGTTAGAGAAATGATATGAGATGACTCGTCTGTCTTGTTTTTCCAGACATTTTTGTTGGTTCGGAAACAAGCAATGAGAAAAAGGTTGCGTCTCAGCCGCCTTTAATATCTTCTTGGTATAAATAGAAGCTTACATCTGCATCAGTCATTCTGAGAATGAGATGTCTAGATTTCTGTTTTGTGAACAGATCTTCCAAGGATACCAGCAGTTGCATCGCAGCTGAATCGGTTTGTTTCCTCACAAATCATTGAATAACGACCTTGATAAGTCTGCTGAAGAACCAAACCAATGGATAGCTGGATAAATGAGTGCAAACAGTGACCATGTCTGTAAGCTGAAAGCTGTTTGAAATTCTGTTTCTTCTTGATGTCTTGAAAATACGGCCGGCTGCAACCAAATTATTTGAAGAAAATGAAAAAATAAAATGTTTAACGACTAAAAGGGGAAAAGAAATGTGTAAAGTCGTACGCCTACATGCTGTGCAACACCGTATCATTACTTTATGTGTTTGTTCCATGCTCTGATTTCACGGAGGCATCTTGAAATACCAAATATTCACTTTTGGTGCTTTCAGATTCTGAATCTTAGTCCAAAACTCTTCTCATTAAGCATGGTGATCGGTGAAAGACACAGTGGAAAATACTTCTTGGCAATGGAAAAAAAAAGAAGGAGGAAAAAAAAACATTCTTTTGTGAGCATGATCTTCAGAAAAACTCAAAAAAAACCAAAGACAAAGCTCCTGGCCACAAATATGGAAATAGCCTCATTTGAGTGGCTGAGTGCTGACAGCCTGTCTGAAACCGACACCACATTCAATGATTTGTGGTTGGTGTTTTCTGTCTTCAATTTGTAAGATGTTCTACATCATTCAGTTGCTGTTTGTGGTTACTTTGCATCCATTTTAGCATTTTTTTCAACAATTTTGTTCACATTATGTGCCATTTCAGGGTATTTTGTACCTCAAACCTCTCTGATTTTTTTTTTCCAGGGCCTTGTTTCCCTGCGTTGGAGGAAGAAAGAGTGTGAAACTTGTATCCCTCCAGCAGAGTTCACAGCTCACCAGCTGTCAGATCACCATTGTGGTTCCACTGCCAATAGCTAAACAGCAAACATCTTGATGGTGTTTTGATTGAGTAGAAGAAATTCACTTTTACAGACTCCAGTTAAAAAAAAGCGCCACACAACTTTGTCGTGAACCACATTGAGGTTTGTCACCCTCTAGAACTTATACAATTTAAAAAAAAAAATTGCAGGCCTACACACAGGTTTTCTGTATCTTTCATCAGTGTGCAGCAGTACTGATGAAAGTCCTGTTTGTACTTTTTCTTTTTCCAAACAAACTGAATGTACCAGATGTTGTTTGAGTGGATGTTGCGTCCTCACTTTGTCCCTCTGTGTCCCTCTCTCCGCCGAAGGAATACGCACAAGCTTTGGGACAATCGGCGGTTAATTATGAACACCCACAGAGGGTAACTTATCATGTTCGTAGCACTTTTCAAATTAACCGTGGCGCAAACTCCAATTACCTTCTATGTAGGGGAGCAGCAGCAAGACAGCAACATGCAAATGAAATCAATTACTTTCAGTTACTTCTGGTGAAATGAATTGTTGTCATAACTTCTTGTCCATTAGGCTGTGTTTGCTGTATTTAAATGTCGCCGATGCAACGCGGGAGCGACTCTTCATTTCATAACAGCCAAGAATCACCGACTCAATTCACAACATGTTTTTTACAACAACAAGTACTTTCCCTGTTTCAGTATGTGCCTTGTGTTTACAGGGCGACTTGAGCATTTATCTTTAATATATAGTTTCTTTATTGTTATTCTTTTTTTTAACTTTCGAATTGATGGTTTTTATGTGAAATAGTAACAACGAACTACGTACTTGAGCTGAAAGTCAATATTTATGATGACCTGCAGTAAATAAAATAATGTGAACACGATTATGGCAAATTCCATTTGAAACATTGAAACCATGATAGAAAACACAATCAAGGACGGTCAGTGTATTTTCTGAACAGAACGCCGTTGAAACGATCACGCTTCAATGACGCTGCTTCAAACTACAATACACAG
This sequence comes from Salarias fasciatus, assembly GCF_902148845.1. NCBI lineage: Eukaryota > Metazoa > Chordata > Actinopteri > Blenniiformes > Blenniidae > Salarias > Salarias fasciatus. The sequence continues at coordinate 16,476,833 of NC_043763.1, forward strand.
TGTGATGAATTAGGATCAATACATATTGCATTGCTGATCAATGGTGGGCGTCAAGCTGTTTTATGTTTCTCACAGGCAGCTACAATCTTTGAATTGCTACGCTTTTTCCTGATTAAATGAAAAAATACATCAGAGAATCTGTCACACGCTTTGACGTTAATTTTCGGAAATTAGGTTTCAAAGATGATGATTTTTGATTAATTGTTGCATCGTTTACATGTAAGTGAAAAGCCCAAATGCATTGAAATATCACTATTTCCACTCATTTTTCGTTGTCGTGTAAAGTTAAACTTTAGCTAATATAAATAGATAAGACAAAGAAATCTGAAGTATGACACAAACAGCGTGACTGATCAGCAATAGCCTTTTGTAAACAGGAGAAGCCAAATGAGAACAAAGTCAAGGTAGTTTCTGTGAAGGAAACAATGATTATTTGTGGAGAGCCATCAGATACTGTGATTTATTCCTGTCTTATCATAATCAACCAGCATCAGAGAAATCCCAAGAGGAGTCAAGATGGTTACTTTAAAAAGGAACATTGATTTGGTGTGGTCAGTCTGTTCAGTCATTATGTGCTGCGGTTTTTAATCTGGCTCATCTCTCCATCCAGTTAAGAGGAGTTAAAGGCCAACAGGAGTCATAAGTTATCTTCAAGCAATGATTACCGATGATTACTGGCTTTTCTACACAAATGCAGCAGAGCCTGGTAGGTGATATTTATCAGCTATTTTTAATTAGGTCCAGGCAACTGCCAATACAAGCCAAGATGATTCACTTGAAGGAAACAGTAATTATATATTGTCGGCCGTTTACCAGTCAAATGCCTGAAGTTTCCTAAGATATGTTGCTTTATCTGTTGCAGTCGAGCATCAAAGCAGGAACCGGTCAGTTACCCGTCACTCCTGATCAGGATCAGTCAAAATCTAACAAGCCTGAGAAAGAGGTTAACTTTCAAACTAGTGCACTGAAACAGTGAAGAGTCATGCTCCCTTTAAACACAAACAGAACTTGGTTGAAGTAAATTTACTTCAAAAACAAGCAATTATTTTAAAGAATATGTTGCAGAAAATTATCTCAAACAACCAGAAAGTTCAAAGAATATTAATCATTTTTGGAGGTTTTCCGTTCATCATGGCTTCATAAGAGTAACTGTCAATTATGTAATTGAAAAAAAAAAAAAAAAAAAAAAAAGTGAAGTCAGATGCAAAGACCAGAATCACCGACGCAGAAAGGAACCATGACATTCATGAGCAGGTACTTCTTCACCAACAGGACACAGCAGAGTTAAACTTGTCCTCTGAGACACCGAATCATTAAATGCATTAATGAAGAAAGGAAAAGAAAAAAAAAACTACTGACCTATAATGCAAAGCAGATCTCAGTCTCTTATCGCCTTGTTCTCTTTGATCAAAGTCAGCTGATCCACCCAGCTGTCTTTCTTATGGTGCTCTGTGGTATTAGGCTAGATATTTATCATTAGTCTCTGAAGCCTGTACTTGACACAAGGTAAGATAAGAAGAGAGGGAAGGGCGGGGGTGTGCAGGAGCACAGGATTAAAAGACAAGAGGAGACAATGATGAGTACAGCAGTGGTAGACATCTCTCACATCACACGTTCACCTGCAGTCTGGATGACTGGCTGATAATTGGAAAGCCTGTGCAGACATGCAACGAAAGAACCCAGGATGCACTGAGGGTTGCAGGGATTTAATGTTTCACCAATTTTGACAAATCGCAGACAGATCAGATGAATATCGCGACAGTGGGAGAAAATATTACTGTTGAGAATAAAGCAAAGGGACATGGTTGGAATCTAGTGGTGTGGGGGATGAACTGATGATGAGGCCAACTCCCCCTGAGCCTGGAGAATCGGGCAGCTGTATCGCTGAAAGCTATTCTGAAAGCAGAAAGCTAAATTTTCACCTTTAACAAAGTTGAGGATCCCTTGCTGTTTTGATTGATTATTATTGTAAAACTTTATAATGACAAATACAAATCATTTAAGCAGATCAGCAGTAATGTTTGCCTTTTGCAAATGAAATATTAAATTGAAAGATGTCTGTTTCAGATCAATTCAGTAATGCTCTCACATGATTTCATTTCACTTTTGCCACAAATGACAGCTGTATTTTTTTTAATCAGCTATTGAAGCAATGAGAATTACATCCAGCGCTGTTCAGCTGTGAGGCCTGCATTCTGAGAAAGAGAGAAATGCTAAAAGATGAGCAGAAGTGGGATCGACTGAGTAGGTGAACTGATGCTAACTGCAGGTGAGAAGATGTAATGGAAAGGGCGACGGTAAAAAGCTCGCCTCTAATGGCGGGAAACTTCTGACTTAACAGCTGGCAACAAAGTGTAGTCAAGATGGGAACGGAGAAGGTGAGGAGGGAAGAGGAGAGTAAGACGAACGAGGAGGGAGTGAGGAATATGCAGAGATGAAAGAAGACGCTTGTATTTATGAACGCGCTGCAGAATATCTTATCAAGAAGAGCGAGGGTGTTAAAAAGTAACAAACGGAGTAACAAGGTGAGAAAGACGAGGTGACGGCGAGGGACAAAGACGGAGAGAGAGGAAGGAGCGAAAAAAATAGGTGGGGGCGAACACAGATGGCGAAGATTATCAGGTGATGATGGAGAAATTGTTGAGGAGTGGAGAAAAGGAGGCGGGGGTATATGTGTGAGGATTAATGGAAGATGACTGAAGTAGGAGAGGAGAAGATGGAGGGCATACAGGAAGATGCGAAGGAGGGATGAGGAGGAAATTTGGCAAGCGGAAAGAAAAAGAGGTGGAGGACAAGATGGAAAAGAATGGAGAGAAACCGCAAGCTGATTTCCAACTGATGAATCCTGTCTATAGCTCTGACACACACTCTCACACACACACACACACACACACACACATACACACACACACACTAAAGGGAGGCGTAGTGGGGTGGAGAAGGGAATTAAGTGAAGCTGTTTGTACCCAGAGGGCCACATTTTATCTTCTACGGTACATCAGCTCACACACAACAGCCCACAGGGGATGACATGTCTGTGAGTGTGTGTGTCTGTGAGTGTGTGTGTGTCCCTCATAGCTGCACCGCACCAAACACAACTGGCTCGATGACACACAAGCCCTCTTTTCAGCTGATGCCTCACTATCCTGATCAACCTTTTACTGTTCACTCATTGAAACACTTGGGAGGTGAACATTCTGACCCAGATGTGCTGCGAAGGACTGTTGAAGAATTTGCTGGATTTCTTTTTCTTTCTTCTGTTTTTTTCTAGTTTTGTGAATTTTCAAGGTCTTTGAAAATTATGTCGTTAGCATGCCAGGCCACAAAATGGCACTGTTTGTTGTTTATGTAATGAAACCACACACACATACACACAGAAAACAATATGCTATAAAAATCAATCATGGACGTTCATGTGGACAGACGAGGTTAGATTGCTATCACAGGTGACTCTTAACTATAAAAGTATGAAGGACCAGCAGAATGTGGACTGGGGGTCATGACACTCTGGAGGCCGCCATTGTTTTTACTGTCCATGTACCTGAGCAACAGAATGATTTACCATGGTGGTCGAGCGTATGTACGATCGCAGCGCTTCCTCCCAGGATTCCAGACGGAGCCCTCGTGTTTTGGAAAAGCTCCATTTTGGGAGCCATTTTCAAAAAGTTGTATTTTCAGTATTTTTTTTTTCCAGTATTGGTCATGGTCCTTGTTTTTTTAAGAGAAACCCATGCGCTGGTGTATGAGACTCTTTCTGCGTGTTCATTTTATGCAAGCGGCCATTTTTACCGGCGTGTTGCCCTGTGATTGTGAAAGCTCCCAATTATAGTGAGATAAATGGTGAACTTTCCATCATGTATGACTTAAATGGAGGGAAGTTCTTACAGTAGTTGTATCGCTGCACGCACACGCCGCTCTGCCAAGACAGTAAACCTGCTGTCATCAGTCTCCATTAGGAGCTGTGATTTCCAGACACATAACCAATGGTTCTGCCGCCGCGCACGGCTGTGCGTGCGCCGGGGAAATCCTGATCCTTGGCCCAAGGGCCTGACAGACGTGCTAAATGGTTTGCTGCCTGCATTGTGTCACACATTTGCTGCAGGGGGCAAGGACCTCCACCCACACACTGTATATCTGGATACTCTCGGGGTGAACATCTCACCGCTTGAGAGAGATCATTTATTTCCATTTAATGTCCAGTTTGATGCTTCTTTCTCCCTCTGTGATTGGCTACACTGTGCCATTATTAAGAAAATGTAAGAGATGTATGGTCACAAGTCATATGAGACTTTTACAGATATCTTGCAGATAGATATATTGCATAACTTGTTTTGCAACCACAGCAGTGTTTAAAATTAAATGAAAAATCCAGAAATGAAAGGAATTGACAGCAGAATGAAAAAATTAATAAAAGTGAATTTGCTTCCATTGAATGTAAATATACAGAATATCTAAAAGATGACTTTTACATGTGTGTGGCTCAAACTGAGAAAAAAAAAAGAGTTAATAAAGAGGTGTTCCCACTGCAACTTCAGTCTTTTATTGTGCTAACACATACAGAGGTTAGTGAATGGTTAATGAAGGCAGAGGAAATATTTGAGCCCTTTGCGTCCCGTGGAGAGTAAAAGAAGAGTGGCAGTTTGGAGAAGAGCTGCACAAAAAGGAGAAAATCCTCAATAAGCGAAACAGGCTCGGTAAGCCAGCGGAAGATTCAGACACAGATAGTGTGGGTTTACAGAAAAGGAGCTCAGTTATACACAGATTAAATTTGATTCACAGAGGATCCTTCCCTACCTCTCAGACTTCTCCTGAACCGTTTGAAAACTTCCTGAGGGATTCTTAACAGAGCCTCATCAGACTCCAGAGAGTCAGGGGCCCAAATGAAAGGAACTTCTAAGATAAGGTAAGAGGCTGGAGAAAGGCCTTAGCTCTGGATTAAATCTGCTTTTTCTTCCTTTTATTGCGTTAACACGATTCCAGTAATTGGCTGTTAAACCTGTGACTGGTCATGATGGACAAAAATAGAAAAAAACTGCATTTCAGTATTTCTCATTCACTGAGGGATTAAGCAGGAATATAACAAGAGTAGCACTTTTTTAATGTCTCACTTTAGATGATTTCTTTGGTGTACAGTATTTGTTGCATGTGTCTGATGCGCCCTTTACTCAACATTTTCAAATGAAAAGTACCATTACATTTATGTGACAACTCAGAGTCACTGGAAACACAACTTTTTTTAAAACAGCTGGTGGAACTTTTCAAATATGTCTTGATAGAAACTGGAAAATACAACCTTTTGAAAATGCTCCGGCTTCATGGAAATAAGGAAAAATGTTTGCTCGGTGTCCTTGGGTGTCAATAAAGGTGCCTTCAAATAAAATGTAATATTATTAGACACGGTGCTCTACGCATACACACTATGGCCACAGTAAATCATCATCATTTGTCCATAATCTGCACACATATGTGTATGGTTTCATCATAAATACAACCAAAAGCGCCAACTTGTGGCCTGGCATACTAACTACATTGTTATCTGTCACTTTCCATGTAGATATTGTTCTCAAAATGTTGCGTTGTAAATCCAAAACCTTTCTGAAATGAAAACGATGCATTTTCACTTGAAACGTTGTTGTGTAAACAGGGACTTGAAACAGAGGTGTTCTCGAGAGCTCACTGAATTCTGGGTTATGACATTACTTGTATATGAAAATGCCTTTTATGTTTAATTTTTCAGTGGTCATGACATTTCTGCCCTTGATGTCGTTCTGAGCTCAACTTGAAAGCCAAAAACACTCACTCTGAAGTGCACTCATATTTTAGGCTGGTCAGGAGCTACTTTTAGCCTGAGGATGTTTTTGAGTGTTGCTTTGAAAAGCTGCAGATGTCCATCCCCTCAGGGACGGCGACAGGGCTTCGCTGTCATTTTCAGGCGGGCACGGGGACGTGCGCTATCTGAAAGGACTAAAGCCGGCTCACTTTTTCTTCCTCTGCCATGACAATGCATTTATATGATCTACAGCGACCGGTACGTAAGCAGTAGATTTCATTTCTAACACAAACATTTCCTCTGTTGCCAGGTCTTCTGGTGAAATGAGGCTCTCTTTCCAATGATTTATTCATGGAGACCACATGGTGTTTTCAGTTCTAAATCACGCTCAGTTCAAAGGATTAATAGCACAAAAACATATGGAGGAATTTAACCTGCCCAGTATATCGGCACATCAGAGTCAAAACAAGTTTCCTTTTTTCCTGCTGAACAAATTAATTATTTCTTGCAAGACGAGCAGAAACTTTATTGACTCTTGACTGTTTGAAAAATATGCTTCATTTGTGAGGTGGCTGCTTCCAAGATGAAAATGTTTATTTCATTGCTTTACAAACCACGTTTCAAAATGACACTCTGCATTGTATGTCGACGGCGATGTAATGAATTTTTGAAGGCCACAATCTCAACAGTAAAGTCATTACAGTACAGCCACTGCAAGCTACGCTGAGATCCAGTAAAGATCCACACAGCTCATTATTTTTTATGTTTTTTTTTTTTTGTTGTTTGTTTTTTTTAAAAGGTTCAAGATCAAGATGTAATTGATCCTGATACTTTTAGGAAATTGTGGTTTTAAACGTGCTTATCTTGGTAGTCATAATAGCCCTTTGAAAAGAAAATCTACTTTCATAAACAAATGTTTAATATTTCATTACTCATCCAAAACTATTTCATTGACGAATTCTGCTCGGTGCTGTTAGTTTAAAACCGCTGCCTTTCTCAGCCAATAATCCAGCGTGTTACGTGGCCGACCTCCATCAACACCTATTTGTGAAAATGTGACTCATAGGGTTAGCGTCGGTTACACTACAGGAAACAATCAGGATGTCGTGTTAGTGCTTTGGGTAGTCGTTTCTCAGCAATGATGGTTCAAATGTGCACAGAATATTAAGAGAGCATAAGAGGCACTCGTAATAACAGTCCTGTAACTCTTCCAAGCTTGAGCTTTGAATATTTCTTTAGGGCTTGAAAGGCTATGTCACACCGCAGTGCATTTTGGGCCGCAGCGGCGTCTTGCAGTGTTTAAATCTCGGGCTTCTGACAAGCACAGGTTTCGACTCTTATTTAGATAAAAGATAACAGAAATTTGAATTTACCAGTCGTATTCATATTTTCAATAGATGAAACTGTGTCGGTAATGGATGAGTCAACATTTTGCGGATTGGAAGAACAAGAACAAAGATTATTGTTTGAAGATTACCATTTAAAATTTAAGAAGTTAGCAAGACTGTAACCTGCAGCGACTCCAAATTTTATGAGGATAGCCTGAGATGGAAAAGTCTTGTGAGACACACACACAGTCCTAACAAATTATAAAACAATGATTTTTTTTTTATTATTATTTTGGTCCGTAGCATGCACAGCCCCCTCACCACACATGAGCAACACTGAAACCAAGATTCATGGCCAATTTCACAGTATCTGGCTGTCATAGATGAGGAGGGCCCGTTCGTGCTCGAATGGTAAATATCAGAGGAAATTAGTTGTCAAGCCACGACAGTCTGGCCATCTGTCCCCCTCAGCACAAATAATTCCAATAATACGGGACAGAATGAGAAGTGTTGCTAATGGGAGCGGAGAAAACTGGACAAAAATTGTGACTTTTGAAATCTGAAAAGCAAACGTATGCGCGACATGCACGAAAGCGGAGAAATGACCATCGCAACTAAACCAAAAGCACAATCTTCCATTTCTGTACAATGTTGTTCCAGACCAGGAAATTGAACTTCAAAAGACAGCTTGATGGGAAAAACATTGATTTTTGCAAAAAAAAAAAAAAAACAATAGAAGAAAAAGAAAAGCAGTTTATGGCTGGAATTACCTTCTGTATGGAGTTTGTAAATGCTTCCCCTCAACAATAATGAGAGCTGTAAAGATAAGAGATGCTCCAATTTACCTTTATGCTTCGGAGACATGGCTTAAATGCTGTTTGTGAACAGAGGTGCAGGATGCAAAGTGTTGGAGCTCCACTGAAAGAAACAGTTGTTTGAACACATATTGTCACATGTGGCTTTAGGACACTGTTAGCAGCCGGCTTAGGTCTCATTTGCTCGATTAGTATTCAACACTGACAGCGGCTATTAAAACTTTTATTAGAAAGTGATGCAAGGAAGGCTAAAACTAGAAAAAATGAAAAGGTACAAGAGTCTATTAAAAAACCTTAAGGTTCTAAAACACATTTACGACCAAATGAATTCAGTCATGATAAATCAGTTTAAATATGATATCTGTGTGGCTGTATCCCACACACTTACATGTTGTTTTTTTAGGAATCTCTACATCTGACTAAAATCATCTTAGACATCAACGATAACAAGTGAAACTTTGACCACGAGGAAAGTAGAATCATTTCTGACATGTTCAAACTCTTGGATGGAATAATTAATCAAGTCACGATATAAAGCAGCAAAAAATGTCTTTCCACATGAAATAACAACTGGCTTTGAGCCGCGTCTCTTTGCTGTATTCCAGTGGAAACACATCAGAGCCGCAGCACACGAGCATACGGGCCCGGTGCCAGGATGAACATGCAACAGCAACCGAAATATTACACAATCAACTTATTCAAAGTAAGTTTTTGACTTTTTTTTCATAAATTTCTAGTTTTTTGTTGTAAAAGAAAGTAACCTTTGCGGCTTCACTGAAACTATGATGTGAATGAGTACGAACAAGCAGAGCTCATGTTCCAACTTGAGGTATGACTTCTTCTCACAGACTCTGCAAAACAAAATGAAAATCCCCTCAAACCGCGTCTCATTGTCCTTTTATCCCCAGCGCTCAGGCAGGGCTGTGCTGCCGGCTCACAGGTGATCTCAATCTGCCGTCAGCTGGAGCTGAGGAAAACCCAACATCTTCTAGCCCAATCGAAACATTCCTGCAACATTCAATGTTTTTCCTTTTTCATCTAAAATAAAGTTGAATGCATTTTCTTTGAATGCAAAAAAACAAAAATTAATCTGTAGTGGAAAAATAACAGTTTACTTTCACCTAAACAGCCACATTTATCCAAAAGAAAACTATTATGAGGCAATGGAGACAGATCTCTCCATGGACGGCAGCTTTTTAAATCAAACAAAAAACTAGAAAACTGAAATTCCTAAAATCATAGTTTGACTCATTAGGACATAATAGGTCCTATTCTATAAATACAACGATGGTATTTTTCCCCAAAACTATTTTTCATTAGCCTACTTCAGAAGGAAAAAGAAAAAAAAAAAGCAATTTAATTGTCACAAAAAAATTGCAAAATCTAGTTTAGACAGATTGAGTTCAAACTGAGTTGAAGAGAAAGCCGTAAAGATTAAACCGGTCAATCCATTTTTCATCCCACATTATCAACCTAATCCAAGATAGTCAGGGCAAACAGAGAGAGTCAGATAACCTCACACATTCACACCTCTGGCCAATTCATGAACACCAATTAACCTCGGTATGAGTGTGTTTGGACTGTCTCTCTATAATGCAGCAGCATTAACCGCTGTGCCGCCATGTTACCCAGAAATAATTCCACCAACAGTTCAGATCAGTAATAAAGTAAAAAAATACCTGGAAATACATTTTAACTTACAAACTCCAAGGGGAAGTTTGAGTTACCTTCAAGTCCACCTTAAAATATATTTTTTTTTTGCTCAATTGAAGTCATGGAGAGAATGCAGGGTATTCAAACACCTGCGCAGTGGGGTGTAGAAAAAAAAACCCACCTAAAACTTTCCTTTTCACATCTTTAACAAAATGAGTGTAATTGTTTTTGTTGTCTCTCCTGGTCTCCTGGTAGCTTTCCGTCCAGACACTCCTGCTCCTGTGGTGAAAAAGGAAAATGGACTTTCACGCCAAACAGTTCCCTGTTTTTGGTGCATTTAGAGTGCCATTAGCTTTAACCTTCCATTTGCACCTGCTCCTATAGTGTACGTTCGGTGTCCCGCTGAAAAGCGCTTTGCTTTTAACTCTTTTATCCGGCGCTGAAACACTCACCCATGTGTCTCTAAGCAAGAGGAAGAACAAATCTCAATGGACCGGTTCAATCGAGGTGACAGAAAGTGAGCTGATATCACTTTGGCTCTACTTTTGGGGGGTGGATTTCCCTTCTCATTGCCTGAGAGGTCCCGGGAGCTCGTCTGGAAAGCCAGTTTATCAGTCCTGCGGCAGCCGCGGAGGAGCGACTGGCTCCCCTGATGCCCCAAAACAGAGTCAACACACCGTTCCCGTGGAAAACATTATGCAGCCGCTCAGAAGCCGCCACTTTTATTCTCCTTAGCTCAAAGTCAGTGTGTCTTGAAAAGCCCGTCCTCTGCAGCGTGTATTAGCTATTAGTGTTCGCTGTTATCAGTGGGAGTGAAGTACTGAGGCAGCCAATCAAAGCCGTTTCATCCTTTAAAAAAGCAGCGAGAGTGAAAAATCCCTCCTTAGAGCGACGGAGGAACAGCTCATTGAGAAACATTACAAGCAGCTCCAGCGAGAAGCTGCTGCTTTACAGAAGGTACATGCAAGTCTAACAGGTTGAGGAGCGCTGGTACAACAGCAACATATTATCCAGGGTTTTTTTTTTTTTATGTTATGTTTTTTTAATGAAAATTCCTTTAGATTAAATTAAATAATAAGCACTAAATCAGTACAATATTTGGAGAACCAAGGGAAGGAAGCTAAGTTACATTCCAAAAGACAGCATGCTATAAGCAAATACTGTCTTTCTGCTTTAGTTACTCAGGCAAAATGCATGTGAAAGCTGTAAATCGGTATATAATATTTACAACAACACTGCATTTTGTTTTTCTTCCATGTAAAAAAGAGATATCCATGAATAACATTGATTCAACATGCATTATTTGGTGATTTGTAGTCATTTCATGCCCCGATTACACAACGTTTCAAGTGAA